>NC_134139.1:15210156-15525625 GCF_033958435.1 Carettochelys insculpta
CTGCTATGAAAATATATAGTGCCTCATTAGCATAATGGAAGCCACAGCAATTCAAAAGTGCCGCTTTCGAATCATGTGCAGCCAGTGAAGACAGGGGCCTTTCGAAAGGAGCCCCCAATCTTTGAAAGCCCCTTATTCCTAAAACCAAATAAGAATAAGGGGCTTTTGAAGACTGGGGGTTCCTTTTGAAAGGCCCCGATCTACACAGGCGGCACATGATTCGAAAGCGACACTTCTTCTTCGAGTGTCCCCGTGGGTGCTCCACAATAGGTGTCAGGCTCGCCCGGCGCCGCAGATTGGATCTTCCAAGCAGTTTCTGCCGGACCGCGCATGCGCCGGCGCGCACTGCTCCCTTGCGCGCTCCTGGCCATGTGTGCGATCCGGTCCCCGCCAGTTCTTCTTAACCGCCGTCGGCTGCAGACGGAATCCGAACTAGGCTAAGGCCAAGTTAGCGTATTCAACGGTTTTAACTGTTTTTTCTTTAAAGTTTTCAAGTTCTTAGGCTATTGCAAGTTAGCCGGTTGTTATTTTTCAAAAAACAAACAAACAAACAAACAAACAGCAAGCGGGACGGCATTCAGTCCAGTCCCAGTAACAAGCGCCAGAGGTCAGGAGCCTAGGGCCATCAGCCCTCCTGCTGCGGCAGGCCATCAGAGAAGGGGAAAACAGCACAGAGAAGGTGCTAAGTACCCGTTAACAACTGAAAGACTCACCAACAATGTCCTCTTCAGGATTTAAGAAATGTGAGTCCTGCCGAGAGGCAATGCCAGCGTCTGATGGGCACAGTCTATGCATAAGGTGCCTGGGGGAGTCCCATGTTACGCAGAAATGCTCCTTCTGTGCAAAACTAACAGCCAGAGCAAGGAAGGACAGGGAGATGCGGCTTAAAATGCTGCTCTTCAACAAGGCCCTCCAGCCAGACGTGCCGGAGCGGCCGCAGCAGGAGGGACCCTCCGGGGCCCATAAAAGGAAAGCTGCCTCCCTCACCCCATCAGCGCAAAAACGGAGGAAAGCCTCCCCAGCCTGATCCCTGCTGGCAGCAACAGCGAGCGGGACGGGAGGAGCGAGCAGCCCCCAGCCGCAGCAACAGCTGATCGGCGGCGGCACGGAGAGCCACGTGGAAGTGGCTCAGCCTCCGATAATCAAGCAGCCGCCCCGCACTGCAGGCAGGGCGGTGGCTAAACAAGCGCCGGTACCGGTGGCACCGCAAGCAGCGGCACCGACCCCCGGGGAACCGGTGGTGCAGAGCGCGCAGGCACGCAGCCTGCAGGCACCGGAGGACACCGCACGTGCGGCACCGCCCTCGAGCATGCCGAGCACGGCGCGGACGGGGCAGAGATCCCCTACACGCCAAGGGGCGGAGTTACCTCCTCAAGGGAGGGGGAAGGCTGCACACAAGACGAGGCACTGCAGCCCCTCTCCAGACAGGGCTGTGGAGTTGCTTTCTTTCAGCCCTCTGCTTATGTTGCAGACTCCAACCAGAAGGCAGGGGTCCCCCCTAGCCTACCCGGAGCCCCCTTCTCCATTTTTGCAACCAGCCTCGCCCTGGCTGGGACCACCTTCACCCTTCCTGGGGTTTGAACCTCTGGAATACTATTCAAAATCGCTCTCTCCAGTGTCCCAGATCTCTCGACGATCTCGCTCCCCCAGACGCAGAGGGTATGCACCAAGGGCGTGGTCTAGGTCACCTTCCCAAGAACAGTGCCTATACTGCCATGGTCGCCCCTATCACGCGGGGCATAGACACCACCGGCAATCTACTAGGGAAAGATCCCCACAGACGATCTCGTATCCCCGAGGGCAATCGCGACCGGGGACAGAGACTCAAGCATCTCAGGGGGTACTGGATATGGAACCCAGAGATTTTCCCTCGCAAGCCTCTAGTGAGAGAGTGTACCATCACCAACAGGAACCGGAAGGGTCCAGAGAGGCGTACCCCAGCGGTTCCTCGCTCTCCTCCACGGACGAGGCTACTGCCCCGGGGGACGTCCATCCCCCGGACGATCTCAAACAGTTTCAAGAGCTCTTTAAGACGGTGGCCTTCACGCAAGGCATCCAGACAGCAGAGGTGCAAGAAAAACACCATAAGCTCCTCAAAAATCTGAGACCTCCGGCCTCCTCCAAAATAGCAATACCGCTTGATGAAGCAATCTTGGAGTCCGCCACTATGATATGGCAGACCCCTGCGACTATTCCGCCTGTCCACAAGAGAGCGGATAAGAAATACTTCGTGCCGGCGAAGGGCATGGAGTTCCTGTTCAGCCACCCACAACCAAATTCCTTGGTGGTGGAGTCGTCGCAACAAAGATCAAAGACATCTCAATTCAGGACAGGGGGAACAGACAAAGATGCCAAGAAGCTAGAGCTGTTCGGCAGAAAGGTCTACTCCTCCTCCACTCTACTGTTGCGAATGGCAAATTACGCAGCGCATTTAGCGAACCATAATTTCGACAACTATACTAGGTTAACCTCCCTCATGGACTCGCTTCCAGAGGACAAGAAACCGGTGCTCAAGGCCATCGTGCAAGAAGGCTACGCAGCCTCGAGGACGGGAGTTCAGATCGCCCTGGATGTTGCGGACACAGCAGCACGTTCCACAGCTACGGCAGTGGTGATGCGAAGGGAGTCCTGGCTCCAGACTTCGGGTATACCGAGGGATCTGCAGGCAAAGATAGTTGACCTTCCCTTCGACTCGCAGAAGCTGTTTGCTGAATCAACTGACTCGGTCCTTCATTCCAGTAAAGATTCAAGAGCCACACTTAGGACCCTGGGGATTTACACCCCTCCATACAGAAAGAAAAAGTACTACCCTCAACAAAGATGGTACCAGTACCAGCAACAGCATCCCTAGTACCACAGGGGTTACGAGAAAGGGCGACATCAACAGCACCAGCAGTACAGAACTCCCAGGCGATGTTCCCAACAGAGCCGTGCGTCCTCGGGGCAGGGCCAAAGGCCACAAGTTTGACACACAGATCCAGGGCTGCGCCATCAGTACCATCGCACAAGGTCATCCGAAGCGGCTATTCCACCATCGCCTCCGACCATTCTACGACCAGTGGCAAAGGATCACCACAGACAAATGGGTGCTGGAGATCATAGCCACGGGGTACGCCATCCCCTTCCAGTCACTCCCACCGCCACGACCTCCACCCAGGCCCCACCTCCAGGAGGCCTCCCATGTAGCGAGGCTCAAGCAGGAGGTAGACCATCTCATGCTCATAGGGGCAGTGGAAAGAGTGCCGGAGCAACTGCAAGGAAAAGGGTTCTACTCGAGGTACTTCCTCACGGAGAAAAAGACAGGAGGCTGGAGGCCCATCTTAGATCTTCGCGGCCTCAACCGGTACCTGTGCAAGCAACGCTTTTGGATGATCACAATCGCCTCCATCCTTACAGCACTGGACGATGGAGATTGGTTCGCAGCCCTCGATTTACAAGACGCGTACTTCCACATAACTATCCATCCGGCTCACCGGCGATTCCTCCGGTTCATGGTAGGCAACGAACATTTCCAATACAAGGTCCTACCGTTTGGCCTCTCCTCGGCCCCCAGAGTCTTCACCAAGACCTTGGCAGTGGTGTCAGCCTACCGGCACAGACAGGGGGTATTTATATTCCCGTATCTGGATGACTGCCTGCTCAAAGGGGCCTCGAAGTGGGAGGTACTACGCATGATACGCGTCACAGCAAACACGTTCTCTTCACTCGGCCTGGTTATCAATCTGGCAAAATCACAAATAGACCCCACACAGGACATAGAGTTCATAGGGGCTCGCATAAATTCTATTACAGCGAGAGTATATCTACCAGAGGCTCGCTTTCGGGCCATCGGCTCCCTTGTGCAGGTCATCACCTTCAGCCCTACGGTGCCGGTCTTGACGTGCTTACAGCTGCTGGGCCACATGGCAGCGGCGACGTTCGTAGTACAGAACGCCAGGTTACACATGCGCAGCATGCAGCACTAGCTGGCGAGCGTATACAAACCGGCGGTACACACCGTTCACAGGGTGGTGTCGCCCACAGCAGAGGTGCGCAAATCCCTGCAATGGTGGGTAAACCCCAGGAACTTGCTAACAGGGGTACCCTTCCACCAACCACAAATATCGGTTTTTCTCACTACAGATGCCTCCCTCATAGGGTGGGGAGCGCACATGGGCGAAGAGGTGACTCAAGGGCTGTGGTCATCCACGGAGCAGTCACTGCACATAAATATACTGGAGCTCAGAGCAGTGTTCAATGCCTGCAGACACTTTCGAGACCATATACAAGGCAAAGTCGTCGGGATCAGTACAGACAATACCTCCACCATGTTTTATATAAACCGGCAAGGAGGAGCTCGATCCCGTGCCTTATGTGCGGAAGCAGTCCGATTATGGAACTGGTGCATCGCCAACAATATAATCTTGAAAGCTTCATACTTACCAGGCGCGCACAATGTGAAGGCAGACCAGCTGAGCAGGCGTTTTGCACTCACGCACGAGTGGCAGATCCGTCCCGATCTGCTACGACCGATTTTCCACGCATGGGGTTTTCCCCAGATAGACCTGTTCGCCACTCAGCACAACAAGAAGTGCCCACGATTCTGCTCCAGGGCAGGACTGGGATGGGGGTCCCTGGGGGACGCGTTCACGATCCCGTGGAGGGGCCCCCTACTTTATGCTTTTCCTCCCACAGTGCTGATCCACAAAGTCTTGCAGAAAGCCAGGAGGGAAGGAGCCCAGATGATCCTGATAGTCCCAACGTGGGATCGACAGCAATGGTTCCCCCTACTCCTGCGCATGTCGGACTGTCCACCGATGCCTCTTCCGGTGGCGCCGGCTCTGCTCACGCAAGCCCACGGGTCCATAGTGCACCCGCACCCCCAAGGCCTGCGACTACAAGCGTGGTTAATCCATGGCTCAGCTCCCTAGAGAGCACATGCACAGAGGAAGTGCAGCAAGTCCTAGAAAGTAGCAGGAGGACTTCCACCAGGAAGACCTACAAGCAGAAATGGACTCGCTTCACGGCTTGGTGTTCTACCAAACAGCTGGCCCCCCTTTCGGTGCCTATACCTACAATACTAGAGTATTTACTGGACCTCAAGAGAGGAGGACTCTCGCTATCCTCGTTAAAGGTCCACCTTGCCGCCATTTCGGCGTTCAGACACGAGGAGGAAGGGCACACGGTGTTTGCCCATCCTATGGTTACCAGGTTCCTCAAAGGGTTGGTAAACCTATACCCCCCTCGGAAACCGATTCCACCTTCGTGGAACTTGGACCTGGTGCTTACCGTGCTAACGGGACCACCGTTCGAGCCCTTGGCCACGGTCCCCCTCCACCTCCTTACTGTCAGGGATTTTTCATCCCTCAGGCATTATCGTCCCCATGGGCCAGGGGAAACAAGCCTTTGAGCCATTAATATCACCACAGGGGCAGGTAGACCCTAAAAAGTACATAGGCTGCCATTTTGCGCCCTTAGTAACGGTCACTCTGTGTCAGTTGGTTTTACCGGTAACCTGAACTCACAGACATTTCAAATCATGAATTTCAAAATCCAGGCACCTCTTTGGTCCAAGGTGAGGTAGCTCCTGGAGAGGGACCTGGTTGAGAACAGGCCCCTCAGAACGTTCATATGATAATGAACTCATGAATAATTCATAAGTATGGGACATATAAGGCGGCGCCCCGCAGTACTGGGGGGTCAGCCAGCCAGTGAGTCAGTCAGTCAGTCCAGTCCAGTCGGCACCTGCTCGCCCAGTAGAAGACTTTGCGAAGAGCTCCTGAGCTGAGGAGAGCTCCTGTCTCCTGAGCCTGCAGCGCTGCAGCCACCCAGCAGAGTCCGCTCTGCTGAGACAGGCTACTTGAAATCACTTTACTTGAAATCACTCTCACTAAAAGAGCTTGGGCAGTGTATTCTGAGGTGATTCAGGTGAGGGACGAACTGGCTTCACCCTTAGGGTGAAGTACTGCGCCCGCACCCTTTAGCACCCAGAGACTGCCGAAAAAATCACTGCGGCATCTTCGATCCAGCCGCCGACAACAGGCCGAGAGCGGACGGGGAGTGGGGCGAACTGGCCCCATCAATAGGGTGGGGTACTGCGCCCATTCCCACTGAGGCCTAAAGCCTGCAACTCGCACAGCACCATCGACCTCGCTGTCACCGCCTCAGCCTTCCATCACCGGACGCAGCCACTTCAACGGACCAAACTACAGGACACGTAAAATCCCCACGCCCCAGGATATTAACTTTATAACTTAAACCGGGCCACGTGGTATATTTACCACAACATAGCTTAAAGCTAATTTCTAATTATTATTCGGGGCTGCACACCTGCTTAACAACCCCATAGTTGAAAGTTTGTTAGCTAGGATTTTATTGTTATACTCTCTCTCTCTCTCTCTTTATAACCCTTTCTTCCCTGTTTCTCTCTTTCCCCATCCTCTCCAATCCCCGCTGAAAGAATCAGTGGGAAAGGAACCTTGTCAGGCTGGTCCGCAAGGGATCCGATAGGGTAACCTAATCAGTTGCCCAGGGTATATGAGGGGGGCAAACTAAAACTTACCCCTTGTAACCCGGAGAAAACAAAAAGAGCTCACTAAACCTTTTGTCCTTGTGTCTAGCAAGGAAAGTCTCTCATAGACTTCACCAATGGAATCCTTAATGACATTTGTTGTAAGTTTTTAAATTATAGATAAGTTAGTATATAGTGTTATAGTTTAATTGTTGTATTGTTAGTTTGACTATTACTGTTTGTGCTAATAAATATAATCCTTGTTTAATTCTACCCTCCTCTCCGTGCTTCACCCTTCCCGTTAGCCAATAGGCCAGCTCCTGCCCTACCAGTGATCAGTTTCCCCCGGTCTCTCCCTTCACATCTACACTGTGCTCCAGGCCCCCCTGCCGGAGGTGGGTGGGGTTGGTCTGCGGAGGGGCGGAGCGGCACACCGCCAGTTGGTGGGGCCTGCTGCCGACTCCTCTGTGCCCTCGCTCGAAGCCCCGTGAGGGATCCGACGGATTGCTGGTGCGGGGTCAGCGGGGGGTCGTTTCTCCCCCGCGATTCTGCCCGCGCTGTCACTTACGATAAAGACGACCTTTCTTCTTGCAATTACGTCAGCTCGCAGGGTGAGCGAGCTTGCGGCGGTCATGGCAACGCCACCCTGCACTGTTTTTTCCAAGGAGGCGGTAACCATACGGGTGCATCCAGCCTTTGTTCCCAAAGTTTCTTCTGAGTTTCACATTAACGAACCTATTGTTCTACCCTCGTTTTATCCAAAGCCTCATAACTCTAACAAAGAGGCGCGCCTACACCTCCTGGACGTGAGGAGGGCGCTAGCCTTCTACGTAGACAGGACCAAGTCCTTCCGGAAAACGGATAGACTCCTAGTCTCCCTCGCTCCCAAATCGAAAGGAGAAGGTCTCTCTTCGCAGAGAATCTCGAAGCACATCGTATCCTGCATAAAAATGTGCTACGAGCTCAAAAAGACTCCTTTATTGGCCACTCCCAGGGCTCATTCCATTAGGGCGGTGGCGGCATCAACAGCCTTTTTCAAGGGCGTTGCATTAAAAGACATTTGCAGAGCGGCGACCTGGTCATCCTATGACACGTTCGTCAAACATTACGCCCTTCACAGGGTATTCCAAGAGGATACCCGTCTCTCGACAGCGGTCCTCTCGGGGACAAGCTGCACATAATCCGATTACCCACCTCCTATCTTGGGTTACTGCTGGGTAGTCACCTATTGTGGAGCACCCACGGGGACACTCGAAGAAGAAAGACAGGTTACTCACCGTAGTAACGGTGGTTCTTCGAGATGTGTCCCCGTGGGTGCTCCACTACCCGCCCATCCTCCCCGCTTTGGATCTCTGTTAGTGTTTTGCAGGGGCATCCGAGGCGGTTGGTCAAGGAACTGGCGGGGACCGGATCGCGCACATGGCCAGGAGCGCGCAAGGGAGCGGCGCGCGCCGGCGCATGCGCGGTCCGGCAGAAACTGCTTGGAAGATCCGATCTGTGGCGCCGGGCGAGCCCGACACCTATTGTGGAGCACCCACGGGGACACATCTCGAAGAACCACCGTTACTACGGTGAGTAACCTGTCTTTTCAAATTGCTGCAGCTGCCATTATGCTAATGAGGTGCTGCATATTCATGGCAGCACCTCATTAGCATCTTTCAACCTCAGTCATTACCATGCCCCTTTCAAAAAGAAGGGGCTAGTGTAGCCGTAGCCCTACTGTCTTAAGATGCTTTTCGCATAGGGATAAAATCTGTTGCCAGGAGATATTCACAGAAGTTTCTCAGTGTGATAATCCGCCAGTTAGTGTAGCACTTCCTTCAAGTCTCCCCGTTTTCAATACACCAAATATCTGCGAGACAGCAGGGACATTGCCACCGAGCTTTGAACATGTTAAAAGCAAGATGGTTTGATCCATTCTTTCAAGCAGGTTTCAAAATTCAGGTAAATCTGTAGAAGGGAGAAACTCTATCCAGTTGTAAGAGAATCAGTATCATCTCAATAGCCCATACAGGGCCACCAAGCCTGGGGCCTTTTAATTGGTGCCTGAGCCCCATGAAGCACTGTCCAGGTGGCAGTGAGGATTGGCTGGAGGAGGTGTGGCACATTCTGGGTGGCATTGAGAGCTTGCTGCCCCTAGCTCCACCCCTTCCATCCAAAGCCCTGCCCCTTCCAGGGGGCCCAGAGCTGAGCCATTCCCCACAATGTCCAGGGCTCAGTGAAGTCTGTTGCCAGCGCTGCAATAAGGCTACTTAAATGGTGCTGCCTTTGCTACAGAATTTATAGCAGAACTAGTGCCTTGCAATAATACAGATTTTGTTTCCTTTATCACAGCTTCTGTTAAGTAACCTTAATTATACATCACACATTCTGTGTATTTCAGCAACAGGAAAACATGACAATCGTTGCCCAAGGCAACATTTCTAATCCCACCTCATCACCAACAATCATTTTAATACTGAAAAAATATTTTGTCGTGTGCATACAAGTGAAAAGTGTAGCAGTGCATTCAGTTGTCATTTTTACATTTCATGCGTGATTTAAAGTTTTATGCCAGCAGAATTCATCTGCTTGTCTGTAGCTTAAACAAAATCCGTCCCTGAGGTTTAGTCTTTGTAGGCTCAGCTACACCAATAGGAGTTGGTTCATGAGCACTAACAATACCCCTTTGCAACTCCTGAGTCTGTTAGATACTAAGCATTTCTTGGGGAAAACAAGTTCTCTTTCTCGCTTTTCTACTTTTTGATGTTCAGCCAGAGTCTGAAGAAGCCAGAGTTTGAACGTTTGACAATTACACTTGCCTGTTTTGTGTATTTAGGCTGTACATTTTCCTGAGCTGGATACTCCCTCTTATTCACTGCCTCCTTCCTAAGTGAGAGTGATGTGCTAAGGTCTGGGAGACACAAGCAAGAGGAAGGGAAAAGAAATTTGCTGTGGAAAGACCAAACCTAGTCTCTGTTCTTTGGTATGTCTGGGTGCCACTCCCCCCAGGAGAAAAGGGAGGCTGACAGCATTAGGTTACAGTTCTTGATTCTGTGTTAGCTGGCTCTGGCATTAGTGAGAGTGGCTGAGGCTGTTCCAATTCACCTCTCTAGTGTATAGTCTCTGGACCTTGTATGGGTGGAGGATAAGCATATCGGTAGGTGCACAGATTGGCTTTGTTGGTTTTACACCAGTAGCAAATTCTGTCCTCTAAGAAACTTTGGGGGGGAGGTGCTGTCACATGCTGGCCTCTGCACTGCCGAAGTGGTACAAAGGGACCAGAATATGAGGATGCTGGCTCTGTGTGTGTTCTTTGTGATACTGAAGCTGAGAGGTGCAAATCAAGCAGTCCTACATGATCTTTCAAAAAGTCTCTGCTGTGTGGATGGAGGTGTACACCTGAATACTAGGGGTTTTATTTAACACATGTGAAGTATAGTTAATATTACACGTAGATTCATTCTGCAATAACATAACACAAGAAATACACAGCAAAATTTCTTTTTACTGCCTAATCTAAATACCCGAGAGTCAAGTAAATGGTGCTTCTGCTTTTCCGTGGTCTTTTACTGCTCTGTGCTTTTTCTGTCCCTGTGCTTGATAGGAACACTGCCATATATCATTGGAAAGAGCAACTGCAGCTAAGGCTGAGAAAGATAAATAAAGGTAGACAGTCCACTATAATGAATGACTACTACTGGGTTTAAGTAGGGGATTTGTTTTAGAAAGCAGAGCCTGAGAAACAATCTGCAGGTTGAATCTCTCTAATCCAGTACCCTCAGGACCTAATCTGTACCAGACAAGAGAATTTGCCAGACCACAGGAGGTCAGTATTGTTTAGCAGCATTACTAACACTTCCACTGCTTAGTGGCTCTCAGAAGACATTTAGAGGTAGAGTACAAATAAATAACAGCACAAAACACTGAGAGCCAGGACTGGTGGCAGGAAACAAACTTTATTGGACGACGGATAACTTGACCACACCCATGATAAGGGGTCATCTGGCTAACTAAAATCATGCTGGATTATGAATGTTGCTGGATGAGAGAGTTCTGTATTAGAGAGGTTCAGCCTGCCATAGTGGTGGTTGGTTGTATAAATGGCAGCTTGATTTAGGTGTGGAAATGCATTCTTGACATTATCTCTGCAGCACCTGCTTAATCCATTGTGTTCTTCTGAATATTGAGAACATATTCATCTCTTCCTTCTGTCTGAAGATATGACGCTCAAGACAACCCAGTGTCAGCCACAAAAAATGAGTGACAAAAAGAGAATTCAGCATCTATGACAGCGTGATGATTTGCAGAAAAAAAATAGAAAAACATTTCTGCTTTTTAAAAAAATACTCTGTAAAATGCCAAGCACCAATGAAATCATTAGTCTGGACTGTGGACTAAAAACATTGTGTCCTGTTAATTTAAAAATCTGGTTTAATTTCTATTTTTCTATTTTTCCTATCCATTAGCTTCTTTCCTCATACCTAAAGTAGTTTTACTAGCATAAGTTTCATTTCTTTTACTGTATATTACCCATAGTTGCCTCTTCTTGGTTCATCCTTTGTAAGATGAAGGTTTCAAGTTCTTATTCCAAATGACCTACCTGAGACCTTGCAATATAACAGCAGGCAATATTTTTTGACAATAATGCAAGAATAAATGAATAAGGAAACTTAGGTACTCCAGAGATGAAATGAGATTTTCTTGAGCTATAAATATCACCAGCAGTATTTACACTGGAACATTAAAAGTTAGGTCCTCCTGATATTGCATGTGTGCACATGCTTTAACTTTATGCAGTATTACTTGTCCCTTTAATGACTACTCACAGTACAACTTTAAATCACATGCATAAGTCTGGGCAGGATTGGGGCTCCAACCCTCTTACCTAAAATCTTACCTGAATATGTGACAAATATCAAATGAAGATTTAATAGATAGAGAGGATATGGAAACTCTAGAATTATTTCCTGTTTGATTAACACATCCCACCAGGGATCCTAGTATTCAGATTTAAAATAACTTTCCCTGCAGAAATGAATACATTAATGAAAAATAAAAATAGATTATGAAAACACATATGCTTTATCATGGATGAAAAAACACTAAGTGCCAAAATTCACATTTCTCTTTGTGACTCAGAATGAATACTGTATATATTTAGCATTTTTTGTACAAAATAGAAACATTGTCAGTTTTTTTCTTAACAGTAGTGGTATATTTGTTAAATTGTCCTTCAGGGATTTTTGGGTGAGGTATTTGGAAATAAATCTTATGTGCACCTTGTTGTGCAGTGTTAAGTTTTAAATCAGAAGCTCAGTGCATTTTTAACAAGCTGATTACAAAAATAAACAAGCATGGCCTTTCTGTGTACCTGCCATTAAGTCTGGCATGTAAGTCAACCATCCACTGAACTGTTATATAAAGAAAAAAATCACCTCCAAAGTCTTTCTACTCCTTTAAAATGCACTTAGGATCAGGTTTCTGCTCAGTAGAGCTGAATTCACTTTATCTCTAAGCTGTCACTACTGTGGAATTGCACGGGTTTGAGGGACATTGCAGCAGAAGGATAACTTTAATTGGCAAACCATTTTTTCTTTCCCATTGTATAGCCAAACTTGACAAATTAATCCCATCCAACTGTTTGCGGCAGTGTGGGGCAACCTGTACCACACACAAGAAAAATGGGGCCTCATGCTTGCCTGACAACCTAATCTTTCAATTTACCCCATTAGACCAAACAAGGGGACACTTTGGTGTGTCTGTCACCAGTGCCACCCATAAACAAAGTGTTTGCTTGCAGTTCTATGGTTGATGATGTGATAAAATTATTGAGTGCCAACCCAGTAGCTTGTCAGTCAGTGCTGCACCTGAGGACCCAATAGATGTGTCTTGATAAAGAGTCACCATGGACTGGCTTGCAAGATGAGTAAAGATAATCTTACCTAAATTAGAAAGTGAAGAGTGATTTTGTGTGTCATCTGATGGGAGCTAGTTGCCTTCTTGGTTTAGGTGGAAATGTTGTGGCCACTACAGAAAATCTTTGGCACTTTAATGATAATTGGTAGTAGGTTCCAGCCAAGACAATTTATTAAATCCAGTGAACAGGTAAGTAGTGTGGATCCAAAAGAAAAGGGAAAGAATGACAAAAGTGAATAAAGCTCCTTCAGCCAAGTAATACTCATTTTGTAAAATAATTACATTGTATTTCTTTAGCTGTGCGTTTGAAAATGATGGTGTGTGAATAACATGTAAAAGTTACATTCATAATGTGATACAGTTGGGTCATAACATTGACAAGGGTTCAGTGTTGAGAACCCTCATGAGTGTTGAATTTCACGAATATGGCAGGCTTGGAGCCCCTGGGAAGTGGCAGCCACGGTTGCTCCCGGCCCCAGAGTGCTGGGGAAGTGTCAGCTGCCAGCGCTCCAGGCCCGGAGCCCCAGAGAAGCGGCGGCTGCCAGTGCTGCTTGCCTGGAGCCCCGTGGAAGTGGTGGCTGCTGACACTTCCCGCACAGAGCCCCAGGAAGCGACGGCTACTCAGGAATAATTGAGTTCACGAATATTGCGACCTTGCTGTATTTTAGTTTAGTTCTCCCCAGTGCCTTTTTTTTTTTTTTTTTTTTAACAAAAAAGAGGAGCTGGGGCTGCTGAGGTGCTGAGATTCAGTACCAGCAAGTACCGGCACAGAAAAGCAATGGTTCTCCCCCTCTTAATGATGTTGTTTTTTTACTATCCAATGTTGTGATCTTCAGAAAGTGTTATATTGCTAAATTACATATTGGACCAGATCCTCAGATGGAGTAAGCCAGAGTATCTGCATTGACTGCAAAGGATCTTATGCCAATTTGCGACAGTTCAGAAACTGGCCCATGGCATCTATATACATACATATCTCATAGAACTATACAGGAACTTGAGAAGTCATTGAGTCCAGTCCTGTGCCCTCTTGGCAGGCCCTAGTACCGTCCTTTACAGATTTTTTTTTAATCTGTTTGCCCCAGATCCCAAAATGGCCTTCTCAAGGATTGAATTCACAACCCTGGGTTTACAAAGCCATTGCTCAAACCAGTTTACCTAGTTCATATTAGTTAGCCCAGTTCACTGCTGTTGTAACTCCATTGATCTGATCACAGTTATCCCTAAAAAGAATTTGGCCCTTAACATTAAATCATGCTTGTCTTGTAAATGTCATTTTTGTCTTGGAACATTTGCAATCTTGCTTGTGTTTGAGAACGAGAATGGTTAATCCCTTGAAAAGGTTATTATAGTTTGTGAATTATCGCTTTGTAGCCTGATATTTTTGGCTCCTTCCAGGTTTTACTGAAGTGCTTATTCTTGTATAGTTTACCCCCATTAAAGTTTTATTTAGCACTTTCCAATATAATTTTGAACAGTACAGCAAATCAGTGTTTTTCTTTTCACCAAATGGGTTTGCAAAGTGGGTTTTTTTGAAAAAAAAATAATGTACAGTTAAAGGCTTAGGAGAATAGTTTATCATAGGTAATAGGTGATTGAAGAATTACATTTTCTAGTATATTTTCTTTCTCTATTAGCATAAAAAAACAAAACCTTGAGGTGCAACAGGTGTGCAATATCCATATGGAAAATGCCATCTAATGCTCACATTTTTGTGACTGTTCTCTTGCTCAGTAAAAGCAAGTGTAAGTCTCTTATTCAAACTGAGTAGCACCATACCAAATAAGTAGTTCTATTGACTTGACTTAGACTGCTTATTGAATAAGGTACTTTTCAGTCCGTGTGAGGTACTATAGTGCTGAATGACTGAACTTCCAATAGGACTGATTCATGTTGTACCTTAATTCCTACTGAGTTACTGCTCCATAGATGATTGTCAGTGTCAAAATCCATCCAGTGGTGACTATGTAAACTATACAGTCAATAAGAGCAATACCATCTGCTTCCTCCCTCCTCCTGGAGCATTAACCATTCGTTGAGACTGGACAATGGGTAACTGTCACTTGTGCTCATTAACTCTTGGTGGGAATTATCAGTGTACTGTATAGGGCTTGATTCTCATTTTTATACACCGTCACTCATTTACATTTTTCTGGCTGCAGTAGCGTGGGAACACTTTCAACAGTGAAAACCAGTCTCCTTATCCCTGTGTACTTTCCCGACGGTTGTGTCTACACTTGCATTCCTCTTTCGAAAGAGGAATGCAAATGAGGGAAATCAAAAATGCAAATGAGGCACTGATTTATACCTCTTGTGCTTCATTTGAATAATCTCTTTCGGAAGAGATTCTTTCAAAAGAAAAAAAAGCAGTGTAGATGGGGCTCTTTCAAAAATAAACCCCATCTTTGAAAGAACCTTTCTTTTTATTTTGTTATAGGAAGAAGGGTTCTTTCAAAGATGGGATTTATTTTCAAAAGAGCCCTGTTTACACTGCTTTTTTTCTTTCAAAACAATCCTTTCTGAAAAGAGATTATGCAAATGAAGCAGGAGATGTGTAAATCAGTGCTTCATTTGCATTTTGGTTCCCTCATTTGCATTACTCTTTCGAAAGAGGAGTGCAAGTGTAGACACAGCCTAGAAGATGGATGTGGGGCCAGAAGTGGAGCCCTAGAGCTGGCATCTGAGATGGGTGGAAGGACGCAGCTGGGAGCCCGGGCATAGGAAACTAGCAGACAGGACCCTGGCTAAAACCTGGGCATGCTTTAGTAATCTCCACATCCCTAGTTCCCACCCCTGTGTCTGGCTATGTGAACAGGACTTAAAATGGGTAATTGACCGGGGTAGTGTAAAGGAGCCTCGTTGTAAATGAGATTAGGCTGCACAGTCCCTAAATTTTCTAGAGATTTTGATTACTTGCACGCCTACCAACAGGGCAGGCACAGCACAGGGGGCAATTGCCCTGGGGCCCAGTATTTCAAAGGAGTCTAGAACTCTGGCTGCTACCACTGCTACTTTGGTAGCAATGGCAGCCAGACCTCCAGGCTATTTGAAATGTTGCAGCAGTGCTACTCTGCCACTCAATGCAGCTTGGGAAATAGAGGGACACCAGATCCGGGTGGTGGTAAGGGCTGGCTGTCTTAGGCCTCACCCTTCTACTCTTGGCCTTCCAGGGGCATGGAGCCAGACTGCCTTCCCACCCTGTCCTGGGGCCCATGGCGACTGTCAGCCCTGCTGACTGGTTGATAGAAGATACTGATAACAGATTATTCTAGATGCTGCCAGAGACCTTCTGAGTATCGGCATTGGTGCAGCTAAAATTTAACCTTCTGTACAGCATCATGGTAGAACCTGTAATCATCTGATTCTGCAAAATAGTGGAATATGTGGGTAGTTGGGTAGTCCTCTGCCTTCAGTTTGCCTATTCCTGTGCTTAAAGTTTAGGCATATGTTTAAGCACCTGAATTCAGACCATTAATAAGCGCCAGTGAATCTTGCTTGTGACTATAGTAGTTGTAGCATTCCTCTTGATAAAGTTAATACATCAGTCCAGCTGAAAGACGGTTAAAAAGTTTTTGGAATACACTTTCATATCTCTTTCTTTTATGATGTTAAAAGAGCATTTCCGAAAAGGAAAGGTGGCACCATGAGCTGCTGGGAATTCAAAATGCAGAAAAAACAAGGTTTGAAAGTCTAAGAATTTAAACAAAAGTAGTTCCAAATATTGGGTTTACAGTTAATTAACTATCCCACATTGATCCATGTTTATGAATAGTTTAAGCTTTGTGTGCCAGATCATTAGCAAAGTTTGAAAAATAATATCATTTGTAAGCAGAATATGTATCAGAGTAAACTGCATCCATTATGACAGTTGCCCAGTGTAGGCTGCGAGCTCTCAACAGCGCAATCATAATAGCTGGTGCACTTTATGGCCTAAGAGCATTAATCATTTTCTTATGTCTTTAATTACCATAAAGTATTATTCTTATGTCCATAACAGGCACTAAACACTATACCATTGATAGGTTTTTAACCTTGCTTTTCACTGTAGGTTGTAAACATAATATAACCGCACGTTGAGGTCAGAACATTTTTATACCTGCTGCCATTTGCTACCTTTACTAGTGGGATCATCCTTTTATTTTTCTCTTGTAAGGGCAATCAAGAAGCATAACACAGTTGCTAAGTAACCCTCTCAGTTGTGAGAAGATAATTGTTGGTCCAGTTCCAAAACCACAAAGATATTAGAAGTTACACCTTTTGCAGTAAGCCTTGAAGGCAGAAATGATAAAGCTATTTAGATGCTGGCTGAAAACAGTGGATAATTTCATGAGTCTTTTTTTTTTTCTTTTCTGTGTACTCTCTGAATTATAACTGATTTTAGTGTAGAATAATGTACTGTAAGTGAGTAGGTTCATTTTATAGAAACACATTAGACCTAGAGCTCTCTTCTAATCAAATTGTCAGCTATGATGTAGATAAAGAGGGTGCATATTGGCACAGTTTCTCTGTCATCCCTAATGATTTCATTTTGTGGCATCTTGGACCAGAGCAGTTATCCTATGGCCTGATTAATGAGTTGTCACTATTTCACTGAATATATGGAATCGGAAGCAACAGTAGAATCCATCACATTTGGCATACAAGTAATGTGGAACATTCAACAGGTGACAGATCAAATTATTAGGAACCTTATTAAGGTATTTAATTTTTAAATATATAATGCCTCACAAAATTGCATCCAATCCGTATCAGAAAATTTAACTATAATTTCTTTAATAGTTGTACAGTAAATTCAAAATCATTTAATTAAGACTAGTCAGGGAAAATCTAGTGGCAGAATTTCAGGCATCTGTTGGAAAAGAGTTGATTTTTCTATCATTTTCTTACATTGTCTTTGGTGAATTGTTTACTGCTCTTTGAATTGACAGCAGTCCAGCTATATCTTAATAATAATAACAGTTTTATTCAAGTCTTTTACATGATTTAGACACAAGAAAGATTCCAAGGGTATCTCTGGGGACTGGGAGGAACTGTTAGGAACCTAGTCAGAAATAGAAAATTTTTGAGCAAGACACAGTCAAGAAGTCAAATATGTGACATCCTCAGTCCTTTGGGCTACCACTAGTACTTCTTTTCCAAATAGTTGTCCAATTCCTTTTCAAATATTTTATACAAGCTTCACTGATTGCAGCACTGGGCAGTTCTTTCCTTGTTCTATAACTATCTGTGTAAAAGAATTGCTTCCCAAATTCCTTTTTGATGGAGGTTTCTTCACTTCTGTTCGCACTCCCTCTTTTTTATGTTTGCACTGGCTCAAATAGTCTTGTCGCAATTATGCTTTCTTTTCACTTGTGAATTTTGTAAACCTTAGTGAGACCCACTCATAATCTTCTATTTTCTAAGGAACACAACGCTGGTTTCTGTCACCTTTTTGACTTTGAGATGCTTGGTTCTCCTTTTTCAGTCAGTTGCCCTTGTTCCAATAGATTCTCAGTACATGTTTCTATGTTTTTAAATAAGAAGACAGCAAGTGGCAAACACGCTATGAACATGTCTTATCTAATCTCTACTGGAGTATTAATAATGTTGACTTTGATTTGTATTTAGCTTCTCTATTTTATACATCCTACTATTTTGTTATCATTTTGGTCTTATTTTAAGCACTAAAGCCCCAATTTGAGTGATGCAATCCCAGATCCTTCCAAGTTCATGTTCTTTTCATCCTGGTGTTTGTTGTTCTCTTAATCACCAATTAAGGTCTATCTATGTATGTATCTACTTACTTATTTCTTCATTTAGATATGAATTGTAACATGTTACTCCTTGAGGTTTATTCACGACATCCTGAATTCAAATATCCTTCTTGAGATTTATTGCTCTTGTTAGTTTTGTGTCATCAGCACTGTAAGTTTCTTTACCTCCTTTCCATGCTCTCTTTTTAGTCACTTGTGTAGAATCATAGAATTCTAGAGGTGGAAGGGGACCCGGGAAGTCACCTAATGCAGCCACCTGCCTAAAGCAGGATCAACCCCCATTTAAATCATCCCAGCCATGCCTACATCAAGCTGGGGCCTAAGTACCTCTGGGGATGGAGATTCCACCAGCTCTCTTGATAACGCATTCCAGTCCTTCACCATTAGTTCTTTCTAATATCCAACCTATGCCTCTCCTTCTGTAACTTCAGACCAGTACTCCAGATGAGGCCTCACCAGAGCCAAGTAGAGGGGAATAACAACTTCTCTAGATCTGCTGGAAATGCTTCTCCTAATGTACCCCAATATGCATAATCCGTCCTTTCCTTGTCTTATCTCTTCTTTCTTCATTTGACTGTGAATTCATCTTGCAGTCTCTCAAAATGCTGTCAGTGCATGATATATAAATGTCTGTCTGATACCCTTGATTACTTTTTGCAATCTCGTGCAAACCTGCACTGGCTTGTCTGTATTTTTTTTTTACCTTGTTTAGCAATGGTAGGATAACATACATGTTCCTTGGCATTTACTGAATAAATGGACAGTGGAACAATTCCTTTTTTTTTTTTATTTCCCATACAAGTGAACCCTACCACATATCTCACTTCCAGCGTCTTATCCTTATCTGTCCTGTCTCATGTCTCACTCTACTCCTATGCTGACTCTACTAAGCCAAGAGGTTTTGGCCTAGCCCCTATAAATAACGCTCAGATTTTATCACAGCTATTTTTAGTAAAATCCATAAGCAATAAAAAAATCATGGAAGCCTGTGCTTTTTACTAAAAATATCCCTGACAATATAGGGAGTGAGAAGGGTCCAGGAACCACAGCAGGTGAGGAATCAAGAACCACCCTGCCCCCCTTCCACAGAAGCTGGGAGTTCTGGAGTGCCCATAACAGCTGAGCTGCCGCAAAGTCCCCTCACTGCTTGCTGATACTGGGCTGCCCTGAGGGGTCTCCCAGCCATTCACCAGGGCTGAAATGTGCAAGGTCCATTTTCCATGGCTGGGCATTGCAGAAAGCCCTGCAGCCTGCAGTCAGTAGAAGCTGTGGGGCTCCACCTTTGGAGACTGGGAGCTCTGGGGTCTCTCTGCTGCCTGGTCATAGGAGCTGCTGGAGACCTGCCGTTAGTAACATCTGAAAGCTTCAGGCTGTTTGCATATAGCTCCAGACCCAGGCAGAAAATGTCACAGAGGTCTCTAGAAGTCACAGATTCCATGACTTGCATGACCACTGTGATATCACCATATCCTAATTCCTAATAGCAGTGGTGTGAGTGGGTCTCATTCTTGGAGAATGAGGGAAATCCTGGAAGACGCCTTTTTCCAAACTTCCTTACCTTAGTGCCCCAGCGTATGTAGCAGCATCCTTACGGAGCCTAGCATTACTTTTATTCTGGTCTAATGCAGTCTGTTGGGAGATCAGTGGGTGCAAAACAACATTTTCTGTTGCACAAGTTCAGAGTGAAAGCCCAGGGAGAGAGAGCCACAGTTGCTGGAGTATGATACAGGTAGTAGAAAGCATGACTTGTTTTCATACTTAGTATACATATATATATATATATATATATATTGTAGTGTCTCCTTGCTTTTGCATTCTCCTTATTAAGATGGCTTATGGTAAGATGCTTTTCTCTACTCAGTCCTTGCCATTTCTTCACTTTCCTGGTATAAGTGTTGCATCCTCTCTTTAGGTCTTCCAAGGCTACTTTCTGCACAGTAGATCGTTAAAATTCCAATTTGCCTTTGCATATACCTTTGTTTGCCCCTATCTGGACCTTACTGTGTTCTCCTCACTATACCACGTGGCCTTCAATAATTTGCTTTTCCCCATTGAATTCTGCTACTATGCCATGTTTCCAGGCAGGCTTTACAGTCAAAATCCTGTTTGCATGACCGTGACTCAAATCAAACCTTTTAGCAAAGAAATCACCCACAGGAGGCTCTGGGAAGCAAATCTCTTCAAGAGGGGTCCCTTCAGGTACATGAATCCTCTGATCTCAGTAGAAAAAGACATCTCTGCAAACTTGGAGAGTTTCCTTGTCATCCATGGAAACTATGTAAATCTCTCCAGCAGGTCTGGGGCTCTGGTCTCAGGCAGGGCTCTCCCAAGGTTCCCTGGAAAGAGGACAATATTGGACATGTTACCAGGGAGTTGTCTGGTGGGGCAGCATAAAATACTGGGCAGGCAATATAGCCTAGGACTAAATATTTTGGTGCTGGAGAATGTACCCCCTTTCCATTTATTTGCTCTTCACCTTCTTCCCCTGCTGAGGAAGGTGGTGGAACACCCATTTGATTGTGGAGGAGAGGAGATCTACAGGTAGGTGAAATTAATCCAGACCCAAGTAGAGTTTAAAACCCTCCAAGGTTGTCCTGGAGTGTCCAGGAATCAAAGATTAATTTAAAGATTAAGCCATGTGATGAAACCTCCAGGAAAACATCCAACTAAAACTGGCATCCCGAGGCCCAAGTCAACTTCATTTTCTTATGGCTAGGAGATCTGACAGTCAGTTGCATTGATGCAACCTATTTTGTATGATACATTGAAAAAGTAGCATTGAGTGAGAGCCCCTTTTACTATGCTAAGCGAATGGAACTTGAATTATGTAACACCATTCTTGCCTTTCTGTTAGCATTTCTTGCTCATAGTTCTTGCATTCCATGTGAACAACGTAAAAAGTTTTTCTTAGCTGGCTCCCCTTTACATTTTCCTCTCATTTTTTAAGATTGTAAACATATTTGCTCTTTCTAGTCCTTATTTCACTGCTTAATACTTGTTTGTCTCTCTATCTCAGTGGTGGGCAATAAAAAACAGCAGTCCACCACGGTTAGTCCCTGATAGGTTGCTGCCATAAAACGTACCTGTGCGTCTATAGATGTTGCTGTGGAACTTGTTCGTGGCCAATGGGAGCAGCTGCAAGCAAAGTAGACAAGGACATCATTTCGTGCTGCTCCCACTAGCCGCGAATGGTGGTCCACGACCAACGGGAGCTGCAATTGCCTGACACCTGTGAAAGCACAAGTAAATATAGAGTGGGGGGCCTGCCAGAGGCTAACCCTGGCAGGCCAGGTCCAGATTGTGAGCTGGTATTTGCCCATCTGCTCTATCTAGTATGCTTATGTGCTTTTCTATTTTCCGCTGGCTTTCATACTGCCTCCTCAGGTGCCTGCAACTTCCCATGACATCTATTCAATCCAAGAATTTTATTTCCTAGGACAATTTGTCATACATCTGAAATATTGATGCTTTTCCTGAGATGCAGCAAAGGTTATAATTAGCTGAGTGGAGTCACAGGGGAAGTGTGACAAAGTAGTAGGAAAATCCTTCCTTTCTTCTGCCACTGAGCTGCATTTACAATGAAATTGAGGTGGCAGGACCAATTTTCACTGAAAGGCTCTGGTTGGAATTGCCAGATTTTTAAGTGCAGGTCACCAACTTGTCTGGTGGGTAGTAAGTAATTTAAATCTCAGTTGTCCACACCAGCATTGTATTTATACAGCACTGTTGAACAATAGAAATGTTTTACTCAGCCCGTCTTCTCAGATTGATCAAGCCAGCTACGGATGGATTCTTTTCAGATCTTGTCTTTTCCGATAGAACCCATATTTCTAAGTGGGGTCCATGCTTATTTACACTGACCCTTTTACAGAATAACTTGTAAAAGGTTGCATGGTAAATGGCCAATTTATTTTGTCCTGAAGGGTGTCCTCTGACAAATTAAATGATTCCACTTAAGAATCAGGCCTACTGGGAAGAAGAAATTTTGACATACTTGTTATGATAAATCTTCCTCGGTAAGAAGAATTTCCATTATCCACTAAAGCAAAACACATTTTGCCAGTATAATGATGCTAAAAAAATTCAGCACCATACTTTGACAACTATTTTGGGTACATGCTGAATATGCTATTTAAAACAAGTGTTAATAAGAATTTAAAGTTCATATCAAGATTAAATTGGATTTGAACTTGTGGGATTGGAAGTGCTATTAACTACTTATTTAATTTCCTTTTTGATTGAAGTATGCAAGATTAAGAAACTGCATAATTGTGAGTGAAATGCAAATGCTAGATGCTAGCAGAAGAGACTATTTTAAAACATTTGACAATTTTACGATTTTTTTAAAGCATAAGGGACATGATAAAGCCTAGGATGTTGTTAGTTTGTTGTTTGGTTAAAAATAACCAATATTGGAGATGAAGGTTTAATTCTTCTTTACAGTTTGGCTCCTTCATGCCGATGTGTAAAAGATTTATGAAGTGGGTGTAAATAATACAAGTTGTGTAAATGAGAATCAGAAAAATAGGAAAAGGAGATGGGGGTGTGCGGGGAGTCTGGGAAATGATTATACTTTGGTACATCATCCAATTTAGGCTTTAATTATGTAAATATTGGCACATGTAGGTAGTCCTCTGGAGAGCAGTATGTTTATTGACATGCTTGTTTGCAGAATCAGGGTCTTATATTCTGAGTATGTTGTCCTTTTCTGAATGATTTAGAGTGGGTTTTCCTCTGAGGCTTATCCTCTAGAACTGTTTTTATTGACGTTTATTTATTTTTATATGGAATTTGGCTGATATTCTATACAGAACAATCAGTAAATGTTAAATGCACAATGGGAGCAAATCAAGACTCATTGCATGATGGTTCCACAAGTATTTTATTTTGACCTCCCAAAATCTGTGCATTATAGTCTAGAATAAACTTAAGTCAACAGAACAAACTGAAAGCAGTATCAGAAAAGCAAATAGAGTTGTAAACTTGCTGCACAAAACCAGGAAACTCTCATCTTATGCCAAGTAAATGATTTATACAAAAATTATTCTGAAAGAACTACTGCATCTAAGTGAGGAAAAAAATTCACTGTCCTTTAAAATTTGATACAGAAAATATTGAGAAAATGCAGTGATATGTCATGCCAGAAATACTGTACACTCATTCATTTTCAGCAGGATTTATGTAGTACGGGTTAATGTCACATGGAATAAAGTGAAAAACAGTGGCCTTTCCATAGCGATTACAGGAAGCTTCCCCGCACCCTTCCAAAGTGTAATGACATTTTTCAACTGTCTGTCTGGAAGTACTTCAGGTTTCAACTCTTGTAGCTGCTGGTCTGTGTGACCTTTTGCTATGTATTTATCACTATGTCTGAGTCAGTAGTGATAAAAGTGAAATCTAGAGCACAAGTGCTTCCTTTAGGAAATTTGCTCTCGTGCATTATCTTGGATTGTGACCTGTGGCAGGCATTAATATCCAGGTTTACAAGACAATTATTGTTCCTACTCTCCTCTATGGATGCAAAACCTGGGTGACCTATCAACAGTACCTGAAGAGTCGGGAGAGGTTCCGTTAATGATGACTCCAGAAAATCCTTCATGTTAAGCGGCAAGATCGTTGTACTAATGCCAGCATCCTCCCTGAAGTCAGTGTCACCAGCATTTAAGCAATGATCTCAGGTACCTCCTTAGTTGACTTTTACCTACCAAAACAAATTCTATACGCTCAGCTCACCCATGGTCAAAGATCCCGTCATGGTCAGAAGAAACTCAACAAAGAACCACAGAAAGCATATCTTAAGAAAACTGGCATGGACATCAAAACTGTGAGAAGGAGAAAAGAGACAGAGAGAGAGAGAGTGAGAGAGAGAAGGAAGAAGAATGAACTTTCTCTCAGAAGGCCTCTGGCTTTTACAAAATGTCTGTATCCTACTGTTGCAGCTCTAGGATAGGACTACTGAGTAAATCTGTGGTAGAGATCATCATCAATTCGAGGGCTTGCTAATGAATAAAAAATCTTTAATGTAAGCAAGGTGAAGAATCAATCTAAATAATATGCACAAACCAAAAATCAATACTGCTTTTGCGAAAAGAGTAAATGAGCTACACTGAATGGCTCTGTCTATACTAGCCCCCTTCTTCAAAGGGCTGTGGTAATTAGCTAGGGTGGAGAATACTAATGACGTGCTGCAATGAATATGCAGCACTTCATTAGGCTCCTTCTCCCCAAGGCAACTTCGAAGTTGCAAACTTTGAAGTGCCAGCATGCTGTGTAGCTGAAGAAGGGGCTAGTGTAGACACAGCCAATATGTCTTAGACTGAATGTGTCTTTTTTCACCCAGTTTTCCTGGGATCAGGATACTGTAATTTTATTTCAGTTTTCCACAGAAGACTTTAGGAGAAAACAATAAAAGGAAATCTTTAGTTCTGATTTTTCAAAAAGAACTTCACATATAAGCGGTTTTCAACTGGCTTTCAGTGCTGCCTTAGGAAATATTTGATTTTCTTTGCAGCCTCGTTAGAAAGGAGATAAGTACTACACTTAGTAGAAATAATGCCATGCTTTTTTGTTGTTTCTTGTATGCAGAGAGCCTTTATTGAGTCCTCTGTTGGTTTCTGATAATCGTACTAAGTTTGAAGGCTGTGTTAGAAAGCAGAATTGCCAGACTGACCATGTAAGGTGGAAGTGGTTTTAAAGGGCACTGCTGATATGACAAGGCTAGAGGGTGACCTTTTTTCCCCCTTCAGTCTTCAGTGGATTTAAGTAGCTTGTTTTCTTTGCATGTTGTTTAGCCATTGTCCATGTATATGCTATTTTAAAGGCTATTGGAGAGAGACCTTAAGGGTGGGATAGTTACCTGAATCTGCAGATGTACAGGAGATTTTGGCTTTTTTTCCCCTCTTTTGGACACAAAGAGTAAGAAACTCAGCAAAGTCCTGGCCCTTTTGCAGCCAATGAAAATTTTGTCATTTATTTCATTGGTGCTAAGATTTCATAGGGAATCTGCTGAGAAGTAGAACTCATTTTCCATTCACTAACTGTAGGTCAGTTGGGTTGCTTGTGAAATGAAGAAGCAGCCAGCCTCTGTTTACAGCAGATAGCTACACTGGATACTTTCTACCAGGCCCATTATACAACTATAGGCCAGGCAACCACAGGTATCTGGAAGTCATGAACCCCCAACCTTTTCTATATTGCTGCATGGCCGGCATGTCCTGGTAAATGCAGCTGGAGGGGAGGTGGGTCCTCAGGTAGTTCTAGTAGGGAGATGGCTGAGAACCACTTCTGTGAATGACATGTAAATTCTGACATTGAAACCAACCTCTGGAGCTTAGTGCATGAGCCTCTACATTTAGAGCTAAAAGCCAGCTGGCTGTTACCTAAGGCTGTAGAGGAGACTCATTGTTTGGCTCAGTCTGAACAACGAGATAAAATCGATTTTAAGTCAGTTAGCCTGATTTTTCCAAGTACCTGTTCTCGCAGTAAATTCCATTAGCTCAATTTATGGACCGTGAAAATTGACATGATATGGAAATCCTAAAATCTTAGTAACCTGACAGGTGTAGCATTCAGTTCGAATTTAAAATTCCCAATGAAGGGTAGTGAGGATGCGGCATGTCTTTAAATCGAATTCATTAGCCTCCATAGATATCCCATATGTGCCCCACAATGCACCACAGTTCTCCGCTCTGGTCTCTTTCCTCTCCGCTGTTCTCAAGTGCAGAGGAATTAGGCAACAGGAAGACCGTTACAATTCAGCACGTGCAAGCCTGTGGCTGCAGGGTCATGAGAGGCTGAAAAATCATCTTTCTTTTTCTTTGCCAGTAATGCCGCTGTGGGGTCCGTGATTCTGTGTACATCCCTGCTAGCTGCCTTTTTTTCTGTGCTGCCTGGTGCCAGCCGCTGGCCTGCTGTACCATGTGTCAGCTAGGCTGTGGGCAGAGGTCTGGCTTGTCTGGTAATATGAGAAACTTCTTTTCAGCCATTCACAAGTTGTCCTGACCCCCACATCTCCTCCCGTCCCTCCCCTCAGAGGCACCACACAGTCTGGAACGTTCCCGTGCCCAGCCGCATCACATGGCTTGACCCTGAACCAATAAAAGGATGTGCTGCGCAGGGTGCCAGGCAGCTTGCACGCGGTGAGGGTCATGATTTTCAGGGGCTGGCTGTAGCCGGGGGTCTTTTAGCCGCTCAGGGGACATCTCTCTCGGTGGTCACAATTTTGGGGGGGCTGGCTGTAGCCAGGGGTCTTTTAGCCACTCTGAGCCATATGTGCCTCAATGAAGGCAATGTATCAACTATACAATTACCACAGTTGTCAAAGTAAGGCTTGCAGCGGGGAATATTCTTGTCCTTAGGGTCTTCTTTTCCAGGTCCAAACCTGGCTGTAGTCTGGGGCCTTTTAGCCTGATGATTAATTTGAGTTTCAGTGTAGCAACTATGTCTACATAAGCATAAGGGTCTTTTTTGATAGGTGGCCTAAATCCAGATTCAAGTTCCTGAAAGGGCCTCTGTGAGCCGTCACGATTTTCGTGGCTGTCAGAAGTGTACTGTCTTTTAGCCGCCCTGGGCCATTACTGATAATTCATTCGAGTTTCAGTGCAGCAACCGTGTATACTTGGAATCCTCTTTCCCAGGAGGCATAATTCAAAATCTAAGCCCAAAATGAAGCCTACACATGCTGTTTCAGTGTAGCACCTGTGTGTACTTAAACACACTTAACATGGCAGGGGAAAGAGGGAAATGAGATGTGGGAAGATGTCATCATATACCCACATCTGCTTGTGGAGCCAGAATGCCACAGGGCTCAGGGAACTGTGGGACAGGCTCCCACAATACACTGCTGCAGCACTCATTTTAAGCTCAATTTAAGCTACTTGTGTGTGGCAGCAGTAAGTTGATTTTGTGGGGAGCATGTAGGAAGGTGACGATGCTCTAAATCGAATAGATAAAACCCAGCGTTAAGTAATAAAATCAATTTTATCTCATAGTGTAGACTCAGCCTTTCTCTCTGTCAGTAATCTAGGTACCACTACCTGGTACAGTGAGTGGATTACATACAAGTCATCTAGAGTTTGTGTGAAGGGATTGGATTTGTAGAACTATAGACTGATTTTTTTAAAAAAAGATCTCTAAGTACATGTTCTTGCAGTGTAGGCAGGCACACTTTGGGAAAGTGGGGTGAATTTTTGGTGCTATTTTGTTCAATAAAGAATAGTGAGGTATTTAAATCGCTGGATACAAATGGCTGTTTCATCTTTTTAGAATTTTAACGACAAATGAGGCCAAGATCAATAGATCAATTCAGCGTTTCATGGGGATTTCACAGTTGATTGTGGGTTTTCACCTTTATTCAAATTACTTTTTCTTATATTATGTCATAAGCTTGGATGACAACTTGGTTTGTTCACAAGTCAGAAATATGCAGATGAATCATAAGCAAGCACCCTGATTTAAGGGACATGATATGTGTTTTGCAAATTTTCCAGGACAGGGACTGTAGAGAGCTATTCTCCTGAGTAAGAATTCTGGGTGCAATCACAATGTAAGTTGTAATAATGTGTATGTCTAAATATTTTTGTAGTGATACATAAATTACACATTTGCCCTCGCATATACACGAGATAAGTTGACCCTCTGGGCTTGAATACCTTGGGAACAATGATTGTTCAAAACTCTGAAATGTTTGTAACTGAATAAAACATTATGGTTGTTTTTTCAAAAATTTACAACTGAACATTAACTTTTAATGCAGCTTTGACACTTAACTATGTAAAAGAAAAATGTTCCTTTCACTTGACTTTAATAGTTTACATTTAACACAGTACTGTACTGCATTTGCTGGCATTTCTCCTTTTGTTTCTGTCCGCTTGTGTACTTCTGTTTCCAAATGAGGTGCATAGTTGATTGGTTAGTTCAGAACTGGTGTTCATAAACTCCTAGGTTCAACTATGTGGATTAATATTAATATCCAAATCTACAAATATATATATGTGCATGTTTAAGAATCTCTCATAAGGAATAATTTACTAAATTCTTTGCATCGTGTGTGTGTTCTGTTTGTACACATACAGGCCTCTTTCCAGGACAGTGAGGTCTGCAAAAATTCCCTTTCAGTGTTTTGGGGACATTCCCTTTGTTTTTCCATTATTGTGCTGTGCTTGATGTTCTAACGCTTCTCACATGCATGTCAGAAATACTCTGCAAAAGACAAAATCCATGACATAACACATTAAATGTCCCAGCTATGGAGCAGTTTGTCTGAGAGAAAGGTTGTTGTCTGTTATATTTTTTTAAAAGAAGTCTTAACACACACAAGCACCTCTGACATGGCCACTACACAAAGCTGTCCACAAACTTTAAAGAAGAATGAGGCCAAAATCCCATCTACTAATCTGATTGTACTGTTCATCGTGTAGAAGAATAGTATTCATGCAGAGAAAGACAAGAGTATTCAGAAAACCTACATTGTGATACAGTATATATGTATACAATGTATGCCCTACAACTCAGGAAAAAACTTCCCCTCTCAGCAGTTGCCAGTAGAAATGTGTCCCTTCAGTAAACTTCCACAATTTGTAAGATCGCAGTAATTTTTACATCCATCAGTGGTGATATAAGCATAGAATTCATTTTGCATCTTTTCCTCAATGCAAACTTACAGCATGTTTGTATTTGTCTTTGTATTAGAGCTGAGCAAATATATGATTTTTGGGTTCAGTGGTGAAACTGAAAAAAGTTGTTTTGGGTCAAATGAATATTTTTGTTTAATTTAGGTTTTAGGTATATTTATCCCCTTGTTAATTTTTGCTTTAAATGACACCAGTTAATTTCTTAAGCAAACTATTGGTTTGAAGCAAAGTTGAAACATTTTCTTTCAAAAAACATCTAATCAAAATGATTTTTTTTCTTCCTGAAACTCCTGGGCAAATTCAACTTGAATCCACAAACAGGCTGGTTATACTAAAGCTACATTTGTCAGCTAATAAACTATGCATTTGAAAAATTTTGCCTAGCTCTACTCACTACATGCTTATATGTATTTGAGGCTGTGTCTACACTAGCAAGTTTTTTCAAAAGATTTTTCAAAGGAAGGGGGCTCTTTCAAAAGATCCCATGGAGCATCTATACACAAATAGTGTTCTTTCGAAAGTAAGTCGAAAGAATGAGGCGCTCCTTTCGAAGTTGCTTTTCCTTTCCAATTTCAGGAAGAGCACCGCCTTCTGAAAGCTTCTTTTGAAAGAAAATGTGACTAGATGCTTCGGAGGCAATCCTCATGGGGCCTGATTTTTCAATTCCTGGCCCATTCTTTCAAAATAGTGGGGGCTGTGGAGCTGCTGTCTTTTGAAAGAACTGATCACTCTTTTGATCCGCTTTTTGTGTGTGTGGACGCGCTCTTTTGAAAGAAGTTCTTTTGGAAGAGATCTTCCGGAAGGGCTTCTTTTGAAAGATCTCTGTAGTGTAGACATAGCCTGAATGATTGTATGTGGAACCTCTACAATAAACTCTCGAAATGAGCGATTTCAAGTGGCACTTTGTGAGCCGATGCCCCGGTGCCAGCTAAGGGTCTGGTGGGGCAAAAGGGGTGATGCCACACCAGCAGCTACGCTAAGCAGCCAGGGCAGGCTGGGTTCTTTGGTTTGTGTTTAGTTCGGGTACAGCAGCAAGAGGAAAATTACACTTAGAGAGGCTTTAACAGTTACTTTTTATTTATACAAAGATAGAAACAATTTAACTAAGACAAATGATTAAAGTACAAGTTAGTACTCTTGGTTTTTAAAGGGGAAAACAACACAATTTAACTTAAGAAAAGTTTTAAACAAACTAGCTAGCTTAAACTAATACAATTAATGTGTACACAAGAAAGGCAAGTTGCAGGTGTGATTTTTACCCCTGCCTCTTAGACCTGGTGGAACCAGAGTCTTTCCCTCAATTCCTGTAGAAAAAAAGTGTAATACAGGTGTAATTCTTACCCCTGCCTCCTAGATCCAGTGTGACCCAGAATCTTTCTCTCAATCCCTCGGGAAGAAGTAGATACGAACCAGGCGTCCCCAGTCTCGGGAGTTAATTCCAGACCTGGCCAGCAGGTGTAGGTGATTGAAACTCAAAGGGGGGATGGTCTGCCAAGCCCCTTTATACTGCTTTTGTCACGTACGCTTCTTCCTGGTCTTAAGTGGCCAATTGGGAGGAATGTTTTGAACCCCAGGCTTCCCAGGGAAGGTGCAAGGCTCAATTCGCACCTGTGAATTGTGGACAATTGGGCACCTTTGGAGGTGATGGGCGGGGTTCCCCAATCTTCCTGGGGAAGTGATCAAGGCTGGGGAAGTGATCAAGGCGTGTCGATTACTGAGATCAGCCAGAAGGGTGGCCATTAGCTAGCCCATTCACTGTCTGTTTTTTGTGTATAGTAGAGAGGCTGGGCGAAACAGCACACCTGCGTTCCCAGGACATCAAAGGCTACTTGTCTCCCCTGCTTATTTCTCTCTCTGTCTCTCCCAGTGGGGGGGAGAGGAAGAAAAGGCCAAGTGGGGGGTTCATGTCTGGCTACACACTTAACTCGCATTAACACGACTTAAGGGCAACCCAAAATCCTGCTACCTCCCCTGCCCTGGATCAATGCCCCCCGACCCTGCGTAGCCCCAGTTCACCTCTCCCCCCAGCCCCACTCACCACCCACTTATGGTTCTGGCTCCAACTCACTTCCACCCCCTTCCTTCCCTGCAGCCCTAACCCACCCCAGGCTTAACCTCCCATCTCCTCCCACTGCTAGGGAGACCATATCTCCCTGTCCCAAATACAGGACAGGGAGATATGGAGGGGAGGGGTGACTCTTCCTGGCCGCACCAAGCCCCGTGGAGCTGCGCCCCCGCCACAGCCCCAGGTAAGTGGTGGCCATGGGCGTTCCCAGCCCCGGGGAAGCGGCAGCTGTGGGCACTCTGCTGGGGAGAAGCCACCCCTGACTTACATGAAATGTGGGGTATGCGAGGTTGTGTGAGAATGCAACCCTTGCATAAATCGAGGGTCTACTATATTCACCTTCTGCTGTTAATGTGATTAGATTATCCTTTAATTTCCTTTGAGAATTTGGGCACAATGTAACTTGTTTGTTTCATAGGTACAATAGGTGATGCTCTTTTGTCTTGAACCCTTTTTAGATTTAGGGTATGTCTACACTAACGTGAAGATTGGCGCTGCCAGTTGTGTTCCATTCCTTAAAACAGGCTTTCCACCAGGATGGTAATCCTTTGTTCAGTTTCCCAATTCCCATGGAAAAGTATTAGTTTCATGTATTTCAGTACCAGCTGGCATGGTCACATGTCTTTCTATGCCCAACCACACTTTGGACTTACAGAATAATAAAAAAAAAACATTCACTGACTCTTGGTTTGAATAATGAGCCATTAAGGTCCTAAAGTATCAGTAATGGCTCTCATTAGCACATTTAAAATTAAAACCAGATTCACACCTCCTATTTCTAACTTCACATACAAGAATGTACATGCACAAAAATGGGATATACAGGTTTAGCAGCTTGCAACTTAAAAATATGTGCCTGGACCTGTTGTACATAAAGTATCTTCAAGTTATGGATACTCATATTCTTAAAACAATTTTCATAAAGCAGGACTGGTGATGGGGCTGTGACAGAGGATACTTAATACTTTGCAATCCACTGTCCAATCTGGGAACGTTTTGGTTTAGGATTGTTCTTAGCTGCTTTTTCACTGAACAGCCTGGGTTCATATTTTTTGTATTATTACCCTCCACCTACTGCTCACTCACTGTTGGTGAGTTGCATTATTTGCAATCATTCTTTCAAAAGTTTATTTACTTTTCAACTGCTGCAGATGAGGTCATGCATATCCAAGTGACGAGAAATTTAAAAGGCACATTCCCTTGCTTGACAGGAGTAAGGAGCCATAATAATTTCTAGCGACATTTTCACTTGTGCTTTACGTGAGGTTTCTCGCATTTCCTTTGGCTGTGGTGGCATTTGACACAGATGCTAATTAATTGTCATCTTGGTACATCCAACAGCCTATGCTAATATATCTGCAGCCTTGTTACCTCGATGATGGGGAAATAATTGTGTTACTAATATCTCATTCCACTGTATTAGAAAAAACTATTGTTAGTAAGGGGAGTAGTTGTAAGATACATTGTAGCTGGATGAGTTAAAGAAAATAGTTCATTTGACAGAAAGCCCCTGTGTGCTGTAGTTCTCCTCCACTCCAACTGATCCGAAATAGAAAACTTTCTTTTTTTAAGGTGAGAATATAAATCAATACAAATAAAAATGGCCAAGGAAGCAGTTTGTATGTCAACAAGTCATCTCATGCCTCTAGCAAAAACACTAAGCTAGTTGGTAAAACATGAGCATCATTGCTTCCAGAAAGGTCAGATTTACCTCAGTAATGCATTTCCCCAGCATTAGGGGACTAAGATCTTGCAGTTTTCACAACTGAAGGACAATTGTGGGTCTTGCAACCTATGCCTGAAGCAAGGTTCTGATGTATGGCACTTTTGCCTCTTTACATCATCATATCTGAAGAGACACCTGTAGCGTTACGGTTACAATGCCATCAATAGCTAAGCTTAATCCACGGGATAATAACAAAACTCAGTTGTTGGCTGTTCTCTTGTGTGTTCAGAATGCATTCTCATCCTAATTAGTGATGTGTGGTTTCAGAGCACTTGAGGGGTGAGTGTTAAGCAGCTCTGTAAGATAAACCTGGAAAATAGTTGTTTATTGTACGATCAGTCCCATGAGCAGCTGCTGCTCTTGCTCATTGTTACATACTGAACACTTCAGGACTGGCAAACTAACCAGCAAATGGTACTGCTGTTTGAAATAATTTCTGTGTAGTCCCAAAATACATAACAAAGATTTATTCAGTTACTGTTGTTAGATTTTCCTTTCAACATTATTGAATAGTGTGGAAAAGTTTGTAAAACAAATATACAATATTCTTTTTGTTTATTCGCATTGATAAAACAGCAAGAATCGGGGAAATCTGTGAATATAGTAGAAATCTACTAACTAAAACATCTTGATGCAAACAGAAAAAGAATATTTTAGTTACTTTTCTGATTATCAGAGAATCATAAAAATATTTTGTCCAGACGTGTTCATTTTGTTTCACAAACTGTTTTAAAGCAAAGCCTTAAAACATATAAGTTACTGGCTATGTCTACACTAGAGGGTTGGCAGCAAAACAGCCTTTTTGCTGACAAAATCTGTGGAGCGTCCAGATTCCCAATGCGTTCTGTTGACAGCAAATTGACAGAATGCAGCACTTTTTGTTGACAGATGTACCCCACTCCCAATGAGGAATAACTCCTTTGTCAACAAAGATCTGTCAACAAAAAGCCAGTCTGGATGTTCCGGGAGCTCTCTGTTGACAGATAGCGCTTCCAGAATGCTGGGGAGCCCTGTCGGCTATGCTTCCGTTTGGCTGGTTTTCCAATAGACAGCCAGGCAGTCCAGTCGTTCTCATTCAACAGAGTGGATTGCTCTTACGATCTACTTGGCAGTTTAGCTGTGATCTGTCAACAGAAGTTTTGTTGGTAGATACCTTCTGACAAAAATTTCTGTCGACAAACCCTTGCAACTTAGATATACGCATTGTATTAAGGACGAAGAGATCCCATTTTTTGAAGCCAGAGCAGAATAAGAAGCTGTTTGAAATGAATCAGTAACTACACAGCAGATGGATTATGTTTGCAAGCTGCAGTTCAGACTCGGTTCCTTCTGTGGGTAGGTTTACAGGCAACAGAAGGCGTCTCCGTTAAATTGACTAAGTTTGCCACTTAGGGTCACTGAAGTGAATCTCTTCCCTGACATTTGTCTCAGGTAATATCTTATACTAGCAGAAATTGCCTTTTTTAGCATCTTGCATTGCATCATATTGACTTGAGAACTGTTTAGTATTTGCTTATGGTGTTAATGGTCTAGTTTGGTTGCAAGTTAATTGACAATAACATTATTTTCACCCTTAACTTTACTCTGGGTCAGTGCTAAGTCATAAAACCCATAGTGTCTCTATGCAATCTGAAAGGCAGTAAGGTAAAACTCCACTAATATTTGCTCACAAAATCATCCTTATACTGTTTCTCACTGGACAACCTGTAGTATACATTTTCCACATATAGAACAGGCAAATCAGGCATGCAACACCATTTAACAATAGCTTGGCTTTTCCTCTGGTAAATTCCCCACAGTACTAGAAGCTGAATATTTACCCTAAAGTGTCTGACTACAGGACATTTCATCAGGTGCTCCATAAATTAATGAAGGAGGACAGGAGTTTTGTGTTTTCTCTCTGTTGTTAGAGTAAATTGTGCTAGTTATCGTCCAGAAAATAACAGAAGATGGAGTGAAGACCACAACATATTTCCTCAGTAATCATCCCCTTCACCTATTCCCTATTCCCCATCCTCTTTCCCTAAAAAGATCTGTTTTCTCTTTCATATGCTCTTTTTCATATGATTCAAAGTAGTTCTATCATTTCTCCTCTGGAGACTTAGGATACTGGTAGGTGGAACAGCTTGCATAGCACAGAATTTGTTTCAGAAACCATTTCCATTGTCCCTGTTTTAATTCCTAGGAAGAAAGTAGATAATATGTCCTGAAACAGATACCAAAGCATGTACAGTAGACTCTTCTTCATCTGGTATTTGATCAACTGCAACTCTCAGATAACTGGTATAACACCGGCAAACCCTGAGCCATAATGCTGTTTCCTCTTTTTTTTTTTTCCCCCGGAGTGTCCATGGGTGCTACGCGAGCCCCCGCAGGCTAAGCAGGTTAGTTGGTAGCTCTCCACTCGGAGCTGCCAGGCAAGTCCCGCTGTGCTGTGGCTAATTTTTCCAGTGCCATCTGGGTGCTCGCGGGTCCCTGGTGTCTGGGCAGGGGGTTGGCTGTAGCACGGCAGTCAGAGGCTCCCCCGTGCTGTGTGGCGAACTCTGAGCCCTGAAAGTGGTTCCCTGCACTGTGCGGTGATCTCCAAGTCTCTCCAGCAGCTCCCCACACCGCGTGGTGATCTCCAAGCCCTGTTGGCAGCTCACTGGGCCATGAAGCGAACTCCTAGCTCCATGGCGATCTCCCAGCCCTGACAGCTGCTCCCACTGTCCCCACCAAAAGGTAAACAGGGCAGCAGTTGGAGGGAGCTGACACTGGGGAGTGGCAGGAGGAGCTGAACTTTCTTGTGGAGTATCGGAGGGGTAGCCATGTTAGTCTGGATCTGTAACAGCAACGAAGGGTCCTGTGGCACCTTATAGACTAACAGAGGAGTTTTGAGCATGAGCTTTCGTGAGCACAGACTCACTTCATCAGATGCTGATCTTGGAAATCCAAGACCAGCATCTGAAGAAGTGAGTCTGTGCTCACGAAAGCTCATGCTCAAAACTTTTCTGTTAGTCTATAAGGTGCCACAGGACCCTTCGTTGCTGTTTCTTGTGGAGGGGCCAACAACCCCTGCCTATGCCTTCCCCCAGCTACTCTCGACAAACTGGCATATTTGCATATCCGTCAACCTCCCAGTCCCGGGGTTGCTGGATACAAAAGAACTTACTGTATATTTGAAGATCTTTGAGACTTTCATGGGATGTCACCAAGAGTTTTATACACACAGATGCACGCAAAGGTGTATGAAGAGTGCAGTTCATTCAAAGTGAGAGTTGGTTGGGTATTTTTCAATGAAACTTTTTTCCCTCCGGAAAAGATGATGTATCAAAACTGAAACTTTACACAGAAATGTTCTGATTTCAATGAAGCTTCAGTTGTGAAGGCATCTCAGGTGCAGGATGGAATTAAGAGAGGTGTCCATAAAAGCCAATAGCCCAGTGCTTAGGGCAGTCATCTAGGCTGTGAGAAACCCACGTTCAAGTCCAGGTTCTAATACAGGCAGAGAACGCCCTTCAAGCTGGAGCTCCTGTAGCCCAGACAATGTTCTACCATTGGATTATGGATGTATTCACCTGTGACAGAATGGTAGTTGGATATCTATATTTGTGGAGACAGCTTCAGTCGGGCAAACAGGACTGCACGTAGAGGAGGGGACAAATTCCATGCCTATCACACCTTGCAAACTATGCCCATGACAGTGGGTCTCTTCCTCCTCTTTTTTAATCAAAAGTATTGAAAAGCCTCATTTTTGTTCCTCGTAGGCATGAAAATGGTGAAACGTGATTTTTTGTCTTCACAACTGAATTCTTTTCCACATTGCTTTTTTTTTTTTTTATAAACTAGGGGGATGTAAGGGCAAAAGTGAGAAAAGATCCTCTTGGTTTTCTTTGATTTAAATTAGATGTTCAAAGTGTATTTTTAAAACATGCACCCACCTTTTTGATAACAAACGTTTGGAATTCACAAAAATGCATTGCTATGTGCCAGTATTTGCAAACAACAAAGACAACTAACTAGTCTTGAGCAGTATGAAAAGAGAACAGTGACTGTGATTAGCATAGCAGCTTCAGTGTCCTTTTTAATGTTAATATTCTGCGTAAGAGAAGAAGAAACTTAGAGGGAATTGTGAAGGCCTATGCCTGATCTACATTTAAAACTTAGGTTGACACAGCTATGCCTCCCAAGCGTGTATTAATGCCACAACCCTGAATATTGCTATGCTGAAATAGTCTAAACTAATCCCCAGCCTATATGCAACCAGGTTGACAGAATGCTTCCATCCAGGTCCGGCCTGAGGGCATGGCAAGCAAAGTGGTTGACTTGAGTCCCATGCCCAACAGCTGGGCCCCACCTTCAGCATACCACCTTGAGCCCTGCTCACCAGCTATGCCCTGCTACACTGGCTCTGCAACCTGACTGCCATCACTTGGGGAGGTGCGGTTCCTACACTGATGGGGAAAATAGAACTTCTCTCAGTGTAGTCAGCATCAGTACCTATGGTTACAGCATACCTCCAAGGCAGGCACAGTTACAGTTGAAATTCTTTCCTACTCTAGCACAAAACAAATGCATCGGGTGAGTGTAGTGATTCACCCCACTTTCTGGAGTTCTTTTATTAGCAGTGTGAAATAGCAATGCCAGAACAAAGCTGAGCCTAGCTGTGACAGGCGCTGAGTGACAAGGGCTTAATCAGCCCCCTGCTACTCCAGCCCCAATTCATTCCCCTTGATTGGGGCTGAAAGGCCTTGTGCTTGCCTGGCAATGAGAAACAGCCGCCAGCCTAATAAGTCGGGGGATATACAGACAGGGAGGAAGGCAGCCAGGGGAGGAGAAAGGGGAAAGAGAAAGGCTATGCTGGCAAAGTCTGGCTGTGAAAAACCTGTACATAGATAGTAAGATGTGATGGGAAACATGTAAATAAAGAACACTGGTGTATGTGTCAACCTGAGGCATTCCTGACTGATTTGTGAGGGAAGCAGGGGCAGAAACCAGAAGGGCCCAGCTTGTGCCTCACAACACTAGCCTAGACTTCTTTCTGCCAAACCCCATATGAACTGTGTCTCTCCAGCCCCATTTCCTTCTGCCCTCTTAAATCCAGTGGAGGATTAATGAGCCACACCTACCACAGTGAGTCAGTGTGACTCCATCAGCATTTTAGACAGCTTGCTAGGACTGCTAACGTAATGAATGCAACATAAGCCTCTGCCCACTGTGATAGGAATATTCCTATACTGAAAGGAAAAGGTTCATAAATGTCTGCAGCTAACGGAATGGGAATGACAATTTGCAGTCCTAGCTGAAAGGCGAGAGACCTATCAAAATTTCCATTTCACGAAGATGTATTTATGTCTCTGCACAGGGTTATTTCCAAGATGCTGCCATCTTAGACCCTCGAGAATCCAGGATGCTCAGTTCCATCTTGAGTGGGAGGGTGTTTGTAAATAAACTTGTTATTCTTTAGAATTAAATTTAATTTGCTAGAGAAATTCTACCCCTCCTGCAAATAATTAAAATAATTGGCTGTAGGGATACAGAGTTTGCTTGTGCCCTATGGCTAATGCTCTCTCGGCTTTTTGTGCCCTCATCCTTTTCAGTAGTCTGGAGGGGCACTCACTGCAGTAATATGGGCCAATGACACTCTTATTACTTTACCTGTTTTATCTTTTGTGAAATTGAGCTGTTAGTCAGAATTGTCTAAGCTGCTGCTGCAGCAACTGGTTAACTGTGACGCTCCTCAAACTCATTTCTTTCAAGTAATTTGATTCCCATGTGCTCCCTGAGATTGCTTTTTTTCAGAAAGGAAACGGTATGTATGTGGGAGAGACCAGACAAGGAGGGTTATGTCTGACAAATGCAGATTGCAGATAAAACAAAAACATGTTTTAAAAGATCACATTGCACTTCATCTCCCTTCACCTAAGTCTGTAAAGCAGAAGGTTTTCATGTTAATTGAATTCAGGCACCAGCACCTTTTGTGCAGAGAGAGAACAAAATAGCAAGCTAAATTCCATCCTTCTGTCATTGTGTATTAGTTATGCATGAAGCCGATGTGATTTTTTTTCTCGTTAATAGTGCCAGGAAAAATGTTGTAAAATAATTAGGTTATTTTGTAAGTATGATCATAAAAGATGTGGACTTAGATAGTTTTTGAAATCATGGGTGGGGCTCAGTTTTCATTTTTGTTTTCCTCAAACTGTTTTTTTCAGATCTTGGCTATTTACTAGTAAACAAGCACAAATTTTGTGGATTAATTTCTATTTCACTTTGCTTAGTATTGAAGCATTTTTCTAAATAATTTAAAACTTGGATTTAAAATTTCATAAACTTAAGAATATTTTATTGTACCTTTTGAGCAAGTGCCCTGCAGTGGGAAGAAAAACGAAGCTTTTAAAGGTGAATGTTGCTAGAATAAGACTTGTTCTGTAAATAAACATTCCATGTATAAACATAATTTAGATGTCTGCCGTATGCATGCCATTGCTACCCAACCATTTTGTAGCCCTGCAAACACATCAATTACAAGGCAAGGAAATGGATTTCCCTGATTTAATAGGAGGAGTTTCATTAATTTGAATGTAACCAATGTCTGCTTTAAATGTCTGTTCCACTACTGTAATAAAATTCATACAAAAAGTCTGATTCTTCCTTAAGGTGTCTTTGCTCACATTTGTTTGAGGTCAGTGAAGTAGACCAGCATTTAGATCTACTGATACTGTTAAGAAGAGCTGAATTTGGGTTCAATTAGTTGAAAATAGAATGGCTCATTGGTTTCTGGTACCAGAAATTTGTTTTGATAACTTGACAGTAATATCAGAGGGGTAACTGTGTTACTCTGTATCTGCAAAAATAGTGAGGAGTCCTGTGGCACCTTAAAATCTAACAGATTTCTTTGAGCATAAGTTTTCATGGTTAAAGATCCACTTCATCAGATGCGTTGGAAATTGCAGAGGCAGGCATTACAGAGGATCCTCAAGTCCCATTGATTTCAATAAGGATAGAAGGTCTTAAGCATCTTTCCGGTCTGGACCCCATACACTTGGTGAGGACAAACTCCTTCCTGATTGAGTTAATTTAGGGAGATGATGTGGTGGAGACATGACTCAAACTGAACGGGCACTTTGTTTGAAGCAAGTAAATAATTTTGCCTGAAGGCTAACATTAAGAAACATGCATGGTGACAAGTATCAGAGGAATAGGCTGTTTTAGTCTGTATCTGCAAAAACAGTGAAAAGTCATGCGGCACCTTATAGACTGACAAATTGTTTTGGAGCATAAGCGTGCGTACATCTAACGAAGTGGGTGTTTGCCCATGAAAGCTCATGGACCAAAAAATCTGTTTATCTATAAGATGCCACAGGACTTCTTGTTATTAAACTTTACAGTTAAAATTGCTCCAAAGGGGTGTGTTTCCTTATCTGTCATGGTCACTGGTTTGACGATTTACAGGCTCCTTAAAGTGGACGTAAAGATTCTCTTGGTGCACATGTGAATTAGGCCCATCAAGCTTCAAGCAATGCTCAATCAAGACCATTGTATTTTTTCCACTTTCAGGAAGTATTTACCTGTGTGATGTGTGAGTAAAATATAAGATGTGTGCCAAACTCTGACAAAGGTGTTTCTCTCTAGCACTTTTGCTCATCTGGGCGGCATTCTGCCCACAATTTTATCTCTGCAGGAAATATTATCACAATCGACCCCCTGAGCAGTTTTCACCCCGATGCATTTTTTTAAAGTACCTATCACATAAATAATTAATGTAACCCTTCAAATGTAGAATTTCCAAAAAAATTGTACTGGGCTAGATAAGCAATGGAAGCATTTTTATGCATTTTACCTACAGACTATGAAGACAAAGAGCTCTATACTTATTTTTTAAAAGAGCTATCTTTGATGTACAGTAGACCCTCAAGTTACACAAGGGTTCCATTCCGCGTGCCCTCATGTAACCCAAGTTTCATGTAAATGGGGGTTCCATCTTTTTCCCCGGTGGAACGCACTTTCTATAGCTGGGGAAGCAGCAAAAAAGCAAGTCCTGGGGTGGTGGAGCAGTTGGGGAGGGTTAAGCCTGGCAGTGGGTTGGGGCCATGGGAGGCGGGTGGGAGGGACCTGGGGTAGGTTAGGGCTGCAGAGGGGGTGAGGGGTGGAGTTTAGCCGGAGGTGTGCATGGGGTTGGTGAGCTGGAGCCCTGCTCGAGTGGTGAGCTGGAGCCATGTGGGGAGGGGTCTTGAACCAGGGCCATGTGCAGGGGGTTAAATTGGGGTGGGGTAGTAGTTAAACTGGAGTTGGCACATGAGGGGAGGTGAGACGAAGCAAGAGCCAGAGCCAGGTGTGGGGGTGGGGGGGGTGAGCTGGAGCCGCGTGCAGGTAGTGAGCTAGCAGGGATGTTGAACCAGAGCTGGGGAGGTTGAGCCAGAGTTGTGCCTGAGGGGTGGTGAGCAAGAGCCAGAAGCAGGGGTTGGGGGTGAGCAGCAGCTATGGACGGGTGCTGAGCGGAGCTAGGGGCGGGGCTGAGTTGGGGCTGTGGGGAACCATGAGCCAGGGCTGGTGGGGAGCAAGTTAAGTGCAACTGGAAATTGAGCATTTCCAGGGTTTACTGTAGGAATGGGGGGGTCAGCCATGTAGGAGCAGGAACACGTACTCTGAAACCGTATTGTACCATGAAATATCAGAGCTTATATTCACAATCTTATGCTTAGTAAACTCTCAAATTTACAAAATTATCTTATGTAGTAGATTAGTAGAGGTCTCTAAAACGTATACTACAATTTTTTCCTGGTAATGAATCTCACAGACTTAGACTCCTTGTTTCACTGGCAGTGATGGCTTTTTATATCCTCTTGTATCTTTCTAAAGACATTTTCCTATATGTTATGAAACACAAACATAATATATTTTGGAGTGATATAAAGGTTTTAATTCCACTTTTGCTGCTTGCTTGTTTGTTTGTTTGTTTCCCCTACTTTTATGGCAAGTTTGTTTGCTTTCACTACTCCTGTATAATAGAGTTTTCCCAAATACAGTTCATTAGAATATGGAAAAAAATCTTGCCATAATTTTCAAAATTTCACTCTGATATTAAAAAATTTGCTATGTCTAAGGCTGCAAGAAAAATGGGAACATATTTGCATTTTGAAAAACTGCAGATAATCAGACTTTCATCTCAAAATGTTGATTTTTAAAAACTTCAACCACAATGACTTTTGGAAAACTTATATTGGCAGTAATCACCAGCTTCTGATGATAAAAATCTTTGTAGCACATGTCGCTGTCAGATATTTTCCATGCTTATTTATACACACACAATTTATTTATTTTTCCTTTTCATTTCCACTCTTTGTTCAGGTTTTCCAAATGAGCCTGCTGCTGTTATTGCCCTTACCACTGTTAAGGAATGGTTGAACAAGAATCACAATGAGGTATGGAATAAAGAAAACTTTCTTGATTAGATTTCAAGATTACCTAGCTTGATCTCATATCAGTACTTACTGATCTCTTGAAATCAAGATTGTGTAAAATACAACAAAGCTGTTGGGAAGCAGCAGAGGTAGTTTGAACTGTACATATCTGGAATATTACCATATTTAATAAGGCATACGGAAGCTAAAGGAAAATATATTCTATTTGAAATGATAGTGTGTGTTTCCTGTGCATTGTGGCATTTCTTGACACAGTAAAAAAGTCTCCTCTGCATAAAGTTGTTCCAGAAAGACACAGTTTTCATAGGCTAATGAACAAAATCCTGCAAAGGGAATGTATTTAATGCACGTCAGTGGAACAGCTACTAGGGACAGTAATTTTTTTAAGGAGCTGATTTATGCCGAACAACTTGATGATGAAAATATTCTGTGCTTACCAATTTTTAGGTTCCTTAAACTTTATTGTATTTACACTTTTCATTAGAAACTGCCAACTTAACTAAGAGTTGGCATAAGTGTGAAATTTTAACAGACTTGGACAACTGTCATGTATGCTGTCGTCATGGTTATTTTTTTAATGAATCAAAATGCATTCAACAGAGTGGTCTCCATACTTGCTGTCCTGTTTCTTTTTTCTTCCCTTTTTTCTCGTTAACTCTAATGGAATATGTGCAGTGGCACTGAATTGGAGAATTGAGCGGAAAAATGTGACTGAATGAATAAAATAATCATGAGGTCTTAAATTTAAGATATGCCTGTTTCAGTATTTTGACAGCTGGCATATTTCTAGGTGTCTAGAGTTGTTTAATACTTTTCTCACAAAATGTTTAATTTTTGCATAGACCAGGTTAGAATATTTTCCTAAATAATCATCTGTATTGCATTTCAGAGTGGAAATTTATCTTTTGGGTTTTGTTTTCCAGGATTGTCCAGAGCATAGGGATTTTCAGTGATAAATTGAGTCAGTTTCGAATTTAGTCAACTTTAGAGTTGAATGCAAACATTGTATGGTGAGATTTTTTAAAAATGGGTGTCTAAAGTTATGCTCCAAAGTCCATATTTAAGCCCCTGAGTAGCTGACACAACTCTCCAGAATGCTGAGCACCCAAGAGTTCCCCTGGTCTTCAAGACTTCAGCTCTGAAGTCAGTAGGAGTTCTAGATACTCATCCCTTTTGAAAATCAGACCATTTATTCAGGTTCTTAAACTTTGCCTTATGGGCCTAAATTTATGCTTCTGTTTTTAAAAGTCTGGGCTGCTTGCATCTGCTTTATTAAATACTAAAACTGGTGTATTGCAAGACCTAGAACATATTGCATCCAGCGTATCCGTTTTCAGTGGATTGCCTGGTTGTATTTCCACTTGTTGCTTTTTCATCACAAAGACATAAACGAACACCTTTCCCTTTCCAGAAGTAAATCTGTGTCTCTCACAAGTCACACATAATAGTTGCTTCAATTCCCTTCCTCATAATTTTTTATTTTGAAAGTGTTTCAGGAAGCCTGACTTATTTTGGCAAAGTAGACGTCAAGTTAGAATAAAACAGATGGGCAAGAGTTCTTTAGACAAAAGCCATTTTCTCATCTCACTCTATGGCTTGGGCTGTTGCTTTTAAGACACAAAGCGTATCTATTTCCCTGGACTGTATCTGAACCCTTCCCTACATGTGCCCCTTGCCTGACCTATGTCCTGCAGGCTCCTTCTCTGCTTCTTCTTACTCCTCTCTGGCTTAGTGTGCTGCCCCAGCACTTTTCTAGCTCCCTCAATTAACTTGACAGAACATGCTCCCCGGGCTCTTATTATAAGAGATCAGAAAAGCTGTAGTAGTCATGGATTGAACTGGGAGTGCTTGTTTGTGTGTCTTCCCTGAGTTGCAAACACTTTAGAGAAAGGATAGTAACAGAGAGGAAGCCGTGCTAGTCTATACACTATCAAAACAAAAAGCAGTCAAGTAGCACTTTAAAGACAAACTATTTTGCTAGTCTTTAAAGTGCTACTTGACTGCTTTTTTTTTAGAGAAAGGAATGTGACTCTGTTTGGAAAGTGAGAGACGTAGCTGTGTTAGTCTGTATTCTAAAACAAAACAGCAGAAGTGTAGCACTTTAAAGACTAACAAAATGATTTATTCAGTGATGAGCTTTCATGGGACAGAACCACTTCTTCAGATCAATAGTATTTCCAATATAGACTGACATATATAAAGTAAAGAGATCAAAAAAAAAAAAAGAAAATTGCAATAAAAACTGAGAAATCAAGTACATAGGACTGAAGGGCTACGTCTACACATGAAGCCTACATCGAAGTAGCTTATTTCAATGAATAACGTCTACACGTCCTCCAGGGCTGGCAACGTCGATGTTCAACTTCGACGTTGCGCAGCACCACATCGAAATAGGCGCTGAGAGGGAACGTTTACACGCCAAAGTAGCACACATGGAAATAAGGGTGCCAGGCACAGCTGCAGACAGGGTCACAGGGCGGATTTAACAGCAAGCCGCTCCCTTAAAGGGCCCCTCCCAGACACAGTTGCACTAAACAACACAAGATCCACAGAGCCGACAACTGGTTGCAGACCCTGTGCCTGCAGCATGGATCCCCAGCTGCAGCAGCAGCAGCCAGAAGCCCTGGGCTAAGGGCTGCTGCCCACGGTGACCATAGAGCCCCGCAGGGGCTGGAGAGAGAGCATCTCTCAACCCCTCAGCTGATGGCCGTCATGGCGGACCCCGCTATTTCGAAGTTGCGGGACGCGCAATGACTACACGGTCCCTACTTCGACTTTGAACGTCGAAGTAGGGCGCTATCCCCATCTCCTGATGAGGATAGCGACTTCGACGTCTCGCTGCCTAACGTCGAAGTTAACTTCGAAATAGCGCCCGACGCGTGTAGCCGTGACGGGCGCTATTTTGAAGTTAGTGCCGCTACTTCGAAGTAGCGTGCACGTGTAGACACGGCTAAGGAGTCCTAGGAGTCCTGGAAATACTATTGATCTCATGAAGTGGGCCTGTCCCACAAAAGCTCATCACCCAATAAATCATTTTGTTAGTCTTCAAAGTGCTACGTTTCTGCTGTGTCGTTTTGTTTGGAAAGTGGTATGTTGTCTGCAGTCTGCATACATTGGTGTGAATAATCATTAACATTGCAAATGAGCACTTGTTGCCTCCTTTTCTTGCTTTTTGTGATTCTTGCAGTCCTCACTTCTAGTTCTGAGCCCTCCAACCTGCAGATGTCCCAAATCATCCTGTTCTTCTCTAAATTCTTCAGAGGCAGGGCCTAAGCTTCCTGTATTTTTTTGTGTCACCTAATAGAATGGAACCCACATCCTGCTTGGGGCATTGGGTGCTGCCACAGTACAAGTGTGTTTTTGTATAAAATCATGTATTTAAATCATCACTACTTCTAAAGATGGACTGAAAGTTCAGCTGTGCCTGTTTTGTGTCCCAGAATATTTGTGCCCCTTTATATTGTATATTGTTGTGTTTCCTGGTGCTCAGGAGCACATCACATCTAAGTTTCAGCATGATGCATTTTAAAGCATGCTGCATGCTAGATTCTTGTATATCAATGAGTGCAACAATTCTGGAGAGGTTTCTTAGGCTGTTAATTTTTGTGAAAAAGTAGGAGTACTTGTCTGGCTGAAGATCTGACTTGTGTGCAGTCAGATACCAGCAGCAGGAACCCCACTGAGGTGCTTGAGTCTGTCACTGAACAGATCTAACTAGTGTTTTAGTAAATAAAAATCTTTCTTATAGAAGGGTTTATACATTGCATGATTTTTCATAATCTGTTCTGATGTGTACTTTAAAATTCCGGACATTAGCATGTTTATCAGGGTTGTACATAGATTGCTAATAAACTGAAAATATTTCTTACTGTCCTCAATAGCATACTTGATTTTTGCAACAAGGTCAATCTTTCAAAATCATTATTTGCCTAAAAGTGAGAAGAAAACCTTCAACATTTGGAATCAGTGTGTAGACTCATAAATTCCAAGGCCAGAACAGGCCACTGAGCTCATGTAGTCTGGCATATGGGATAGCACAAGTCATAAAATGTACCCAAAATATTTCCCTACATAAAACGACTTAGAACAACAGCCAATGTTGATTTAAAAATTGCCAGCAATAAATAATCCACCATACCCTTGGTATGAGAAGTCAATGGTTAACTACTCTTAATATTAAGAAATTATGCCTTCTTTCCTGTCTTTGTTAGTCTAGCTTTGCAGCTTCCACATAGAGAAAACTCATGTTTTTCTATGCTGCTTTAAAGAGCCTATTATTCAATATTTTTTCCCATGTAAGTACTTTCAAACCAGAGGTTACACTTATACTAGCAAGTTTTACTGTCAAAATCTGGTTTTGTCAACAAAACTCGTGGAGTCTGCACACACAAAATGCATTCTGTCAACAGTATCTGGACAAAACACAAGACTTTTGCCAGCAGCATTCTGCCTCAAAGCTTTGAGGCATAAAGCTGCTATTGACAAACTGTCAACAAAAAAGCTGTGTGACCGCTCTGGGTGGGCCTTCTCTCGACAGAGGGGGCATCCGGAACAATGGGCAGTGCTGTGTGCTATGCTTCCGGGTGTTTTGTTGAGAAAGTAGCCTGGCAGTTTGGCCGCTCTGTTGGCAGAGGGGTGCGCTCTCCCCATTGGCTGTTGTGTGTGGCCGTGCTCTGTCAACACAAGTTTTGTTGGGAAAGCTCTCCCAATGGTGAATTCAGTTGACAGAGAGCTGTAGTGTAACCGTAGGCTAATTGTTTCCCCCTTACTTTCTTCTTAGTGAACTAAATAGATTGAGTTCTGTGAGGTATCACCAAAAGGCACATTTTCTAACCCCAGAATCGTTCTCATAATTCTTTGAACTGTCCCCAGTTTTTCAAAAATAATTCTTTAACTGTGCATACCAAAACTAAGCACAGTCTTCCAGTAGTGAAGAAACCAGTATCAAATGCAGAGAGAAAACAATCTTGTAACTTGTACTTAATATTCCCCCATGTATATTTCCAAGGATCTGTTTGCCCTTTCAGACACAGGTGGTCATGTTAAGCTAACTATCCACCAGCATCCCTGAATATTTTTCAATGCTTCCTAGAATATAATCTCCATCCTGTAATTTATGGCCCATATTTTTTCTGGGTGTATAAATTTACATTTAGCTATACTAAAATGTACATATAAACTGTTGGCTTCTGCCAAGTTGATCGAGCAATCCAGGTCACCCTGTTAGTGTCCTGACCTTTATACTACTAACCACTCCTTCAATTTTTGTGTTATTTGCAACCTTTGTCAAGGATTTTATATTTTCTTCAAGGTCATTGTGAAAAATATTAAAAAGCATAAGGCCAAGAACGGATCCCCATTGGAGAGCACTGGAAACACAAAACCTCAGATTAAATGTTAACATCTATCTGTTAGTCTGCTTTTAAGCCATTTAATGCATGCTGTGTTAATTTTGTATCATTCTAAGTTTTTCATCAAAATATTGTGTGGTATCAAGTTAAATGCTTTGGAGAAGTCTAAGTTTATTGCATCAGCCATACTGCCTTTGTCAACCAAACTTGTAGTTTCATCAAAAAAGACACCAGGTCAGTGTGATAGGATTATTTTTCACAAACCCAAGTTGACGGGCATTAATTATATTGCTCTCCTCTAATTCTATATTGATCAAGTCCTCTTCCTCAAGTCAGCCTCTCCATTATCTTGTGCAGGATCAATGTCAGACTGTCAGGCCTATAATTATGTGGGTCATCCCATTTTCTCTATTCAATATTGGTGCTACAGTGGCTTTGTTCCAACTTCTTGGAACTTCCCCAATGTTCCAAGATTTATTGAAAATCAATATCAAGGGTCCGGCAAGCTCCTCGGCTAGCTATTTTAAAACTCTTGGATGCTAGTTATCTGGACCTGCTGATTTTAAAAAGGTGTGATGTTAGTACCTGATGTTTAATTAGTGCAACAGAAAGAGTGTCGTCATCAGTATCATGAGATGAAAGTACCTCAGCAGTCTCCTCATTGCACAGCCTCGTTAAAATTCAGCTGGAGTTCTCTTGTGCTCCAAACATAGCCAATGTAAATTGGCAATGCTCCATTGAGTTCAGTGTAGTTACAGCACTTTATACCAGTTGATGATGGGGTTTGCTGTATTTAATCTACTCTTACCCTCTTCTTTGGATATGGTTTTGTTGGTAATTTAAACAATAACAGACTTCAGCCTAAGCTTTCTCCCTTAGCTGGGCTATTCTTAGGACTTCATTGCAGAGACCTCTCCACTGAAGAGAACAGATCTCTTTAATTAGTGCCACTCCTAACCCCATGGCAGAAACACACCTGCTGCAATGAATCTGCATAACTTGGTATCTCCTTTTAAGAAGAGGATAAAAAGAAAAGAACTTTGGCAACCTGTTACAGCCTGAACCCGTTCAGATTATTTGACTGTTCCTTTGCTCTCACTAACCAAAGCCAGTTCTTTTGTTTCACTGTTATTGGGGAGCCAAAAAAGGTGGGGATCACAGTCTAGTTTGCACTTGATCAAGTGTGCATATGTCTGCTCCTGAATCAGCATCCTCTCAAAGTCAAGTTCCTTTTCTCTTCTCACCAAGGTGTTGTTAGCCGGTGGCCAGGTAATGTGCGGTGAGGTACTCCCCTGGGTCCTAAGCAACCCAGTTTTTTACTGTTAGAGCAGGCAGCTCCTAGCACACTCACCCACGGCCAGGCTGTAGTAACCAAACGGTTAAAGTTCTTTTTGTTGTGCCGGCTGTGTTGCAGTGACAAAAGGGTTAACAAAATGGTTAGGCTTGGATCTTAACTAGTTACAAGTTTATTTAAGCTACAGTTATAAGCGTGCGGTTACAAAAGGCTATTGTTTACTTCTTATATGCTAGCAAAGTACAGGTGTTAACAAGTTACGTTACAATCCAATACAAAGATATCTGTGATCATCTAACACAATGATATCTTGATACTAGTTACAGAGCTCTAATTCTTTAGCTGTGCACAAAAAAAAGTCAGAGACCTAGCATGGGTGTATCTTACCCTCTCTGCGTCTCTCGATACCAGCGTAGCCAAGCTGGATCGGTCACTCAATTCCGCGGAAAGACGAATACGAGGTTGGGCGTCCCCAGCTGTGGACCTCGGGAGGCAATCACCTGACCCGACCAGCAGGTAGTTGGTGGAGATGCACTCAAAGTTAGAGTTCTGCTGGACCCATCTTTTATACCCCTTTTGGGTTATGTATTCTCTTTCTTATCTATGGTGCCAGATCATACTGGTCTGTCTTTGTGACTCCAGTTTGTTACAAGGGCATTTCTACTTAGTTTGCACTTGTAAGACGAGAGATGAACAATTTAGGAGTACAGGACATTCTTTTGTGCGGGCGGGGCACGTCCCCTTCTGGGTGATTGTGTGTGTGCATCGTATTGATCAATGCCAGCTGGGGTGATTTCTGAGGGTCCACCCCCGCTCTCATGTTGACAGTCTGGCCTGTTAGCCTTCTAGCTGTACTTTCTGCTTCTCAGGGTCACGATAAGCTAGCATATCTGGGCCTCAATGAGGGCATCAAAGACTGTGCTGTCAGCAGCCATTTCCGTGCCCTGTGTGCTCCTCAGTGGGGGGGGGGGGCAACGAGCAAGCTGGCTTGTAAGGGGGAGACTCTGTCTGGCTACAGGTGTCCAGCAGTGGTTACCCCTATTGAACAACATACAGTTCCAGTTACCCTAAATAAAATCTCAGGTAATATGAGGCATGTCGTACAAAATCCAGAGTAAATTGCAAAATAAGTTGTAGGAAGATATAAAAACGTCTACCCATTATGACGTAAGCAAGCCTATAAACCTAGTAATGCAATACCATTTGAACTTCTCTAGTCCGTCATTCTCAGGACCTGACCAGTGTTGAACCATGAGAGGTCACTAATGTCTAGAGCAGCAGTTCCCAATCTTTTCGAGGCAGGGACCCCCTGCTTGCCTCACACAAGCACCGCACACTGCCGCTGCTGCTCCTTCGCCGCGCTGTTGCCACCTCCTCTGCGCAGCTCCCCTTTCCCACCTGCAGTGCAGGCAGTTCCCTTCCCTGCCACACTGAAATGAGACTCAGTTTAGATTAAACCATTAAACCAATTAAATTGAGTTCCACTGCAGCATGACAGGGCAGTGTCTGGGAGCCGGATGAGTGAGCAGCAGTGGGAGATACAAATGGCTCCTTAAAGAGCCATGTGCGTTTTGGAGCTGCCCAGCTGGTGACCCTTAGAAAATCTAATGGTGACCCATATTTGGGTCCACCCCATAGGTTGGGAAGCCCTGGTGTAGTGGCATTATGAGCATTTCCACTGCTTACAGGGCTCTGAGAAGACATTTGGGGTAAATTAGCACTAACTGAAAGTACAGAACACTGAGAACCAGGACTTGTGTCATAAATAAACATTATGGGACCACCAGAAACATGGCCACACCCATGACAAGTGGGCATCCAGCTAATTAAAGTCAAGCCAGACCTTGCCAGAACAGAGCGTATCAGTCTGGAGAGAGTCAGTCTCTTCAGAAAATTGTGTCATATCCTGGAAAGACTGTATCATGTCCTGGAAAGGGGAGGTAGCTGTCCGCACTGACCACCTCCCTACCGTCATGTCATTTCCCCTTCTTTTTATATGATACAGAAAATTTTAATTGTGTTAGTTTGAGTCAGAATATAGTAAATGTGTTCCTACTCAACCTGAAGTTATTGAAATCTTTTCTTGATAGTATTCTCAGTGTATTTATCCTTATCAGTTTGTTTGTGGCAGTGTTTACAGGGAAACTGATTTGCATTTAAAAAAGCTTTTCTTTCTTACATCCCTTGTTGAATCTGACCCTCAGGTGTTTGCATAACAACTTATTAGCATGTGTAACTACAATGTCTTGGATGAATGTCTCATTATCATGCAAATGGAGCTAACCCCTTTTTGAGGTTAATTGTTACAAAACAACCCTTGTGAGAGACAGAAAAATGTTAAATATTAAATTTGGCATAGCAGAAGTAATTTGCACCTGGCAGACAGGGCATCAACCATCACTGTATTGCAGTCTAAAACTTAACTATATTGTCCTCACCAGGGACAAGAGTACAATAAGCAATACAATAAACAGTACGATACTTCGTTGTTTTTTATGCCAGCTCTGGTCTAGTCTTGAAATGTAAGCCCTAAGTCAAACTAGTGCCTGGCCATAATCTACACTTAGACTACATTTACCTGATGAAATAAATTTGAATTTAAGGCAGTCAGCTCGGTATTACACCATGACTGTCTTCACGGTAAATACCATTAGCTCAATTTAGGGAGCACTAATATCAATACCATAATATCATTGGAACTGGCTGGGGGTAGCATGAAGTTCGAATTTAAAAGTTTGAATAAAGGCCAGTGTGGAAGCACCACATCTTAAAAGCAAATTTATTCATCTCCGGGGATGTCCCATATGTACCCCACAGTGCTCCACTCTGGCTGCTGCTCTCCACGGCTACGTCTACACGTGAACGCTACATCGAAATAGCTTATTTCGATGTAGTGACATTCAAATACGCTATTTCGATGAATAACGTCTACACGTCCTCCAGGGCTGGCAACGTCGACGTTCAACATCGACGTTGCGCAGCACCACATCGAAATAGGCGCTGCGAGGGAACGTCTACACGCCAAAGTAGCACACATGGAAATAAGGGTGCCAGGCACAGCTGCAGACAGGGTCACAGGGCGGACTCAACAGCAAGCCGCTCCCTTAAAGGGCCCCTCCCAGACACAGTTGCACTAAACAACACAAGATCCACAGAGCTGACAACTGGTTGCAGACCCTGTGCCTGCAGCATGGATCCCCAGCTGCAGCTGCAGCAGCAGCAGCCAGAAGCCCTGGGCTAAGGGCTGCTGCCCACGGTGACCATAGAGCCCCGCAGGGGCTGGAGAGAGAGCGTCTCTCAACCCCTCAGCTGATGGCCGCCATGGAGGACCCCGCAATTTCGATGTTGCGGGATGTGCAACGACTACACAGTCCCTACTTTGACGTTGAACATTGAAGTAGGGCGCTATTCCTATCCCCTCATGGGGTTAGCGGCTTCGATGTCTCGCCGCTTAACGTTGATGTTAACATCGAAATAGCGCACAACACGTGTAGCCGTGACGGGGGCTATTTCGAAGTTAGTGCCGCTACTTCAAAGTAGCGTGCACGTGTAGACACGGCTCACATGTGCAGGAATTAGGTAACAGGAAGGCTGTGGCTGTGTGGTCATGTTTGTATGAGAGGCCGAGAAACATCTTCCTTTCTTTGTTATTAGCACTGTGAGCACATCTACCCATTACAAATAACTTTAACACACAGTTCGTGGTTCTGTCTCTACCTCTGCTAGCTGAGCACTTGGTATTTTTTCTGCGCTGCCAGCCGCTGCCCTGCCATACCACACAGCAGCGAGGCTATCGTGGAGGTCATGCTTGTATAAGAGCCTGAGAAACTTTTGCTTACCATGTGAGGGGAATGAGAGCAATGCAATGTGGGAAGACAATGTCAAATGCCAGCAAAAATACCCAGAATGCTACAGGGATGAGGGAACTGTGGGATAGGTTCCCACAATGCACGGCTGCAACAGTCGATGTTTGCCAATTGAGTGTGGCAGCAATAAGTCAACTTTGTGAGGTGCACGTGGGGAAGTGAGGATAGTCAAGTTTGAATTTATAAAATCCAGTGTTACAAACTTGATATTAATAAATTTGAATTTATCTCGTAGTGTAGACATAGCCTTAGATTTGCTGACTAGCAGCAAGAGGGCAAATCTATTTTAGCAGTTAGTAAATTATGTTGTATTTTAAGCATAGAAACCCTTTGAGCAAACTCATCAGAAGAACAGCAGTAATCAGCAATTCTAGGTTAATTTACTCCAGACCACCTAGGTGCTCTCTTTAGCAAACTACATTTTCATATTTCATATAAGACTCTAAAGTTTGAACAGAGTTCTTCAGAGCAGAGAAGAGAATTGGGTTTCAATCTATTGGAAATTATTCTCTAGAAATTCATTTAAGAAATGCACACTAAGCCCCTTTAGCAGGTCAGAATTCTTCTTTCTGCACTAATTTGACAAAGTCGGAGCCATTGCATCATTATCTATCACAAAGGAACTGTGGGACTTTTAGCTCCCGATGCCAATAGTTTGTTTCTTTTCTTGGCAGAGATCGTTGAACTTATACAATGTTAAAAAATGTTTGCCACTTCTATTTCAGAATCACATTATGTATCTCAAAAGGAAAACATAAATAAATAAATAAAATCTCCCAGCATGTGCAATGTTTTATGTCATCAACATGAAAAGCCTCAGGAGTCTTTTTGCTTCCTCAAGAAAGGACTTAAATTTGGTAGCAGATAAAGTTTTCTTTTGACTTACATAAAATGTTGCAACTTTTAATATGAACCTAATTAGGAAAATAAAATCTGCAAAGTGTATCTGCCACCCATTCTTTCAAAACCGCAACTGAGGTGGATGAATAATACATTCATGGAAAATAAATAATTATGTTCCTGACACTTTGCTGGGATTAATATTTCAATAAATTTTTGTAGCCTTAAATGGGTAAGATTTGGCTCCATGTGTTTTAGCAGGCAGGTTTGGAATTTTCAATAAAGACAGAAAAGTGGTATTTGCAACACAATGGGACAGATGAAATCCTAGCCCCATTCAGCTCAATTGAAGTTTTATCTTTCATTGTAGTGGGGCAGGATTTCATCCAGGCCAAAGCTTTTAAGAGTATCCACCTCAGCTCAGGCATTACAAAGTAATTTATTTTTTTATTGTTAGCAACTGGACTTTGTATTGCACACTGTTGGGACAAAAATGTGACTACTCCTGTGAAATTGTGGTATAGTAAAATATGGACTGTCCATGTAGTAGAGAAGCTTTCACATCAAGCACTTACACCAAGAAAGCACCAAAAAGATAGGTGTTTACATTTTTGGTCATCTTCCTTAGTGTATGTAAAGGATGAGGACTTCCTACGAGTAAGCCAGTGTCTTTACCCTGATTCTTTGTAGATTAACTTTATCCTGAATCAGCAACATCTGAGCTAATGTTAAGATCAGAGGCCAGTTTTGAAAAGCCTGGGTCTGTGTGCACAGATATACAAACGCTTCATGCTCCATCAGTCACAGTGATGTTCTTCACCACCAACACAGTTGAAGTTCAAAACAAAAAGCAGTCAAGTAGCACTTTAAAGACTAGCAAAATGGTTTATTAGGTGAGCTTTCATGGGACAGACCCACTTCTTCAGACCATAGCCAGACCAGAACAGACTCAATATTTAAGACACAGAGAACCAAAAACAGTAAGCAAGGAGGACAAATCAGAAAACGATAATCAAGGTGAGCAAATCAGAGAGTGGAGGGGTGGGGGGAAAGGTCAAGAATTAGATTGAGCCAAGTATGCAGACGAGCCCCTATAGTGACTCAGAAAGTTCCCATCACGATTTAAACCATGTGTTAATGTGCCGAATTTGAATATAAAAGCCAGCTCAGCTGCTTCTCTTTCCAGAACGGTGCGATAATTCCTCTTCACTAACACACATACCTTTAGGTCATTGACAGAATGCCCCATTCCATTAAAATGTTGACTAAGTGGTTTGTGGATCTGGAGTGTTTTGATGTCTGTTTTGTGCTCATTGACCCTTTGTCTAAGGGAGTTAGAAGTCTGTCCAATATACAGAGCATCTGGGCATTGTAGGCACACGATGGCACATATGATGTTAGTAGAGGAGCATGAGAAAGTGCCCGTGATTCTGTGAGTAAGCTGGTTAGGTCCAGTGATGGTATTTCCAGAGAAGATATGTGGACAAAGCTGGCAGCGAGCTTTGTCGCATGGAAAGGTTCCAGGACTGGTGTTCCTGGGGTATAGACTGTGGCTGTTAGTGAGGATCCTCATGAGGTTGGGAGGTTGTCTGTAGGAGAGAACAGGCATGTCACCCAGGGCCTTCTGGAGTGTAGCATCCTGATTAAGAATAGGTTGTAGGTCTTTAATAATTGGTTGCAGTGGTCTGAGTTGGGGGCTGTAGGTGATGACCAGTGGTGTTCTGTTGCTGGCTTTTTTGGGCTGATCTTGGAGTAGCTGGTTTCTGGGTATTCGTCTGGCCCTGTCGATTTGTTTTTTTACTTCTCCTGGTGGGTAATTCAGGTTTATGAATATTTGGTAAAGTTCTTGTAGTTTTTGGTCTCTGTCAGTTGGATCAGAGCAAATGCGATTGTACCTAAGAGCTTGACTGTAAACAATGGATCTAGTCACGTGTGCAGGATGGAAACTAGAAGGGTGTAGGTAAGTATAGCGATCAGTAGGTTTTCAGTACACTGTGGTACTGATCAGGCCATCCTTGATTAGTACTATAGTGTCCAGGAAATGTATCTCTTGCATGTTGTAATCGAGGCATAAGTTGATGGTGGGGTGTAGATTGTTATAGTCTCTGTGGAATTCTTCTAGAGCCTCTGTACCATGGGTCCAAATCATAAAGATGTCATCAATGTATCTTAAGTAGAGGAGTGGTAATAGGGGACAAGAGCTGAGGAATCGTTGTTCCAGGTCAGCCATAAATATATTAGCATATTGTGGGGCCACGCGGGTGCCCATAGCAGTTCCACTAATCTGGAAGTATAAATTGTCCCCAAAACGGAAATGATTGTGTGTGAGAACAAAGTTACAGAGGTCAGACACCAGATCGGCTGTGGTGGCATCAGGGATAGTATTCCTGATTGCTTGTAATTCGTCTTTATGTGGAATATTAGTGTACAGAGCCTCTACATCCATTGTGGCAAGGATGGCGTTATCAGGAACTTTTCTGATGTTTTGTAATTTCCTCAGAAAGTCGGTGGTATCTCGGATATAGCTGGGAGCGTTGGTGGCATAGGGTTTAAGGAGGGAGTCCACATAACTGGATAGTCTGGTGGTAAGGGTGCCAATACCTGAAATGATGGGGCATCCAGGGTTTCCAGGTTTGCAGATTTTGGGAAGTAAATAGAATAATCCAGGCTGTGGCTCAGATGGTGTGTCTGAGTGAATGACGTCCCGAGTAGCAGCAGGGAGTTCCTTCAGTAATTGTTGTAATTTCCTTTGGAATTCCAAAGTGGGATCAGCGGAGAGAGGTCTGTAAAATGTGGTGTTGGAGAGTTGTCTGGCTGCCTCCTGTTCATAGTCTGACTTATTCAGGATGACAACAGCACCCCCTTTGTCAGCTGGTTTGATTATGATGTCTGGGTTATTTTTGAGACTCTGGACAGCATGGCGTTCAGCATAGTTGAGATTGTGTCTCATTTGGCATTGTTTGTGTATAATGTCAGCCTGAGCATGGTTGCGGAAACACTGTACGTAGAAGTCCAGACTTTCACTGCGACACTCAGGGGGAGTCCACATAGAGTTCTTCTTCTTTTGTTGTTGGTAGGGGGGGTCGAGAGAGTCAGACTGTTGTTCATAGGTGTGCTGGAAAATGAAGTTGTCTTTCCTGCACTATAGATCTATGGTCGATCCTATGTGGGAGCACTGGAGCCTGCTGCACAAGCAGAAAGGTAGTTGAGCCAGCAGGGAGAACTGATGTCACCTACCTCTGGCAGCGTGGTGAAGGAGAGGTACATGAGTTAGGTGGACTTAGTCTCATTTGCCTGGATTAGCAGTGGAGGCAACAGCTGGAACTGGTACTTCAGTCTGAATTTTCTTCCCATTTTCTTCCTGAGCCTCACACAACTTCTTAGCAGGAGGAGAGAAAATGAGTACTATATTCTTAAAACTGTGGCAGGAAGCCAGATACCAGGGAGCTGGGGCGTGGTCAGGGCACAATATCTGCAGTGAAGCAGAGAGAGACGGATGGAGTAACTTTAAGCATAAGCCTATTTTCCTTATCCTGATAAAGTTCCTCTTGTAGGGGTGGAAGATAAAACAGGTTTTTCCTACTTATTTCACCACTGTCCCATGGTCTTATGTGGAGGGGCATCTTACCAGGGTACAGAAACTCCTTCATATCCAGCAGCCACGAGACCCAGAGTATCAGAGGGGTAGCCGTGTTAGTCTGGATCTGTAGCAGCAACGAAGGGTCCTGTGGCACCTTATAGACTAACAGAGAAGTTTAGAGCATGAGCTTTCGTGAGTTAACTCACTTCTTCAGATGACCCAGATGACTCAGAGACCCAGAGCTTGCCAGATATTCAAATACTCTGGATAATAGAGAGGTGTACCTAGTAATGCATAAGAATAAAGAAAAACAAAAATGTATGCAGAGAACTTTATTTACCAACAACAGTCATATTGTACACTGTAAACTTATACTTTATTTGCTTCATTTATTTTTATTTACTCTCACTATACTGTACTTACGGAAAACATAACTAGAATTTACTTATGGTTAAAATGCTGCTTGTTTAAGAGTTCTGGATAATAGAATGCCCAATCTGAATGTGTTTACTGTATAAGGATAGACCCCTGTATAGTCCCAGGTTTCACAACACTGTGTGCTAGTGACCGTGGTGTAAGCAGTTTGGCCTAGTGGTCAAAGCAGAAGTCTGGTCAAGTGGGTGCAGCAAGCATCCAGTTCCAGGAATGGTATTGAGGATCAACACTGGCGTCAGAGCCAGCAATCAAAACAGAACCTGGGCCAGGAAGAGATGCCAAAGCCAAAGGTCAAGCCAGGCTTAGAAGTTGGGGTTGGTGGCCAGAGCCAGAACTAGAAAGTAATATTAGGAAGAAAGGCATGAGGTCAGGATCAGGCACATAGCAGGTGGGTGGTGGAAACTGGTCAGAAAGGCAGGAGTGGGTCAGGATTGGAAGCAGGATTAGGTTTGGGTGCCGAATTCAAGAAACCGTCACATGCAGGTTCCAACAGGGCAACAAGGAATTGCCTAGTTGCTGCTGTTCCATGTCCCATGCTGCCCCCTCACTTAAAGAGCATGGTTGGATCACCTGATGGAGCAGGGCAGCGTTCCTGGTAAGCTGAGTGCTTGGATGGCCACCCAGGAGAGAGTCAGGTGCCACCCATCTGATTGGCAACGCACCAATAGCTGCTCACAGCTGGCAGTATGCATTGCTATTGGTGGTGCACATCTCACATACCTTGGTGCACACAACACAATTTATTCTGCACATGGAGGGAAAAATGGAAGGAGCATCGGAACTGGGTGACCCAGCAGTCAGGGCTCCCATGGGTGTTTCCTTAGCTACAGACCTAGTCCTGCTAGTTCCTCAACCTAGAGGGTGTCAAGGTGTTCACAAATCTGGCTTCAAGACCTGGGACTTCACATTGTCTTACTTTGATCCCCAAAACTTGCTGCCCTGGGTTCCCAGCTCTGTTTTGTCACCATTAGTCCCTTTCTTCAGCCTCCATATGCAGGAGCTGGCCAATTGTGCAGCAACAGTCGTTCTCTGCAAGTCAGACCAGCTCCTAACAGAGCTTGCTCCCACAGCCCATACCATTGTGCTGTCTGCTCCTGAAACAGCCAATCAGCAGGACCTAAGCCTTTCTCAGCTGTTAAATTGATCCCCTAAGAACTCAGTGCCTTATTCAACTGTCTGTGGAAAAGGCAAGTGGCTTTCTAGGGGGTCTGAAGCAGAGGAAGGAAGAATAGCTCTCCTCTCTTCAGGCTGCTTGCTGTTTCAAGGGCTGAGCCCTGGTCAGCCGACCAGTCAGAGGCTGTCCTGCCTTCTGAGACGACAAAAACAGACAAGCAGTCCAGTTCAACTGGTTTTGTCCTATGGCTGTCTATTCCTTCTGTTCTCTTTAGTGAGTCCAGCAATGTAGGCTTAGTTCCTCTCTCTCCAAAGACAAGTAATTGAAGCCATAGCTTGGGACAATGGATCGCACATTTACCTGTCTATACTGAGTGCAGGTGGATGCAAACAGCCCCAGAATTTTGCCTTGGAACTTACACATACGGTCAGATGTTTTCCCGTCCTGCTTAATATCCCATTTATTTTCCAAGACATACTAGCCGCAATTATTTAGTCCACTCCTTTGAAATATCCAAAGAAACAACAGCAGCCCGCTTGTAGATTTTCATTGAAGAAAGAAAAGTTTTTAAAGCTTTTTCAAGCAATGTCACCCAACATCCCAATTCAGTAACGTGTTGTTGGTGTGCTTGATTGGGGCATATTCCTGTAGTTTTAAAGCTGTCAGCTGGAGTCTCTTTTTGTTTGTGTGTGTGTGTGTGTGTGTGTGTATATATAAAAAATCATCATCATCATCATCATCGTCAACCATGGGCTCAACACCTGTTGGTGTCTGATGCCTCTCTCACTATTTCCTTCCATTTTTTCCCTGTCCTGTGCATAGTGGCTTAGTTTCTGTAGATTAGCTCCACACCAATCTGCTATATCATCTGCCCATTCTCTGTAAGGTCTGCCTCTCCTAATCAAACAGTACACTATGCCAAACATCAGGGTCTCGATTTTTTGTTTGTCGTTCATTCTACAAATATGCCTGAATAGCTGTAACGTGTGTTGTATAACTTTCTGCAGAAGGTTCTCTTTTGGTTCTCTTCCTCATTGGAGACCTTCTGCATCCATCCTATTCTCAGGATCTTTCTATAGCAACTTCTCTCACATGCCAATATTCTTCTCTTCAAATCTTTCATTATCACCCACGTCTTACATCCGTACAACATGCTGCTGAATATCATCCATGAAGCTCAAGTTGTTAATTCTTATCCAGTGCACAGATATCCCTTCTACCTCTTCCATGATCTTGTCTATCGCTCTCTCTTGATGTGTGATGAAGATATTGGGCAATATCAGATCTCCTTGTCTCGTGCCTCTTCTCATTCTAAACCAACTTCCCACACGTTCCCACAGCTGCCTGTGTATTTTCATTGATACTAGTCTGTCATCTACTCCATATGACTCCAACACAACACAAGTCACTTTTTGATTTATACTGTCAAATGCCTTCTGAAAAACGCAGAAGCAAGTGTAAATATTCTTGTTCTTTCGCTGAGCTTTCTCCACCATCAGTCTTAGTGACACTGTCTGATGGATGGTACTTCTATCTTTCTTGAACCCTGCTTGCACACCCACTAAATGTTCTTCTATCTGTGATCTTACTCTCTCCGTCAGTGCCATCATCAGCATTTTGCCTAGGTGACTTGTTAGGGCAATCGTTCTGTAGTTCTTACACTTCAATGCACTTCCTTTCTTGTGTATTATCACTAGCATGGATCTTGTCCATTCCTTAGGTGCCTTCCCTTCTTTCCATGCTGCATTACATAGCCGGTGTATTTCCTGAATCAGTATATATTGCCGCCTTAAACTGAAATCTTTTGTGCCCAGTTTTGAACTTGAAGTTATATAGAATTACTAAGAAAGAAATCTCTGAATATATGGATTTATAGCAAAAACAGTATACCAAAAGTATAGCAAAGAAATTCAGAGGGTTATTTGGGTGGCTTCTGTATGTCAGGATGATTAATTAACATACACTTAAAAAAAAAGATAGTCTCCTGGGTATGTTAAAAATGATCTCCTTTCTATTTCTGAATTCTAATTAGGTGATAATCATATGCTCATCTGATTGAAATGAAAATCAGCCTTCGTGCCACTCTCATCTAGCTAACGTTAAGTGGGGGTGGAGAAAAGGTGCTTTTTAATATGTTGAAAATAAAAGCAATTTACTCGGTTTATCTAGTTCCTCAGCCTAATCTCAAAGAGATTCAATGTGGTCCCCGAAGTCCAAAACATTATCATCCCAATAGGTAAGTCATTTTCTGAAATGATAAGTAAAGCCACCCAGGAATAAAAATTTTGTATATGATCTTTCAGGCTGCTGTTCGAGTGAGAGGCTGGTAAAGCAGAGCTGACAAAGCCCACGTTCATTAAGAAAGCTTCTTCTGCATATACTTTGATACAGCCATTAAAAGAAAAGGGGTAGAAGAAATTGTCTTGGGAGGATAGATTAGAGCTCAGGTTTGTAGAGATCGTCCCTCATGAGTTAATGTCATTCTTGGCATAGACTGTACTTCATTGAAAATCAGTGCTTAATTTGTGCCAGTGTTGGCCTGGGCTGGGCTGTAGTATTTTCAGGTTGGCAGTTAAGAGCCTAGGCACCTCGCAGCTTGTCATATCAGTTATATAAATAATTTAAATAATTGCTCGAGCCCCCAGCACCCATTTTGTTGCAAAATAAGCACTAATGAAAGTGTTCTATATTAATCAGTTTGACCCAAGAAAAACGTATAGGGTGAGGAAAAAATGGTTTCCTGTATTTTTAAAGTAAATTCTGAGGTAGAATTTGTTGATGTCCTGGGAAAATCTCTTCTCATAAGAGCTGCATCTACGCTAGCCTGTTCTTTCAAGAGAGCAGGCCCCACTTCGAAGTAGCACATCGCATGTCCACACACAGGCACGTGCTCTTTCGAAGATTAAATCGACCTTAGGCACCACAGGAATCGAAACTGCTCTTCGAAACAGAAAATAGGAAGGGGCCACTCTTTTGACATCTTTTTTCAAAAAAGGAGGTGTGTAGATGCTCCGCGTCCCGCTTTTTTGAAAGAGCGGGATCCGCCATGGTAGCAATCAGCTCTTAGGTGGAGACGTGCTGCCCAGACCCTGCGGAGCTCTATGGTCTGTGCGTGCAGCAGCTCTTAAAGCCTCACGGATCAGGCAACAGCACTGCAGGAACCGGAGAGCGTGCAGGCAGCAGCCATTGCAGGTGCTGCCCCTGAATGCCTCAGTGCGACCATGAGCAGTCACCAGATGGCCGGGCAGGTCAGGAGCCCCAGACCCACATCTCCAAGCATGTCCAGGGCTCCCAAGGGTCCAGCCAGGGGAGAGAAAAGTGTGCCCCCTCCTGGACCAAGCATGAACACCAGGACATGCTGGGGATCTGGCAGGAGGAGGAGGTGCTCCGGGTGATGGGAAGCAAGACGCAGAACACAGCCACCTTCGCCCAGCTGTCTGAGGGCCTGACTACCCAGGGTCACCTTGCCTGCACTCCTGACCAGGTCAGGAGTAAGGTGAAGGAGCTCCAGTAGGGTTATACCCGGGCTTGGGACTCGGCCAGCTGGTCTGGGGCTGCCCCTGCTTCCTGCTCCTATTGCAGGGAGCTTAGGATGATCCTGGCCCCCCGGACACCTTGTCCCAGGTGGCCCTCCTGGACAATTTGGCTGAGGAGCCCCAGCAGGGAGAGGAGCACAAGCCAGGACTGTTGGCCAGCCTCACACCACCAGGGCCGGAGATGGAGCCAGCCTTGGCTGGGGACTGGTCCAGCAAGGAGGGGGAGCTGGTCGTTAACCTCCCCTCCCACACCACCAGCCAGGCATTGGCCAGGCAGCCATCCCCCAGCCATGGTGGTGGACCCTCAGGTACATACCCAACAGGGCACACACCCCGGATCACACCCTGACACACACCTGCAGGGTATGGGAGGACATAGGCATCTGTGAGGGTGTGCGGGGTGTGCCCAGCCCCCGTGGCCCCAACCCAGCTCCACCCCAGCCCTCTACCCCCACCCAGTGGGTGTGTGCCTGGGCCTTCTTACCTCCATCATGACTGTAACCCTGCCCACACCAAATTGGTGTCCCATGGAGCGGTAGCTGTTTGGAGTGGCCAGCTTCCAGACAGCTATTGTGACTCTCTTCTCTACAGGGAGGGCATGCCACATCCGGGTGTCCTGGTGTCTCAGGGCTGGGGACAGCCACTGGCACAGCTCCAGGAAGGTCTGCCACTGCATCCAGAAATTCTGGAGCCACCAGTCATTGTCCCGTTCCCCCATGACCAGTTGCTCCCACCACTCGGAGCTGGTGGGGTAGCTCCAGAGCTGTCAGAGCGCCCAGGGGTGGGGGCTCAGAGGACCCCATGTTCTGGGGTGTTCCCTTCTGTCCCTTACGGGCGGGGGCTGCCAGGAGCTGCAGGACGGCCACCAGTGCTACAGCCAGCGGGTGCCCACTCCTCTGGTGGCAGCCAGCAGGGTGTCAAGTTGCTGGTACCTGTCCATTCCTGTGGGCACTGTGTGGGGCTTGTGGCAGCTCTGCAGGCCTCGTACTGGGAAGGCCGAGGGTGTTGGGGAGGGGACCTTTAAAGGAGCAGCTTGTTGTGGCTCTGGAAGGGCTTGGCCACTCTGCGAACCCATCCACAGCATTTTCTGCCCCATTCTTTCGAAAGAGGGTGTGGGTGCATGTGGACACTCCCTTCAACGTCCTGGACAGCCCCTTTCGATGTGGCACAGTGCCAGCCCTGACCCATGGGTAGACGCTCCTCTTCGAAAGGGCATCTTTTGACCACTCTCTTTGGAAAGGCACCCTTTCCAAAGAGCGCTGTAGTGTAGACATAGCTCAGCCGTGTCTTTTTTGTAAATAGAAAGAGGAGCCAGTACTCAACTTGCTCTCCACCTGCAAGGTGCTAGTACTCAGTACCGTCAAGTACCAACACAAAAAACCCACTGCTCATAAGTGTTGGGTATGTAGAGAATCAAACAGCACCACTTTGTCAAGTGTTCTGTATACTCACAGCACTTATCGCATTCCGGTGTGCTATCCAGATCAGTGAGGGGTCATGTCACAGCCTGCCTTGTAACCATTAGTGAATCAAAAGGCTCTGCTGTGTGTTTCTCTTGTCTGGAGGCTTCCTGCCAGAACACAGGCTTAAACTGAGTGTCTGTGGGTCAAGCAGCTCTGATTCTGCAATTCTGACTCAGGAACCTGCTTGTTACCTCCCTCATCCAGCCACATTGTGCCTGTACCTGGCAAGATGTGACACTCCCCATCCTGAATTCCACACCTTCAAAAATCTCCAGCTCTCCTGGATTTTTGAGAGATACTGTACTAAGATTTGTATGCTCCTTTAAAGAGATAAACACACATCACAACTTATTATCCTAAATGGGTAAATACATCCTTCCTGCAAATGCAGTACTGAGTTGTGTGTAGTCATAAATAAACGTATTCACATTAGGGCACAAGTTGAGCGATGCTAAAATAAAAGTAGAGATACAAGCAAATTAAAGTAAAATCAAGCATCTAAAACTTAATCTAACAAAATATTTGCTTTGGTCAAGATGGTTTTCTTTTCTCCACCCATAGCCAATCTGTATTCAGTCCTTTCCACAAAAATGCAAGGGACTAACTTCCCTTGTCTTCCCAGGTGAAAATATTGTTTTCTAAACAGGTTTCTCACTTGCGCCCCGTTACGAGAGCCTTCAGCATCCTCTTGCAACAGCTCTGGTCTCATGTGTCTTTTCCAGTGACAGATGCCAAGGATGGCTTCTGACCTTGCTTTTTCTTTTCCAAAGTGCAGTGTCCTTGTTCAACAGGTAGGATGACCTCTGGCTGTTCTTCCCTTCCTGTGGTCTTATCATCCCTTGCTGATTTCTATAACGATGGGGCTTCCATTATGTTTGCTCACACCATGCTTCATTTCATTCGAGAAAGACAGACACCTGTGCTTCCTCCTGGCAGGGTAAAACCCAAGTCTCTCTTTTTTTTGGTCATACCATTAAGTATAATAACAATATGTATACATAAGTAATAGTGTTAATACATGCAATTCACAATAATATTAAGTGTATTACAGGCTTTCATAAAAGACCTCAGTTAATATACTTTTAGGCTATGTCTACATGGGCACATATCTTCGAAATAGCCGTATTTCGAAGATTACTAATGAGGCACTGAATTGAATATTCCTCATTAGTAATAGTAATAGTGCCTCATTAGCATTAGTTCGCTTCCGGCCCAGGCACTTTGAAAGCACGCGGCTTGGCGCAGCTACACGGGGGTCCTTTTCGAAAGGACCCGCACCTTTCGAAATCCCCTTATTCCAAGAATAAGGGGATTTCGAAAAGGACCCCCGTGTAGCTGCGCCGAGCTGTGCGCTTTCGAAGTGCTGGGGCCAGAAGCGTCCTAATGCTAATGAGGCGCTGAATATGCAATTCAGCACCTCATTAGTAATCTTTGAAATGGCCATTAGCATGGCTGTTTCGAAGATTTGTGCCCGTGTAGACACACCCTTATAGTCCAATGATATTACATAAAATCAGTTGATTCCATTGCTTTTCATTGAACTGCAGTATGCCTGTTTTTATAGCTCAGAAAAAGTTTTTCTTTCCTTCTAGAGTGTAGACACCAAGATTCTCCTTCCTAGATTCTTAGTGTGATAGCTTTATTTACCTAATGTGTAAATAGACTTTCACTGCTTCTGCCTAAAGGCTGGTCTAGCCTGAGAAAACTTTCAGTTCCTTGGAGGAAGACCTATTTTCCAACTCCATGATATGCTTTGTTTAACACATTCTACTCATAATTCCAACATATATCCATGAATCTAAATATATATTCCACACATACTGTAACAGTACCTTCGGCTTTATGAAAATTAAGTCACGACTGTAAATATGCATAACTCAGAGACAATTTAGGTAAAATATCTTATGTAACCTGCCAATTTTAATGTTACATTCTTAGTTTGGGTACATGTATCATTTATGTGTGAAGCTAGAAATACAAACTGAACGTTTGTTTACAGTTTTAAATGTGCCGATGAAAGCCATTATTGGTGCTCCAGAAGCCTAAATAATTGGGTAATCAACTCAAGAACTTGTGAACAGCCTTGTTTGTCCTGTAAATCTGAACGGTGGTTGAGCAGAGGAAGACATGTGAGCGTACCACATGGTATTATGGTTTTCTGTGGGAAATGGGTGTTAAACAACAATAGATTCTCATCATGGGGCAGAATCTATTTAATCAATGGAAAGCAGCTCTTGGTCTTCAGGGGCCTGAAAAATGGCCTGGGTTCACCTTAAATGGATATAAAAAGGGTTGGAGTTTGTCTCTGACTTGAAGATTATGCCTGAAATAAGAACAGCTCTTTAGAGTAAGAATCTGTATGTAATAAGTGAATTGGAACTAGATACGTGATTTCTCTTCATTTTCATTTCAGTAACTTACTTTGATTTCTCTGCTTTCACTTACAAATATTTAAGTCCCACTTTTTATACTTCATAAAATACTTTTGTTTACTATCAGGCCCAGTGTAAATGTTACTTGAGGAGAAAACAACCACTGTGCATATCTCTCTTTCATCGACAAAGAAGGTGAATATTGTTATTAGCTTTTCCTGGGTAAAACTTTTGCACATGGAAAGACCAATTTATTTGGGGGTTTGATCTCTTTTGACAATTGGTTTTCTAGTTGCTGTGCCCTAGAACTGTGTCCTCTCAGAGCTGAATTGTTTCAATTGTCTGCATTGCAGGGGTGCAATATCCCCAACGCTGTGTCTTGGTCTGACGGAAACCAGAAGATCTGGCCCAGTAGGGCAGAGTGGTGTGGAGCCCCAGGGACCAAAAAAACGAGTGTCAGTGGCATGATCAACACACTGGGGCACAATCCCAAGGGGTCTTCTGTGACTGCACCCTGTCACACATACATCTTGCAAAATATGAATGATCAGTGAGTTATTAATTTCCCGATGGTACATTATATTCCCCTTCTGGATACAGGTTCTGACATTAGTGAGTAGAGTTGCTCATGCTGTTGCACGTTTATGTCAGCTAGTTGAGATCTACCAGGGTGACAGAATGGGGTACAATTAATAAGAGTAAAAGAGTGTAAATAGCTGCAAAATCTTCAAATGGGAACTTCATCACTGTAATTTGAACTTTTAAGGATGAAGAACTGTGGTAGAAGGGAGCTGTACTAGATGCTGTGATGGGTGTTTTCCTTATTTAATTTCTCAGGTAGTAGCATATTTGTGATCTGATGGATGACGAAACAGAAAATCTTGTTTTCTACGTGGTTGTCCCATTCAACTCCCTACAGTTTGCAGGAGACAAAATGTCCTATATGTCAGGGTACGGTGACATAATGCAATAAACAACTGCATTGCTATACAACCTGTAATCCGTACTAGAAAAAGAACAAACTGCTGAGACTCTGAAGAACAAGATAGCTAATTGCAATACAAAGATTTCCATTGGGGCTTTTATACTGACTGTTTATCTTATGGGTTTATACCTGTCCATCAGATTTGGTATTATACCTCTCACCTTTCACTGTAATATCTGTGGACTTAGCCATCAAAAGTAGGGAACAATCAAATGTCATGGAATGAATTGCTTTGAATTCTGATAGCCAAAGTGCTGTCCTTATAAGAAAAAATGAATGATTTGTTGCTAGAGTATGGCACCTTGATATATCCTTTAAGATGGATGATTCTGACATTTAATAGTTGAGATGTTACTGGATATATACTTCATAAAGTCAGTAACAAGCAATGTCCTGGGAGGTGGAAAGTGTGTCTGTCCATCAGATATGAAATGACAATATTAGTGAGAAAAATTTCGTGAATGTAAGGAGCACCGACAATGAGAATCCATAGAAATGTGAAAATCATTGGTTCCCAGGATACAATGGAAAATATTTGAGTGTTAATTAAACACAATACAACACATTAAAATAATACAGTGGGCACAGCTCAATGGTCTGTCACCTGACTCTCCAGACTTTAAGCCAAATTGTTAGTCTGTTTGGCTTAGTTGCCTTACCTTTTTTCCTAGTATTAATACAGAACAAGTAAACAGGCAATTCCTCTTAAGATCCAAAAAATAGTGATTAGCAGACATTTGGACCATTAATTTGAATACTCCCAAAGTTTTGGTACAATATGATTCTGTGTCTGCACACAGACCAATATAAAGAAAACTGAAAATCTATCTTTTTCCATTTGAGTTTAAGTGAAAAAATAACATCAGATGAAACAGACTCACAGCCCTCCCCATACTCACTCTGATTAGAGCCAGTATGCTTCTGAGGAAGGGCCAACTTTGCCTTTCATCTGGGGGTCAGGTTGTTACCTTGCTTCGAACCCAATCACCTCTGATATCAGAATTCAGTTTGCTTTCTGCTAGAATTTCTGTCGGTATGTGGGTGCTAATTATCAATCAGTAAGTCCAATGCTGGTTGTTTTAATTAACACAATTATTTATAAAACAGAAACAAACAAAACAGAAACAGAGAGAAAGCCGTGCTAGTCTATACACTATCAAAACAAAAAAGCAGTCAAGTAGCACTTTAAAGACTAAATTATTTGGTTAGTCTTTAAAGTGCTACTTGACTGTTTTTTTGTTTTAAACAAAGCAGAATAACAGAGGCTTCCATCCTTGAAATAGCAAAATTAGCAGGAAAAGAAATGGAAAAGCAAGTAGTGTTTAGTAAAAAAGAAAATTATAATGGAAACAATCACAAAGAATTAAAAACAAAATTAAACAGAAGTTGAGAAGAAAGCAATGTAATATTTCAATTGAATGAGGACTCATCCTGGGAGAGGCTAGGCATTACATAATGATATAATGTATCATCAGGATTGCCCATAGTTTTGCATGGCTCCCTTTTTGTTTGTCTCCATTTAGGAAAGCATTTAAGCTTGTCCTTATGTTTCATTGACTTCACTGGGATTTAAGCTTATTCCTGAATTGTCCTAAATTGGCGCTGTCTTGAATTGAAACCATTGTTTAAAACCCACTTTTTGTGTCTTGCCTTGTCTTTAAATTATAAATTAATTATGGTGGGAGAATTGTTATTCTGTTTGTATAGCGCATGGATTGATGGGATCCCAAACCTCTCTCGAGTCTCTATGGTGTTTTTTATGGAAATAATAATAGTGAAAGCAGAATTTGTTAGGCAAAAAGAGACATTAACAAAATATAAGTTACTATTAGAAGAGTGATCATAAACTGAAATCCAGTGATAAGCATAGCTAACTGAGCTTGACCTTTTAGAAACAATGGTAGATACTGTCCTTCGGTGGTGAGAATTTTTTTCATACATCTTTATAATAGTGTTCTTTGCAACTTTGATTGTCTTTTTCTGGAAGTGTTACCTTGGTTTAAAGTCCTCCTGGGTTTTGTAAACAGAAAGGTTAGAATGCTTTCCTAGAACATTGCATATTCATAACCTTATCCTTTGGGTGAGACGTCAATGCAGAATTACTCTTCTTAAAGTAACAGCGCATTTCATTAAATTCATTATCCCTTTTTGATTTACTCTTACTTTGCAAGGGTGCATGTAAAATTCCTTTGGACTATTTTAAATAAGTCGTTGAACTTGTGAAATCAAGTGTCCAACTGCCATTGGCTAACAGTGTTAATCTGTTGCCTAACTGGATTTTCTCCCTTCTAAAATCTTCTCCCTCCCTGCATAGGCACAACATTAAGCTCAGTAACCTTTGCACAGCAAATACAATTCCTAGCAAGCCTTCCAAAGCACTGATTATCCCAGATTTTAGGAGGCATTGTTTACCCTTTCTGGCCACACTGACTTACCGAAATGTAAAATCTAATTCATGCATCTTTAGAAGTACTTGCCTAAAACCCTAGCTCTTTGAAACATAGTTTTACTGTGCATTTTAGAATAATCTCTTTAGAGTTATGGTTTGTTTCTTTAAGATAGTAGCCTCTTTAGAGAAGGGAAAGTATCTTTTGGGTGCTGCAACAATTTTGGGGCAAAAAGGAGCAGGAGCCTATGAATTATAGCCATGAGGATGCTGATGGAAGAGTCTCATAATCACAACTGTTGAGGTCAAAATCAAAAGTGTTGTCTTCCACAGAACGGTCCCCTCGTCCTCAGAACAGTGTTGAATTTCAGATGGAAATACAGTTTTGTGGCAGGATTGCTAACTACAAATGGCAGTACTCACAGTTTTAGTGGTAGCATTGTCAGTAAGTGTAGTAACTGTAGCTAGATGAAAAGGTTGAATTCTCAGATTTAAAGTTAAAATAGACTTTCTCTCATATTTTATATTTTGCCAGAGTCTGTACTACTGGTTTGCTTGGTTAGACACTAAGAGACACATTTTAAAGTCATCTTTGAGAGGGAGATTTCTTTGCATTACAAACCAGGCTGCAGAACATGATAGAAGTTCTACAAAAATATACCTTATACCTTTATCCAAACTGGTGGGAGTTGTAGGAAGATGTGAGGAACAATAAGTGTAGAAGAAATTATTAAGGAATAAGTACTCTGTGTAGTTAGAGAAGTAACTAGCTGGTTGGTAAATCATTTAAATGCTGGAGAACTCAGTGAATTAGTTTTTCTAAGAGAAGGATGGATGGATTTAATTTCCATTCCTGATAACTCCATGAAAGAAATTTTAGTCCCAGTCTTGGAAGTAATTTACATGGGAAATCAATTGAAATTCCTGTATTTAGAAGAGACAGGTCACAGCTGGAGCCCTGTGTCCAGCTTCATGAAAGATATGGACAAATTGGAGAAGGTCCACAGAAGAGCAACAAAATGATTAAAGATCTAGAAAACATGAGCTATGTGGGATGATTGAAATAATTGAGTTTGTTTAGTCTGGAAAAGAGAAGACTGGTGGGGGTGGGGGACATACAAACAGCTTTTCAAGTATCTAGAAGGTTAACACAAGGAGGAGGCAGAAAAATTATTCTCCTTAACCTCTGATGCTAGGACAAGAAGCAATTGGCTTAAATTGCAGCAAGAGAGGTTTAAATCAGACATTATAAAAAACAAATTTCTAACTCTCAGGGTGGTTAAGTAGTGAAATAAATTGCCTAGGGAGGTTGGGGAATCTCTTCCATTGGAGTTTGTAAGAGCAGGTTAGACAAAGCAGCTGTTATAGGTGGTCTAGGTGGTCCTTGGTCCTGCGGTGAGTGCAGGAGACTGGACTTAACTTATGATCTGTAGAACTATAACCATTTTAAGCAGACAAAGGCATTGAAGAATATATCTTAGTGTGTTTCTCACTCCCTCACAGTCTCTCTACAGAGTGGATCTGTGGTAGGGTTTGGTGAGAGATGTCTAGACCTACATAACATAAGGCTCTAGGAAAATTAACACCTGCAGTAGTCCATAGAGCTCAATCACTAATATTGATTTCCTTTACCCATGCTACACTCCCTTCAAAACTTTCATCAGCACTAAGGCTGTGGTGATCTCCCTTATACACACTACTTTTCCAGAGGTTTCATGATCTCTCAGTGAAGGTACCAATGAACCCATCCAAATATAAGTAAGACATTTATTTTTGGCTATGACCCACTGGATCAGAAGGGACCATAATCTGGGAATCAGAAGGGTGCTTTGATTGGTGGAATAAATTGCAAGTGCTGCAATCATTCTGGACATTCAGGGTCCTCTGTAGCCAGACAGATTGCATAATTCACAGGTCAGCTCCAGAGAGATGGATCTGGAAGCTCGTCTGTGTCTTGCTGTTTCGCTCACTTGTGCCTTCTGCCACAGATACATCTCTCCCTTCTCTTAGGGCTTGTCTACACTACAGGTAATGTGACTGAAACTTGTGGCACTCAGAGGTGTGAGGAAACCACGCCTAAGTGATTTATGTTACTGGACCTAAGCAGCAGTGTGGACAGTGCTATGTCAGTGACACCTGCTCCCACCAATGTAGCTACCGCCTTTGATGGAGGTGTTTTTATTTCGCTCATGTCAGAGTTCTCTGCCAGCAGCATCAGGCATCTTCACCGGATGTGCTACTGCAGAACAGATGCATTAGTACATCTGCACTGCCCTCCTGCTTCTAGTCTAGATGGGTCCTTTTGTCATCATTGCTGTGGCTCACATGTAAGCAGTGAGGTGAGAACCTGTAAGTTTCATTCAGCTGCTTGCACATTAAGATGAGCAGAAGAGAGCAAATGGAAAGGGCTATAAATATGCTTGGTTTGTCCTGGTTTCCTGCAGCAGCCAACACAGCTGCTTCCTTTTGAACTATGTGCAGAGGTAGGCTAGGTCAAGTGTTGCTGTGTGTGCATTTTCTGTGGGGATGGTGCTTCTGTTCCATCATCATGATCATCATGTTCCCATTACATCTCTCACATTTAGGTTAGCAGTGAAGCTCCTTGTGATGCGGTAGACTAAGCCCCGATGCCTTACAGGAGGCCAGGTGCTCTGCCTCACACCATCCCTCTCCAAAGAGCAGAAGTGAGGTCTTTTTGGCAGGATAGATTGGCTTTCTCTGTAGCAGCCAGTCAGGACCTAGCAGGCTGGTATAAAAGAAGCTGCTGGGCTAGGGCCTGGCAGTGCCTCTCAGGAGCTCAGCCCAGGCAGATTGCTACACTCTCTGGGAGACCAGCAGCACTTTGAACAGCTCTGAGTGCTAGCTGAACTTAATGTGCAAGGGTCAGGCCCAGTTCAGAAGACTGAACACAAGCCTACCCAAGAACTGACATCACTGGGCCCAGGACTAGCCCCAGAGCCTCAGAGACAATCAGGCAAAGACCTCATACAGATACCCTATGGCACAGAGGGGTGCTTACAAATGGGTGGCCCTGTTATACTCCTCCATTCCGGATTAGTTTCTGACAGGTTTTTCAGAGGTTCCTGAGCTGTGATTGGTTTTTCAGTCAGCCTTCCACATCTCTTGGTCATGTTTTTTCACATGCCATCTTATTGTTACTCTGTTGTTGGAATCAGTTTCCATCAGAAGCACATGGCTAATCCATCTCCAACAGCTCCTGGCAAAGATGGTGCTCATATCTCCTTGGCAGCAGTGGAGTGAATAGTAAATAGATCTTGGTTTGAGATACAGAGGATTTTTCTTAGGCAGGTTGTAAGGAATGAAGACAGTGCGGACATGTCATACTTTCTCATTCTCCAGCATTTTGCACTATAAAGTAATGTTGAAAGTACTCAACTCTAATAAATATTAAGTTTGGTTTGCACCAGGCCAGTGTGTGAGTGGGTTGCTGAAAGAAATGAGATTGCAATCATATGGAAGGAGGTTGGTACTACAAGAGAAAGCAAATTAGAACTATAAACAGGAATAAGCTCAAAGAAATATTAAAGTGCTATAAGCTAATTAATATTCAAAGAAGAATGCATCTGCTTTCCCATGTCTTAGTTCAGTTGGTTTCTTACTTTGACTTTGCTGAAGGGATCAACTAAGTGTCTTTGAAAAGGACTGAGAGAACTTGATATTTGAGTGTCTGATTTGCTTTGACTTATTGCAGTGATACCAATAAGCGTAGACAATTTTTATTTAAACAAAGTTGGGCACTAAATGCTATCAGGTAATTTGCTGTCCCCAATCTATAATATGGACCGTCTTGCTATTTAGCGATGTATAAATGTACACACTTCTTTGGCAACTGAAAATGAAGTCAGTCATACAGGGGTGAATGGTGCAATCTTGAAACCCATTCAATCCTTGCCAAGATTGCTGAGACTACCAACAAAGGTCTCAGTTTGTACCAGTTCCTGGGGTGTATATTCTGATTCTGACACTTGTCCCCTTGGGTCTGCATTGAGACAATAAACTCATTTCACACAGACCACCAAATATCCAACATCTGCTAACAGCTTTCAGTTACTAGAACCTAAAAGTTACAAACGCTTTTGAATGGAGCTTATTCATAACTCTAGGTTTGTAGCTGAACAAAACTTGGTTTTTTTTGAACATTGGCATGATACAGCTTTGAAACTACTATGCAGAAGAAAAAGGCTGCCTCTAACCTTTTCAATTTAAATAAAATAAGCACAAAATCAGCTTCCTTGTCAAACAGTTTTTAAAACTTTCCTTCTATTTTTATTAGTTTATATTTAACAGAGTACTGTACTGCACATTATTTGCTTTGCTTTTCTCTCTGCTGCTGCCTGATTGCATGCTTTTGGTTCCAAACGAGGTGTGTGGTTAACCAGTCAGTTTGTAATGCTGAGTTTCTCCCGTACTGAATTAAAGACTTAGAAGCAAATAACCTTAACCCTAGCCCTAACCCATGACTAATCTCAAAGCCAGTCAATCCCCATTTGAGATTATTTAATTACCATTCATGTAAAGAACCCCAAGTAGTACAGTAATTTGAAGGTGCTTCCTTTTTACATATCTTCTACTAAGTGCTTTAGAAAGGTTTGCTGAAGAGGTGCAGTGTAGTTAATGGATAGCTATTAAGTGAGCTAAAATGCATCATTTATGAAGTCTATCACAATGTAAGTATGTGTCAAGCATGTGGTTTGAAAGACTAGCTGACCCTCAGTGCTTTTACAATAAGCCATTGTTAAGAAGTCATGTTTGTTCTGTTAATCTTATTTGGGGGCAAAGTTATAAATTTGATGGGGAACTGTTAGGAAGTGCAATGTATGTTTTTGTAAAGTTGGGTCAGTTTTCTGTTGTGGTTGTTCTTTTGGCATTGTGACTGCACAGACAGTGTTTCCATTAACAGTGAAGATGTAGTATTAGCAGCTGATTGACTGTAATTAATTAGCACTTATTGTATTCCCATAAATTTTGCCAGGCGCTGCTTGTAATAGTCTTAAATCTTCTAAAAAAGAAGTAATGTATAGAGTTTATATTTTGAAAACAGAGATTTTCAGATTCTAAGTACCTTGAGTGTGGATGAGAATTAGCTAAAATATTTAAAGAGATTTGGTTTCAGAAATGCTAATACAAAGCATCTAATAAATTGCAGAGTGTAAACTTCTGTAGGAATAGGGTAATGCACCCAGCCTTTGGCATATTTTTAAAATCTGAGTGACTAAAAATAACACAAATCCATGTACTTATGGATTTCATCTCTTTTCTTTAACACAAATCAGAAATACAAATTTGACAATTAGTTTAAGAAATCAACCAACCATATGTGTAACTGATGAATACAAATTATTGTTTTTCCCCTCCAAAAACATAACAAAGCTTAAAATGATTGTGTCTTTGTATTTATGAGATCTAGAGAAGATCAGTTAAATCTTTGTAAGAGAGTGTGGGGCTAACTTTGTGATGAGCAATGGGCTGTGTTCACACTGCCAGATAAATACAATTTTATAACTCTGGGTTTTATAAATTCGATTTTGAGTATCCTCACTTCCCACAAAGTCAAATTAGGGTTGCCACACTAGAGTGGCCAAACACTGATTGTTGCAGGAGTGCATTGTGGGAATCTGTCCTGCAGTGCCCTCAGCCCCACATTCTGTGCCCTTCCCTGAGGTCCTACTACACTCCCACCCTGGCAGCGCTCACCCTACTGCCTGGTTCTCAGATCCCTGCAGCTTGGTGGAGCTGGGAAACTGACCAGCACTGCTGCGCTTGGCTTACAGGAGCTGGGAGCCAGGTGCAGCAGGGAGCCAGGTGCTTCACTGGTCAGTTTCCTGGCTCCTGGGAGTGGCGGGGAGCCGGGAGCGAGGGGCAGCAATGCTGTAAGTTTCCCAGCTCCCTGCCACTTGCAGGAGCCAGGAAACTGACTGGGTCTGCTGCACTGGTCAGCTTCCCGGCTCCCACGAGTGGCAGGGAGCTGGGTGCCAGTTGCAACAGCGGCAGTTGGCCTCTGGAGGGTAGTAAGTTAGATTCAAAGACATGTCACTTGCACACTAGCCTTCATTCAGACTGTTAAATTTTAACTTGGCGCTACATCCACCAGATCCTATGATATTAGGCTATTGATGTTCATACTCCCTAAATTGAGCTGATGGTATTTACAGTGCAGATGGTCACTTGGTATAATCGAGCTAACTGCCTTAAATTCAAATTTATCTCATGGTGTAGACATAGCTGTGGTGTAATGAGCCTTTTTCTTCCAGGTCACACCATTTTGCGCGTGCCTGGAAAGTCTGTCATGTAATACCTGTAAAATGAAATTGTATCATAGAATATTAGGGTTGGAAGAGGCAGAAGGTCATCTAGTCCAAGCCCATTCTCAAAGCAAGACCTGGCTGCTGAAAGCAAATGGAGTACAGGGACAGGATCTGCTTTACAACTGATATCAGGGTGGTGTGTGGAAGGTTTTACTTCCATCTCTTCTGTCCCTGTTGTTAATTAACCAGCCTGTTCTGCTTCCCTGAAGTTGAGAGTTTTTGCTTTTCACACCAGTGGGGAGAGCATCAGGCACAAAAAGAAAACAGACTTCCGTGCCACTTATATACCTTTCCTAAATATATAAAGACATTACTTCAAGGAAAGTGTGCAGCAGTAGATGGAAGTGCAAGATTATGGAAAGAGCTGAGAGTGGTTTATGATAGAGCATTTTATGGTATAGTTAATTACAGAAGATTGAAAATTACCTGAAATGGAATATAGTTTTCTTTGTAATGTGTGTGTGTGTGTCTATATCTATATCAATATCAATACAATTAGAAATGTTGAGCTATTTCCTTAGCTTAGCCTTAAATCATTCTAGCTCCACTAAAGTCAGTTTATAACAGCTGAGTCTCTGGACCCTAATATTTATGGAGCCATCAAAACTTTAATAACTTTAGCTTCTTGCCATGGGAGCATTCAGCCAGGCTATGTACCCTGAGGAAATTCAATGGAAGATTTAGTTTTTAAAGTTGGATCTACACGGAGCTCTGCTCAGCGCTGCTACTGGAAGATCTATACAAAGTGAGCTTCTCGGGCTTGAAAATGGCTGCCTGTTTGCATACTCCTGAAGCTCATTACCATAGCCACATGAGGGTTTGGTGCCAGCAGAAGAGGGTGCCGTCATTGCAGAGGCAGGTCTACACGGCCTGTACAGTGCCAGCACCGAACTCTTGTGTGGCTATTGGAGTGAGCTTCGAGAGTATGCAAATAAGCAGCCATGTTCAATCCCAAGAAGGTCACTTTGCACAGCTCTGCCTGCAGCAGCGCTGAGCAGACCTCTGTGTAGACCCAGCCTAAAAGTAGTATTTGTGTTTTAGTTAAAGATCACTGTGAGCAAATCTCAACATTGGCACTATCTTATGAAGTTTGCAGGGCTTCTTATTATCAGAAATACCAAAAAGGGAGCTTTTCTTGTTTATGCAGATATTCTCACTTCTGGCTGCAGCCAAAGAGACATGAGAAATTTTAGCAGGGTAAGTGGTAGGACTCAAACAAGTGAATGTTTTTTCCACTTTAAGTAAGGCTTGCAAGACATGAAGTGATTCAGACTGGTTTGACCACCTATTGCATAGGGTAGAGAAATATAAACTCACACAAGTCCTTGGTTGTTTGGGGGGAAATGGAGATTGTTTTATTATTTTTTGTCTTTTTAAACTGGTTTGTTCCTTTGGAAGAGAATTCAAATGAAATATGTGTAGCTGATCCCAAGCAGGCAGGATGTATTATGTGCCAATTTCAGATCGAATGCTCATATTTTTCTGTTCACTTATGTATGTTCAGGAAATTCCCACTTCCTATTATGTATGAATCACATAGAAATCACCTGCCTATGAGTTTTTAAATCCTTTGTAAAAATTGACCAAAACATAATCAACTTCTTCTTAAGTCTCCCACATCATAAGAATATTGATAAAGCTGTGTCAGTGAAAAATTCTGGCTCTCTTTTAACAGGGAATATGTGAAATCCTGGTAATTCTTCTCAGATAAAATTTATATTCTCCATGAAGTATCAGTTCATCTCTTTAGTGGCATGTTTTGGTAAACAGTTAGTTCATGGCAAGCTAGGGTATAACTCTACCTCACACTAATCTACTGCACACTAAACCTTATCAATAATACTGCAGGCTGTTGACAAATTATGCAACTTCAGCGATGTGATTAATGTAGTTGAAGTCAATATACTTAAATCTGCTTACTGTAGCATCTTCACAGTAGTTAGTTGACAGCTTTTGCTCTCCCATAGTTTCCACTTACTTTTCTCATTTTGATGGCATACCTAAGTCAATGGGAGATTGCTCAAAGGTCCATTTATTGTATCTATACTAGACATCGATCCAGTTCAGACTGAAAACATGACTTCATGAGGCCCCTACTGCTGTCCACTGTAAGTTCTTTAGGGCACTTTTATTTCCAATAGTACGCCGCAAAGAGAACAGCAGTGGTTTCTACTAGACAGGGTGTGAGACCAGAATGTATTTTGTCTCCATGCATCTTCATCTTGTATGCAGAGTTTATTATGAGGCAACCTTGGAAGGTTTTGACAAAATGGAAGGATCTGGGATTTCCACCGGGGTAAACACCTCTCAATGAACCTCAGAGGTACTGATGACCCATACGCTTTACGAAACACATGAGACAACATAGGAATCTATAAAAACAGTTAGTGAGGAACATGGACTTTTTTGGAATATGATGAGAACAAAACAGAATGCAGGCAGATACCATGATTAATAAGCAAGCTATGGAGACCATAGATTAATGTGAACTCATATATATCCAATCAACATGGCTTGCTCAAGTATGGCTTCCCTTACCCAAAATATGGAAAATCAATGGTGCCTCAAAATGTGCAAAGGTGCAACTGAAGAAAGGCCGATTTTTTCCTTAAAATATGTAGATGTGAATTGAAGGAAGTTAATGCTGCTGACAAGAAAAAAACAACCAGAAGCTTTTGAAAAGTGTTGCTGGCAGTGCTTACTTTTTCAATTGCGAAAAAAAGCCCCACCATAGTTGGTGTAGAAATATTATTGGAAAGAAGCAGATCCTGCTGTGAGAAATCAACAGATCCAAATTTATGTATTTTGGTCAGCTTAGGTGTAGAGATGGAAACAGTGAGGAAAAAGTTATTATGGAAGGAATGGTGAGAGTCATTGTATTTAGGGGAGAGGCACCAAGAGAACTGGTGTGGGATGGCATGTCAGCTGCTAAGTTCTTAAAGTTAGTGGTGGTTCATGAACATTTCCCAAAATTACTATGATGTGACCAATATTCAAGCATGAATAAATGTATTTCCTAGTTCATTTGATATGCAAGTAAGTCAAGGTACACTGGCACTCATAGCGTCTATATGGACAGTTACAGCATAGGAGGCTGATGTGAGGTTAGATTTAGACCCCAGCTTTCCACAAGTGGTTTGTCTAGATAAGCTCTTAGGCACTTACCTGTCTCCAATCATCATAGCACCTTCCAATTTTTAACATATTTATCCTCCCAACACCCCAAGGAGGTGGAGAATTGCTGTTATCTCGATTTTACAAATAGGGAATGGAGGCACAGAGAGACTAAGGGTGTGTCTACACTTGCATTCCTCTTTCAAAAGAGGTATGCAAATAAGGGAAATTGGAAAAGTGAATGAGGTATAAATTTGCATATTTGGCACCTCATTTGCATATTCTAATTCCAAAAGAGCTTCTTTTGAAAGAGGAAAGCCATTGTAGACCCTGCTCTTTCGAAAGTAAACCCATCTTCTAAAGAATTCTTCTTCCCTTTATTTAATGGGAAGAAGGATTCTTTTGAAGATGGGGTTTACTTTCGAAAGAGCAGCATCTGCACTAGCTTTCTTCTTTCAAAAGAAGCTCTTTTGAAATTAGAACATGCAAATGAGGCTCCAAATATGCAAATTTATACCTCATTTGCATTTCCCATTTGCTTCATTTGCATACCTCTTTCGAAAGAGGAATGCAAGTGTAGACGCAGCCTAAGGCACTTGCCCAAGTCACACAGGAAGTCTGTGGCAGAGCAGGGAATTGAAGATGGGTCTTCTGAATGTGAGGATAGATTCCTAGTCACTAGATCACCCACCCTTTCATGCCATGGTCAGTATTTGAGTTCAGTTTTGGGGTTATAGAAACTGGATTGATAAAATGATTCACAATACTCACTAAATTCACTATTTGTCATTTAGGACAAGAAAATATATCATCCTTCATAGCAGAGAAAAGCAATTAGGTACATAGTTATTAAATGCTAGCTTCTGTAATAATCTAATTATAGTAATCAAGTTGATGGACCTCTATTTCCATGAGCTAGATATGTGTGGTTTGCATTTTCTTTGAAGTAATTTAATCTCACTTTTATCCTTATGGAAAATATAGTAACCTGCCTTTTCTTATGGTGTCAGAATATTTTAGTTGAAAAATATACAGCACACATGGTGCCAAACGAAGTAAAAGTTATTTTACCCTAGAAGTAATTCTGTTTAGAGAAGACAGTTTGCCTCACACTAATTATCTGTGTATTGTCCTTGTTTGGATCACAGGCATTTAAGCACTCTTCATCTTAACTTCTTAAACTTTTCTTGCTCATCCATGAATCAGGACAGCTGGGTATCACTAATGGAGCTGCTAGCAGTACCCAGTGTTCCATTATCAACATTCTGTTGATGTATATTAGCATTCCACTGCATGCCTACAAAGACTGGAAATTTGATTTGTGAAGCAATAGCTGATTAGTGATGATTAACAGAAAGGTTGGGGAGGGAGGTAATGGATTTTTGTTACACTATTTCCGAGCAAGCAAAGATGGCACATATAAGCTGCGTCTACACGTGCACGCTACTTCGAAGTAGCGGCAGTAACTTCAAAATAGCGCCCGTCACGTCTACACGTGTTGGGTGCTATTGCGAAGTTGAAATCGACGTTAGGCGGCGAGACGTCGAAGTCGCTAACCCCATGAGGGGATGGGAATAGCGCCCTACTTCGACGTTCAACATCGAAGTAGGGACGTGTAGACGATCCGCGTCCCGCAACATCGAAATAGCGGGGTCCTCCATGGCGGCCATCAGCTGGGGGGTTGAGAGATACTTTCTCTCCAGCCCTTGCGGGGCTCTGTGGTCACCGTGGGCAGCAGCCCTTAGCCCAGGGCTTCTGGCTGCTGCTGCTGCAGCTGGGGGTCCGTGCTGCATATACAGGGTCTGCAACTAGTTGTTGGCTCTGTGTATCTTGCACTGTTTAATGAAAGTGTGTCTGGGAGGGGCCCTTTAAGGGAGCGACTTGCTGTTGAGTCCGCCCCGTGACCCTGTCTGCAGCTGTGCCTGGCTCCCTTATTTCGATGTGTGCTACTTTGGCGTGTAGACGTTCCCTCGCTGTGGCTATTTCGATGTTGGGCTGAGCAACGTCGAAGTTGAACATCGACGTTGCCAGCCCTCGAGGACGTGTAGACGTTATTCATCGAAATAGCCTATTTCGATGTCGCAACATCGAAATAAGCTATTTCGAAGTTGGGTGCACGTGTAGACGTAGCCATAGTGTGTCAGGATGAACCAAAACAGATTACCCATTATTTTAAATGTTTTTATCTTAAGGATTTCTCCAGGGCTGTTTAAAATCAAAGGTTATTAATTGAATTTAAGTGAAAGTGGAAGCAGAAATTCTCATTAAAACCATGTGATATAGCAGATCAATTTGTTTACTTTAAGCAAAATGTATCAATTTATTCTTTGCTTTATCAAAGCAATACAAATGCTAGGGTTGTGGTGCAGACATAAGGATCGCTCACAAATAGGTGGGATTTAAATATCTTCCCAAGATGTAACAAGAAGACACAATGTTTTACTGTGACAACCTGAAATTCCACCAGATGACCCGTCCTAGGGGGGCCACTTAAAAATGTATTGCAGATTTCCAGCATAACAAAACTCCAGTCTGCTGCTTGTGCACAGATCACTGACTGAACCAGTAGTTATTTCCCTGGGGCTCTGACTAGGCCATAGGAGGCCGTCCACACAGTCTGGCTTACTAGGGCAGGTACTTGAAATGACAATGAAATCTGTGATGTTCACAGAATTAGTTTTGGGCAAAATTTGTGACTGTTGTTTCATGAAAATTCATGAACATTTTTGGCCAGTTTAGTGGTTTTTCCCTCTGGTGCTGGGGTGGGGCTGGCTTGCTTGACAGGGAGGTGGGGCTGATCTGGCCCTTAGATGGTGCAAGTCCAGCTATAAGGAAGACAAAGAGAAGAGATGGTGAGTCATTCACACAACACAGCCCCTAAGGGCCTGCCACCCACCGTGAACAGCAACCAACATCCCCCAGCCAGGGAACCGGATGTCCTGGGAGCAAAGCCACGTGTGGCCTGCACAATGGGCCCAGCCCCACAGGGACTCTGTGGTGCCTCCGTGACCGTGCAGAGCACTGTACCCCCTCTTGGGGAATGGGCTAGCAGCCAAAGGGGTGTCTGGCCACAGGGGGGCTCCCCTCACGGGTAACAGGTGAGCTGGGGGGAGCTTGGTGCTTCCTGGGGCCCCCACACACCCCCGTCTGCAGGAGTGGATGCTGCCTCTCACCTGTGGGCATATCCACGTGCTGGGAACTGCACTCCGCAGTGTGTCTGGGGGTCAGGCCATTGCCCTTGTGGCTAGCCTGCTTCCAGCTGGGACCTTAGGCTTGTCTCGTCTTCCGTGAGGCTGGCAGCAGGCCGACGCCCGTGCCTAGTGGTGCAAGCTGGGTCCAGGTTGTACACACTACCTGGCAAGCTGGCCGGGTGACACTCACATCATACCTCGTCTGTGCTTGGCTTCATCCCCAGCTCCAAGGATTCCCTGGAGGTGGCCTGGCTGGTGGGGACCAACTACAGTATGATCATGAGGGTGCTGCTGCTGTCTTCTGACTCAGTCTCCTGCTCTGGCTCTGGTGGGGGGGTGGATCTCGGGATGCTGCTCCTCCTTCGGGGGCTCCAGCTGTTGGGATGGGGTACCTGCGGCGCGTTGATTGGGGAGATCCGGGGTGACGTGTCGTTGCCCTGAGGATCTGGTGCAGTTCCCAGAAATAGGGGCAGGTGGCAGGTCCTGCTGCAGACCTTCAGCTGTCATTGTGGGACCAGTCATAGCCTTGGTGAAGTTCTTTTACCTTCATCCGGACTTTCTCCAGTCTGCAGGCGGGGTGGTCTCATTCCACAATTGCGGTGGCCATCCGGGTGGAGGTGGAGGCATTCTGCTGCTTGGCCTTAGGAGTTGAGGAGGGTCTTTTCCTTGCCTCACAGATTCAGAAGGGCCTGGACCTCGGCCCGGGTCCACAAGGGGGCTCACTGCTCCTGGGTCTCCTCCAGATGGTCCCTCAAGTACCTCGGGGTACCTGGCTATGTACCATTTAGGAAGGCTCGGTCTTAGCTGGAGGAGTGTGAGAGAGTGCAGTCTGTAGCTCTGCTGTTTCCACACTCTCAGCTTACTGCCATAGGGTTTCCTGGGCTCCCTGCGGCTTTAACAAGGGCCAGAGGAACACACCATAGAGCATAGGCAGGGTGTTCCCTGAGGCACCTTGGTGGCACCCTGGAGGCCTTTTCTGTCAACAGAAGGCCCCCTTCATGTCCAGACCGGCTTTCTGTTGACAGATCTCTCTTGACAGAGACGTTGTGCCTCATGGGGAGTGGGATAAGACTGTCGTCAAAAGTGCTGCATCCTGTCATCAAAACCCTCTAGTGTAGACATCGCCTGGATGGTCAGCCACCATTATTATAATTTAACCTGGATCCAGATCTGGCCATTGTAGCTGAGGCCTGTCCTCAGAGACCAAACTAAAGTATAGGATCTAAACCTACTCAAACACTGCTTCCAAATTTGGAGCATTGTCTCAGCTCAAAAAATCTCTACATCAGGTATTTATTTTTACTATTGTCTTATCTGATTGTATTTAAAATATGTTCAAATAAGATGTGAAATTTATACTTTAACAAGCTGCAAGGACAAAATGGTGTAATATTCAGTGTTTTTCTTTGTGTGATACACGGAATGTAGAGTATGGCTATTTATACTGAAGCACAGATTCTGCTATCATTTATGCCATTAGAAGCTTGTAGAGTTAGTACAGATTTATAAAAACAATGAGAAGTCCTGTGGAACCTTGTAGACTAACAGGTATTTTTGAGCATAAGCTTTCATGGACAAAGACCAACTTGATCAGCTGCATTTGACAAAGGGTGTCTTTTCCCATGACAGCTTATACTCCAAAAAAATCTGTAAGTCTACAAGGTGCCACAGGGCTTCTCATTGTTTTTTGCTGATGCAGACTTAGTACCTCTCTGACACAGATTTGCAGTGATATAGAAGACAGCAGAATGCTGCCCTTGTTGACCATACCCAAGCTCTGACTATCAGGTTGGTCTCTTTTGAATACACTATAGTTTTGCAGTGAACTTCCAATTTTTTACAATTGAGATCAGTGACTAGATAAAAAAATACCCACCCATATTATATTTATTAGGTCTAAAAATAAAGATGATTTTAGTATTTTCTTTGACGCCCTTTAATCCAATTTCCATAATGATTCACTGATTTTCAAGTGTGAAATAGTTTAGGTCTTATCTGCAAAGGCAGCCAAAAACTACAATCTCCGTTCCTGTCCCTCTGCTCGTCTCTCTTCTACAGACCTGAAGATCAAGATATGGAAGTAGGAAGCTTAAGGCATCTCTTAGTCTATCTTCTGCTTTTCTAGTGGTGCAGCTGGGAGGAGAGGGGAAACAGTTGTTTCCTCTTGAAATGCCTCTGTTACTGCTCATGCTGCAGCAGGACTTCAAAAGGAAACCACTGTTTTTTTCTTGCAGCCCACCCTCAGCTTTCAGCAACATTAGAAAAATGATGGGCTACCTTGAGTGCTTTTCACTATGGGTGCCTAAAGCTCTGTATTTCCTTTATTCAGGTTCTTGGCCTAGGAGACCAAGTTTCAATGGAGGCAACAGATGTGAGAGGGAGAAAAATATTATTTAGGAGTGTGGAAAGACATTTTAACTGCCCCTTTCCACTTCTGCCTATGCCATGAGCCCAGCTGCCCTAATTCTCACAGATTTTTTTTCTTGTTTGGTAATAGGAGCAAAAAGAGGCATTGAGGCTTTGTGACAAACTGCAGTAGTAAAGAGAGCTGGGCACTGGCTGGAAAAATATGGTCGGGGACTTCTGAGAAGTGTCTCCATTAGTGCAGAAGAAAAAAAATCTTTGTAATAAATATGACCAAAATACTGAACAAAGAGGATTATGCCATTTTCCCCTCCATTACTGCCATCCTTCCACAGTGAACTATTTTCTGGTAGAAGTATCATTACATACTTTCCCACAAAATTGGTTTTATACAGTTTGTTTTTAAAGGAAATTCAGGCTCGCAGACTCTGAAAGCTCAATACACCACAAGATAGTGTGTGCTAATGAGCTGTTGGTGTACTCCTGAGTGGCCGAACTTTGACAGCCTTAATCCAATCAAAGCGTACATAAATAGCCTACTAATGCATAGCCCATTACAGTTTAGCACTATATTGGACACTGGTCAGATCATTATTTTATCCTTTGTGACTTGCTGTTCTATTGCTCTGCTTAATAAAAATGGTCCAAATTAAGTAATATACCTTGAGGGGAGATTTTCATTTGTTTTTGCAACAGAAGGATTATTGCAGAAGCCACCCTTAGTAAGCACTTGTCACTTCAGAGATGTGATGACATTCAACACTTGACTCTTACTTGACTAACAGGTCACGTTTCAGTTAAAAACAAAAGCTGCACAGGAAGTGGCATGTAAGAAATTGGTTTTCTAGCTTGGTGTCTTGGCTGGTTCTAATTCGTGTCATTTTGCTTCACGTCAAATAAACGTGGGCTTAAGACAATACCCTTAGGATATTCTAGTTAACCTTCAAAAGTAGATGCAACATGAATGTAACACATGTGAAACAGATATCAAAATGTGACTGTTTTTATTAATACTGTACATTTGGTCTCTCGTATAATTTGTGTCAAAGTTTGACTCAGACTCACAATTTATCAGACCACTCTGTTTTATTAGCAAAGCCGCTCTGCTAATACATTTAGAAGTGAGCCCCCCGAGTGGGGCTTGTGTCTCTTAATTTATACAGTTTTTTTGGAGAACAAGTTACAGAGAAGTTACAGACAAAAGAAGAAAAAGATTTTAGTCACCACCCTTCGAGATCCCTGAGACCAGTCACGTATCTTCAATTACCTGCCACCCTTAACAATCTCCTTTAACAGCTTCCAGTTAACTTAACTAATTGCCCTTCACACCTTCCATTCTGATGCCTGCTTCTTAGACGTGCTGGCTCCATCTTAATTGCTTCTCCATTCAAAAGCTAACTGTCCCTATGTGTGCTCCCTCAGATACTTTGTAACATGTTTTGGCATGCCCTCTCATATACAATGTATCCAGCATGTCCCCTTATACAACGTTATACTTATACAATGTTATACTTCCACAATCCCCCCTTTTGGTCAAGGCTACGCCCATGACCAACGACTTACTGGATTCCATACATCAATCGTTCTTTTTCATTACTTTCACTGGTGACATTTAACAACATTAGATTAGCGCTCTGGTTAGGGGTAACCTGATGGATGGTGTGTCTTGTGCAGTTTTGGATACAACAAGAAATCAATTGAAAACACACAAAGATTATTAGAATTCCAAATAGGATAGTCAGGATTCCTTGAAACAACCAGTTTCCCAGACTAGAGAAATTGAATATGTTACTTATCCATTTCCACAAGGAACTTGGTTCTTCGTGGGGAAGGTATGCAATTTGCTCCAGATGGCTAGCACGATTTATTACCTCATTGGTATTATCAGGTATGTATACACAGCATTCTGTTCCGATTAGAGCACAGGTCCCTCCTTTAGCTGCCAGTATTATATCTAATGCCCGACGGTTTTGGAGGGCCACTTGTCGGACCGCTCCTGCTTCTTTGGCTAGAGCTTTTAAGCTCTCTCCTGTTTCATTGGCCATGATCTCAACCACCGCTTGTAACCTTAAAAGCCTTTTTGCATGGTGGATTACCCCCCCTACTGGGACTAAAGAAATGCCAACAGCTTCTTCCCAAGTTAGGGGGCTTATGTTATCCACATACCATTTAGCATCTGGCAAGTCCCTCCTTTTTCGCCTGAAATTACGGAGGCGATTTCGTGGGAGGGATTGAAGCACCCGGAATTGTGGGAAAAGCTGAGCAGGATAACAGATACCTGACCAATTTGCTGGTAACACAGTGTAAGCATTTTCCCTACAAACTCAATGATGTCCCATTAAAGCTGGGAAGGGTTGACTGCAACCCTTTGACATGTAAGAATTTACGAAGGAGGAATAGTATCCCCCAAAGGGCACAGGATGATTTTCACTGGGAGAAGAGGTAGCATTTACATGACATTTGTAGATGGTGCTGTTTTTCTCAGGGAGGCTGTAGGGGGAGCAAGAGATTGAATCTTTGGTTTGATCCCAGGTTGAGAGGAAGTTTATCTTTCCATACCCGGTTCGCCATTCTCCAACCTTGTTTGAATAGTCCCATGCACCATGGGACACGATGTATTGGAGACAGCTGCTCCTCCCTAGATTCAGCCCTGTCCCATTACACACCCAGCACCAGTGGCCCTTTCCTTTCACCACACTTGTAAGTTTAGGAACATATGTTTTTCCCAGCCCCCAAGTGTCATTTTCCTTCCATGTCCTTTTAAGTGGATAGGGTTCTCCAGCAAGCTCTGAGGAATTCAAAGGGATTGCCATGGTGGGGATACTAGCTTGTGAGTGAGCTGGGATGTGGCTGCAGACCCAGCAATTAGAAATATTCAGGATCTGGGCTATCTGCACCTGTTGTTGGATGAAAGAATTGTCACTGTCACTCTGGACTCCCCAGACCCTCAGGACACAGTAGCTGAGGATTAAGCTTCTCAAAGGACACATGTTGGAAGCAGGACCCTTTCTGGTTCTGACAACCCCTTTCGAGGGAACCGCAGTCACGGTTTTACGTCCACCAGGCAGCAGGCGCTAGGCTCACGACTGCTTCTTGTTTGTTGGGTCCTGCTGTCTGCTTACCCTCTGCTTCTGGCAACCCTTACGAGAGCGCAGATTGTAAGGTATTGCAGGCTGTTCCTCTTTGTCTTCTGGGGTTGAAGCTGGTTCTGCGTGGTCTTGCAGAGGTGCTTGGTCCCCTGGAGGTGGCGCTGGCTTACACTGTGAGGCGTGGATCCATGCAGCGATGCCGGATAATTTCACTGCTGTCTGGGTGGTGAGCAGTACCTGGTATGGACCCTTCCACCGGGGTTCCAAGGCGTGCTTCCGAAGGTGGTGCCGCAGGTAGACCCAATCACCAGGCTCGAGAGTGTGACAGGCAGCAGAGGTGGGTTCCGTCGGCCAAGCTGCTCGCACCTGCGAATGGAAGGAGCTCACAGCTTGCATTCACCCTTTGCAGTACTGGAGGAGCATGCTGTGAGTTAGGTTTAGGTCTGGGGCTGGGGTAATAGTAGCCATTGTTCGCATAGGGCGTCCCATGATGATTTCAAATGGACTCAATTTGTGTCTCTGGGATGGGGATGACCGAATTTCCATAAGGGCCAGTGGTAAAGCAGCTGGCCAGTTTAACCCTGTGGAACTACAGATTTTTGCCAGCTTATTTTTAAGCACACCATTTCGCCTTTCAACTGCCCCTGCACTCTGTGGATGGTAAGGGCAGTGCAACAGGTGGGTGACATGTAATACCTGGTTTAGATGTTGAACAATTTTTCCAGTAAAATGTGTTCCCCGGTCACTAGACAAAGTGGCAGGAATTCCCTTGGTAGGGATAATGTGGTTTAACAGACATTTTGCAACAGACAATGAATCAGCTTTGCGACAGGGAAAGGCTTCAATCCAACCCGAAAACAGACATATTATAATTAAATTAATTCATATTTCTGACACTTTGGCATTTGTACAAAATCAAGTTGCCAGTGTAGGAAAGGTGCTTGAGGCAAACCCCGGAACCCTTGTGTTACTTTTACAGATTTGCCTACATTGTGGCTTTGACAAGTAACACAAGCGGCACAGTGGCGGGTTGCAAAGGAGCTGAAATGGAGAGCCCACCACCCCGCCTTACTCATAGCAGAGACCATCCCCTCCTTGCTGACATGCGAAACACCATGTAGCAGGGCGGCTAGAGACGGGTAGAGTGAGAGGGGGGCTACAAAGGTACCGGTGGGCGATCGCGAAAGGGAATCAGAATGCAAAGAGCAACCCAAAGCACTCCAGGACTCTTTCTCTGTTTCTGGGGCAGAATCCTGGAGCTGAGCGAGATGAGACAGGGATGGTGGCGTTACAGAGACAGAGAGGGGACCAAGAAACGCTTCTGGTGAAGGTTTTATAGTGGCGGCATGTTTTGCAGCAGCATCAGCAAGTGCATTACCTTTTGCCACCTCGGTGTCTGCCGCTGAGTGGCCAGTACACTTAACAATTGCCAAGGCAGACGGTAGTAAAACTGCATACAGGAGGGCGGCAATGTAGGGGCCATTCTTGATAGGGGTACCAGTAGAGGTAAGAAAACCTCGAGCCTGCCAGAGGGTGCCAAAGTCATGCACAACCCCAAAGGCATACCGAGAATCAGTAAAAATAGTGGCAGAGAGCCCCTCGGCTAGAAAGCAGGCATGGGTTAGAGCAATCAGTTCAGCCACCTGGGCAGATGTCACAGAGGGTAAGGGCGCAGCTTCTATGGTCTCAGAGAGAGACCACAGCGTACCCTGCAAGAAGGTGGCCTTGGTCATTTCTATAGCAGGACCCATCAGTGAATAATACCAAGTCAGAGTTAGGGAGAGGTACATCTGAAAGGTCGGGGCACGGGACAGTGATAGCGGAGACAGTTGCAAGGCAGTCATGGGGTTCACCATCACTAGGTAAAGGAAGGAGGGTAGCAGGGTTTAACCGGGAGCAGCGCTTAATAGTGATATGTGAGGCTGAAAGCAGCAAAAGTTCATACCTAGTGAGGCGAGCAGAGGAGAGGTGAGCAGTGTTGCGTTGCAGAAGGAGAGTTTCCACAGAATGGGGAACCATGAGAGTGAGAGGAGAGCGGAGGACAAGGGACTCAGACATCTCGACCAGGCGCGCTGCAGCAGCTACAGCGCGTAGGCAAGGGGGTAAACCCTGGGCTACAGGGTCCAAGGTTGCAGAAAAATAAGCCACCGGGCGATTTCTGTCACCGTGCTCCTGAGTAAGAACCCCGAGGGCACAAGCAGATTGTTCGTGACAGAAAAGGGTAAAAGGCTTGTCATAGTTAGGTAACCCTAAGGCAGGGGCAGAGGCTAAATTCTGCTTAAGGGAGATGAAAGCAGCATTTGCTTCAAGTGGCCATGGCATGGGGTTAGGTACAGAGGATCGAGTGAGTTCTTGGAGTGGTTTAGCCAGAGAAGCATATTGGGGAATCCATTGCCTACAGAACCCTGTCATGCCTAAGAATTTTCTGACCTGGCGTGGAGAGCAAGGCTGGGGAAAGCTAAGGATGGCTTGTGCCCGGGCTGGAGACAGTGTGCGGGAGCCCTGGGAGAGAAGGAAGCCTAGGTATGTGACAGAGGTTTGGCAGAGCTGCAATTTTGTGCGAGAAGCCTTATGACCCTTGTTCGCTAAAGCTGTGAGAAGTGTTAGTGAATCAGTTTCTGAGGCAGACAGAGAGGGGAGCACAGGAGTAAGTCGTCCACATATTGGATCAGTGTGGATCCTGATGGGAAAACCAGATCAGCGAGATCCCTGGCTAGGGCTTGAGAAAAATAGGATGGACTCTCTGTATACCCCTGGGGAAGGGTAGTCCATGTATATTGCTGACGCTTGTAGGAGAAGGCAAAGAGATACTGGGATTCAGAGTGAACTGGGACAGAGAAGAAAGCGGAGCACAAATCTACAACAGTAAAGTGGGTTGCATTTGGAGGAATAGACGCTAGTATTGTAGCGGGGTTAGGAACCACTGGAAAAGAAGGTATGACAATACGGTTAATAGCTCGAAGGTCTTGAACAAATCGCCACGATTTGCCATCAGCCTTTTGAACTGGGAGGATAGGGGTGTTACAGGGGCTGGAACAAGGGACAATAATTCCTTGTTCTTTTAATGCAGATATAACTGGAGCAATCCCAGCCTCTGCCTCAGGATTCAAAGGATACTGAGACAGGCGAGGCAGAGGTTTGGAATTGTCTACAGTAATTCGAACTGGGTCAGTATTTAATCGGCCCACTTCAGATGGGTGAGATGGCCATAGGGAGGAAGGAACCTGAGAGATTAGGTGCTCTAGGGACGGAGTTAAGGGACAGCAAGGGACCGGAGTGGAGAGGGAAGTTTCAGACAGCAGGGAGGCTACCGAATCACATAAGGAAGACTGAGGGATTTGCAGATAGACACCATCTGGGGAGCAGTAAATAGAACAGCCAAGTTTGCATAGCAAGTCCCGTCCCAGAAGGTTTGCAGGGGTGGAATCAGAGAGGAGGAATGCATGCTCCTCAGAGAGGGGACCGACCTGAACAGACAAAGGTTTTGAGAGGGGAAAAGAGGTAGGGATCCCTGTAATGCCAACAGCAGACACAGATTTTCCAGATCGGGGAACCACAGGCAAGTCAGTGGTGCGGATTGTAGAAAGAGAAGCTCCAGTATCAACAAGGAAAGGGAGAGAGAGATCATTTACAGTCAGGACACATTCTCCAGTAGGGGACAGAGGTAATAAGGGAGCTAAAACTTTCTGAGGTTCCCCAGCATCCCATCATTGTTGGGGTGAAAAATAGGGTTGGGGATCAGCTGGAGGAACCAGCGGGGGGTTCACTTGATTTCCCATACAATTATTAGGTCGTCTTGGACACTCTTTTTTCCAGTGTCCAGGCTGTTTACAGTAGTTACAAACCCCAGTTAATCCAGCACCCCGCCCCCTTTCGCAACCCCATCCCTGTCCCCGGTGTGGTCTGCTTAGTCCTGAATAATGCTGTATCTGCAGAGCCATTAACTTTTGGGAGGACTGTTCCTCCTTTCCTTTTAAAGTGTGGTGGCAATGCTCTGCCACTGCCAGCAATTTGTCCATGGTTTCAGTCTCCCATCCCACACTTATTTGTTTTAACATGCTGCCTGTGGCAGGGAGAAGACCATCAACAAATGCATGTGCCAAGGCCCCCTGCCCATTTACATCGGGCTCTTGTATTCCTGAATGTTGTAGGAAAATATCAGTTAGCCGGGACCTATAGTCGCCTGGGCTTTCTCCTTGCCCTTGCTTACAGCAACGTATTGCTGTCCAGTTTGTTTTAGGAGACCACACTTTGGGAATGGCTTGATGCAGGCGCTTCCAAAGAGCCATACACCGGTCTCTGTATGCCGAATCTGGGCCAGTACTTTTTATGGTTGAGTGGCGTGCCTCAGCTGGCCAGTCTGCGGCAGCCAACCATTTTTCATAATAACTGGCAGGAGCTAACAATTTACACAGTTGGAGGAGATCTGTCTCAGAGGGTTCATAGGTTTCACAGATTAACAGAAACTCCTCAGCAAATTTGACAGAGTTTTCCTGTGGTTTGGGAAAACCTTTAACTATAGATAAAAGTTCCGTACGAGTCCAGGGCTTATAATCCCATATGGACTCACTTTCTCCCATCTTAAGGACTCGTAAGGGTGCCACAACAGTTTGATCAGAGTCTCTCATTAACCTCCCATCAGGTTCTCTTTTCCAAGAAGAGATGTCAAGAGAATCTTTGCAGTCTGCTTTGGATTTCTTCTTCATTATATTTTGCAGAGCTGCGAGGCCAATGAGGGTATCTTCTTCACTTTCATTATCTGTAGTCACTGAAAATTTTTCTTTTTCTGATTTCTTATTTGCGCAGGAGTATGGTGGGGGTCGGGTTTGATCCGGATCATTGCACAGGACTGGGCAAAGGGGAGCGCTCGGACTAGTGGTGGGAGAGACTGCATCCAATTGAACTGTTAGTTTTTTGATAGAATTTTTAAGAGAGGTGAGTTTTGACTCAGTCCATCTATGATTTGCCTCTTCCCACCACTGCATGAAGCAGTCTACTTCTCCTCTCTCCAATTTGGTTTTTGGGAGGACGAGTTTGCTTTTTAAAGCGTCCACTCGATCCTTGTCCCAAGAACCTAACAGTGGCCACTGTAATTTGGGGTTCTCTAGAGCTAATTTGGACCATTTTTCAAGAAACCTACAAGAGTCCGGACCCCTCCTAAAATACATAAAATAAGCCGGAGTTCCCTTAGGGAACTGTTCTACCTTAGACTTCTGATTACCCATCCAGGAGGACTTCACAGAGCACTCACACAAGAAGGAAATTCGGGCTCGGCAGAGCGGTACCCGGTGCAACACACAGAAAGGAGCCCACAGGCTACTGCCTCAACTGCCCTTGCTTTCACACCAGGGGTTATACCCAAGGCGTGGTGCGGCTGCAGCTGTGAAGATTCCACTTATTCAGACCGTGGGGACAGGGACCCCTTGGTCAGCCAGTCTCCGGACAGAGATGGCTCCCAGATTCACACACACACCACAGGGAAGACGGATAGACACAAAGACAAGACAGTCCTCAAAGCGGTTAAAGCACAAAAATAATAATTACCTGAGACGTCTGATTCCAGAAGCTGGATCCAAAGACCCCTACCCGAACAGAGTGGGAACCAACAAGTTCAATGGCGTAGACTGCGCTGCTGCTGTGTACCTTTCTGTCTTGTGGAGGATCGCTTGGACTAAGCGTCCAGGCGCCGGCTGCCACGATCGTCCTGCAAGGCAGACAGGGATCACACAGCCTCAGTGAAGCCGCTTGCCATCTCGGTGGAACCTCCAAATTGTCAAAGTTTGACTCAGACTCACAATTTATCAGACCACTCTGTTTTATTAGCAAAGCCGCTCTGCTAATACATTTAGAAGTGAGCCCCCCGAGTGGGGCTTGTGTCTCTTAATTTATACAGTTTTTTTGGAGAACAAGTTACAGAGAAGTTACAGACAAAAGAAGAAAAAGATTTTAGTCACCACCCTTCGAGATCCCTGAGACCAGTCACGTATCTTCAATTACCTGCCACCCTTAACAATCTCCTTTAACAGCTTCCAGTTAACTTAACTAATTGCCCTTCACACCTTCCATTCTGATGCCTGCTTCTTAGACGTGCTGGCTCCATCTTAATTGCTTCTCCATTCAAAAGCTAACTATCCCTATGTGTGCTCCCTCAGATACTTTGTAACATGTTTTGGCATGCCCTCTCATATACAATGTATCCAGCATGTCCCCTTATACAACGTTATACTTATACAATGTTATACTTCCACATTTGTTTATTTTATTTATGAAAAATATGGCTTAAAATATTACACTCATGAACTAAAACCATAACCAGGGTGATAGCTTTTAAACTGTAGAGCAACGAAGGGTCCTGTGGCACCTTATAGACTAACAGAAAAGTTTAGAGCATGAGCTCTACACGTGAAGCCTACATCGAATAGCTTATTTCGATGTAGCGACATCGAAATAGGCGATTTCGATGAATAACGTCTACATGTCCTCCAGGGCTGGCAATATCGACGTTCAACATTGACATTGTGCAGCACCACATTGAAATAGGCGCTGCGAGGGAACGTCTACACGCCAAAGTAGCACACATCACAATAAGGGTGCCAGGCACAGCTGCAGACAGGGTCACAGGGCGGACTCAACAGCAAGCTGCTGCCTTAAAGGGCCCCTCCCAGACACACTTGCACTAAACGACACAAGATCCACAGAGCCGACAACTGGTTGCAGACCCTGTGCATGCAGCATGGATCCCCAGCTGCGGCAGCAGCAGCCAGAAGCCCTGGGCTAAGGGCTGCTGCACACGGTGACCATAGAGCCCCGCAGGGGCTGGAGAGAGAGCGTCTCTCAACCCCTCAGCTGATGGCCACCATGGCGGACCCCGCTATTTCGATGTTGCGGGACGCGGATCGTCTACACATGCCCTACTTTGACGTTCAACTTCGAAGTAGGGCGCTATTCCCATCCCCTCATGGGGTTAGTGGCTTCGACGTCTCGCCGCCTAACGGCGATGTTAACATCAAAAGAGCGCCCAACACTTGTAGCCGTGACGGGCGCTATTTCGAAGTTAGTGCCGCTACTTTGAAGTAGCGTGCACGTGTAGACACGGCTATGATGCTGTATCTCTGTTTTGATCATTTTGCTAATAAAGTCTTGATTTAAAAAGGAAAAGTAAACTTGTGGTATTTCTGCTGTGAAGGGCAACACACATTCTAAAAAGAAAACTGAAATTAAACATGAAGTAAAATTGCCATAATTAAAGTAGGTTTGGGAGTGAAAGTCAGGAAGACAGTGGTACAAATACACACATCTAAAGTGTGAGGAAATAGAATATGTTCCGAGTTAAATGTCCTGCAGTAGACATTCATCACATTACAAATCATTGTGTGTGCGCTGTTCTTAAAATAGAGGTTACAAAAAGTCTGGTTTGACATTATTTACTGAAGACTGTCTCATATTCACATGCATTGCACTGAGTGTTTCTTTACCAAATTTGAAAAAAAAAGTCTCTTTGTGCTATTTTGGTTGCCCACCCCTGTGCCTGGTGGTAGTCTACAGTCCAGATCGAGATGCACTAGAGGATATGTGGCCGAAGTTTCTGGTGGAGACAAACTGTGAGCTCCTGTCCTGGGGCCTGCCCAGCTGCTGTGGGGCTCTTCAGTTTTGACAGAGGTTCATAGCCTCTGGGGCTAGCCTAGCAATGCAGATGCAGAACTTCACATGCTCCACTTGCACCAGAAATGGGGGCACTGTTCTGTAGAATGCAGGAAAGGTAGTGACGGATTCACCAAATCTGCTGTAGTAAGAATGAACCCCTCTCAACTTGCGATGCCCTTTTGTTACCCCTTCCCTACCACGTAATCCTTTCATGCTCCCTTACACTATAAGCGAAGTTGAGGGTCATCCATGATCCCTCATGCTTTCATGTCCCCAGCCCCTCTACCTTTGCTGTACTGAAAACTCAGAAAATTCCATAAACAAATATTTGTGTAGAAAGGTTTGAGTTTGACTCAGGATGCCATTCTTCCCCACACAAACTCTAGAAAAGCAGGTGTTTTAGAACCTCCGTGAGTTTTCAGGGTTAACATAAATGTATGGTATGTGTCAGAATTGTAATTGAGGTTTTGTGTTGCAGTGTGAAGGAAATGGGTGTGCTGTGTGTAGGTTGTGTTGTGACTTGTAGGAAGAAAGAAATTCTTTGTGATGAGACAGATTCATGGAACTATTACTTGCTGTGTGGACACTAAGCTATGGCCCTGAGGTGTCCCATTGCTTGATAATGCCTTGCTTTTAGGTGAGGGTATGTCATGCTTTAATCCCTCTTAATCTAATACTTTATTCATGGAATATATGGAAATTATTTTTGTAAAAGAACAATAAATCTAAGAAATTCTGGACATATATTTAACAGTGTTATTTAGGAAAAAAGATTTAAAAAATCTCCAGTACAGAGCACAATATTAAGATGGTTTGGGCTTCTTGTTAGAACACCTGAACACTTCCCAGAGTTATAATAGTTCAGTATAGTGTAGCTTAAACAGCAGATACAAATAGATTTTTTTTGGTGGTGGGGGGAGGCACATGTGAGCCTCATTCAGCCAATGACTCAGCCTGGTCAAAGAGGAGTCGTGGAGAAAAGAATTATGAAGCAGTCATGCTAATTTGAGGGGAAGTAAACTTCCTTTGAAAATCATTCTGGTAAACTTTTTTTATGAATGATTCTGGCTGTTTGGGTGACTCAGATATACCAACAGAGAGGTAGCTGCGTTACTCTGTATTCTAACAAAGCAAACCAGCAATCATGCAGCACTTTAAAGACTAACAAAATAATTTATTAGGTGATGAGCTTTCATGGGACAGACCCATTTAAATGAACCATCTTGATCTGAAGAAGTGGCTCTGTCCCAGGGAAGCTCATCACCTAATAAATTATTTTCTTAGTCTTTAAAGTGCCACATGACTGCTGGTTTGTTTTGTCAGCTATACCAAAGTAAACATGACACAGAGGCCTTTACGCTCAACTTCAGGAAGAATGAAACAGTTGCCATGTGCACCTGTTGGTTTAAATTAGCCTTTTAGTGATTTATGGATACACTAAAGATAATAAGATTTATCTCCACAATGACTTCAATTATAGTGCTTTGGACTTAACTTGAGCCAGTTTAGAGGAATAATATAATACCCTCCTCTCTCAGTTGGGTATAGCACGTTGTACAAGTCATGCAGGAGACTTATGACTGTAGAATATTTGTCAGTAAATCTCACAGATTATATTCTGTCTCCAGGGCAGTAAAATTCAGTCATCCAGGGCTAGCTGATTAGCTGAATAGTCTGGAAACATGTGGAATGTCTTTAGTGTACATCTGCTTGTGTGGCTATGGCAAAATGGGAATGAAAAATATAAAATGTGATTTAAAATGTTCCCAGGCACTCTCTTGTCTGCTGACTACATTATGTCCATTATTTGAGGGAGGACTGAAGGCATGACAGTTTTAGACTAGTATCGGAGGGGTAGCCGTGTTAGTCTGGATCTGTAACAACAACGAAGAGTCCTGTGGCACCTTATAGACTAACAGAAAAGTTTTGAGCATGAGCTTTCTTGAGCACAGACTCTCATCTGATCTGATGAAGTGAGTCTGTGCTCACAAAAGCTCATGCTCAAAACTTTTCTGTTAGTTTATAAGGTGCCACGGGACCCTTCGTTGCAGTTTTAGACTAGTGTGGGAGGAGTAATAAAATGGTCTTTGAGACTGTCGGGCATGTTGTATTGTCCTTTATTGTATTAAACTGCTGGGTGGTATTTTTATGACTTATTAGATTATTCGTAGGCTACCTGCAGTTTGTATAGTTATTGCTGAAGAAAAAAATTAAGACATTCATGGTAATTTCTTTAGTGGTATCCTTGGAAAGGCATGTGACCAGTGTTCCCTCTGTTTTTTTTCCATCCATGGGAAGAATAGATGTTATGTGCACCAAGGCCTGTGTGAATGTGCACCACAAAGAGAAACACATGCTGCCCACAGCGGTGCTCTGCCAATCAGCTGGGCAGCACCTGGATCTCTCCTGGGTAGCCGCCCAAGCGCTTGGCTTACATGGAACACTGCACGTGACGTCTTTAACGTTAAGAGGGATCCAGAAAACAACGTTAAAACTTGTCTCTGGAATTCAGGGGGCGGAAGTAATTTGAATGTTAACAATGAACACCAATGGTCGTGAAACATAATTTATTTTGGCAGTTATAAGGACAGTAAAACCCTAATGGACAACAAGCTTAATGCCAATTTGCCAAAGTGCTCTGTGACAGTGCTCTCTGCTTGTCAGCAGTTATGTTTCCAGGAGGATTATGCTTTGATGAACAAATTCCATGAATGCACACTAATGTATTTGCATAAGGCAAAACAGTTAGTGACTGGCGGTTGTTGATAAAGATGTATCACAGTATGGTTTTATTCTTCATCGTCATGGTAGTGTACTGGGAACTTACAGGCCTTTTATCTCTTGTGCATGGATTGTCTTCCCTGCACAATGAGAACACTGCAAGATTGGGCACTCATTTCTCATTTTGCAAAACAATGAAAAGAGTCGGTTATTTCCAGTGCTTGAGAGGCTGGGCTTTGGCGCAAGTATTTAAGAAAGTAGAATGGGGCTCTGTATTAAAAAGCTCAACACATTCTTTTCACAGTTATTTTTTCATATGAAAAAAAAGAAACAAAGCAGCAGCTCTCAGCCATTTATCATGGATATTAATTATGCTGCTATCTTTGGTTTGCAGGACTAGGAGATTATGGAGAATGTAATGACCATTTTGGTTTGCTGAAAATTGCTCATTATTAATAGTGATTAGGTAACAAATGTCAGGTCACTAAGTAAAGGGGCATGCTCATCAAAAGAATTAATTTGAATTTGAAATAAAACATTTAATTTCATAAACAGATCTTTAACAATTTATGTTCCACCTCTGCTTTTTGAAGGAATGATTTAAAATTCAGCATAATTCTCCCTGAAAATTGCTACACATCTCTGAAAGATTTGAGAGTTTGGGTTGACAATTAAGTTTAGGATTTTGTTAATTTAGTTTCAATCTGTTCACCAGGAGATGACAATTGATAGCATTTCAACAAAATTCAAATGACTCAAGAAGCCTGTACAGCACAGAGGGAAAAAATAGTTACAGGGCACAGCATCATTTCTTTATTAGGCAGCCTTCATTGTTAAAACTGAAACTAAATTCCAGTTGTAAGCCTGACTTTTCATTCCCCATCTTCCGTCATATTGAGCCACTTGAAATATCCCATGCGGTATCTCACCGCTGGAAAACGTAAAATAAAATAGCAAGCAGAAAATTGTAGAAGTGGGAATTTGAAAAGGTCTGTCATTAGCTTTTCGAAGATTGTTCTGACCTCGTTTGGCTCCTGCTATCTCTGAAACAGAGTAACCTACAAAATGCAAATTGAATTACACTTGTACTATAGCTTATACAAAGTGCTTTTTACTTGTCTGGGGAACATTAATAAGCCATTAAAATAGGGCTAGTAAAATTTTTGATAAGACTTTTCATTGAAATGTGCTAGTGTCAATGAAATTTTCTAAGTCCATGGCACAGCCAGGCTTTGTTTAGAGCTCTGTGGTTTGGGCAGTGGTCTGTATGCATGAAACCCCAATCAAAGTCCCTGTTCTGTGAAAATCAAAGCAGTGGTTTTCATTCTAGGTCAATCCAAATCAGGCACAGCAGGGACTTGAGCAGGGGTATCCCACAGCCAAGGCCTGTTGATAATACAAGATTGTACAAAGTTCCATGGTGGAAAGAAACAAAAATATTGAAATCTCTGAATATTTCAGAATCATCAGTTTGCCACCAGTCCTAATTGAAAAGTATTTATGTAAATACAATTTGTTGACAATGATACACTTTTATATGCATATCTATTATAAACACGTTTTGATGCACACCTAACATTCATACTTGATTTTCTTCTTCCTCCTCCTCCAAACCCCCATAACCATATTGGTCATTGGGGCACCATCACTGATGAGCAATCAAACAATTGTCCACACTTCAATGAGTGTGTGTCAGTGCTTGAGATTCTGGGAAGTCCATTTTTGTCCACAGAATGTTGTCAGTCCATCTCTTCTTCTGTCAATCTCTTCTCTTCCCCTGTTCTGTCCCTTGGCAGATGACCTTGGGTAGGCAGAATACAATAGCCTCTGAAGGTACGTGAGGGTTGTGTTGCATGCAACCCTTGCGTACCTTGAATTGTGTGTAAATCGGGGAGGGCTTGTGGGATGGGTTGGGGCCCTGGAACGGGGGCAGAGAGTGCCTGTGGCTGCCGCTTCTCCAGGGCTTCAGACAAGGAGCTGTCACGGCAGGGAGCCAGAGCCCCACGTGCGGCGGGGGGGTGAGCTGGGGCCACAGGGGTTTGAGCCAGGTGGGGGAGGGGTTGAACTGGGGCACACGGGGAGGTTGAGCTAGGACTGGGTGGGATTGGGGACTGGGTGGAAGGGTTGGTGTCCAGGTGTGAGGTGGGCATTGGGGCATGGGGGTTTGAGGGGAGCTACTGGTACTCTTGTTCACACAATTCATAAGTGATGATTGTTTCCAAACACTTGAACACTGGCTCCAGCTTCTGTCCATTGACAGTGTTATGTGAGCTGATCCTGTCACGTTTGTTCGAATCTATTTTACATTTTAAAAGAGTAGCCTTGATGCTTTACAGTCATTCTGTGGCTCCATATATAAACTAGATACTGAGAATTATGATGGTATTGAATCATACATAGGGGCAGATGGGTCTGGGCTGAAAGAAGTGGAAGAGGGAAAATCATATGGGGATGGGAGGAAGCTACAAATATTTGGAAAGGGTTAGGGCCTGTCAAGGTGAGAGAGGAGTATCTCTAAAGTCCCCATCAGTTTAATAAACCCAGCTGGAGTCTGAACTCAACTTCATAGACCTGCAGGGACTCCTAATTGTCCCTGAAAAAAAAATTAAACATCAATTAAATCCCACAGAAATTCTGAAGCAAAACAGTTCTTTAAACTATGATGAAGGTTGAATGACTTACTCACTTCAGGCAAAACACTGAAAATATAGTTTCCTTAAAACCTACAAATGTTAGCTTGGAAGCTCCAAACTAAGGTTCCAAAATTTCAAATATTTGAAAGTGTACAAGTGTGTATTTGAGATGACTCAAACAAACTTAATAGTACCTTGCTGTGTTACACCCCAATTAGCTAAAGCTCTGAGACAACCTAATTCAACTATCACACAGATTCATTATGAGTAATGGATTAACATTTTTTTTGCTGGTGACTAATTAAATGAAGCTGTGTGATAGGCTTGCTCAGATTTATTGATGATCCTCAAAATGAAACCACGGGCAGCGTTAAGGTCATTGAAGACAACTCGGCTGAGCTTGCATTATTTTGATTATTGGGGACCTTTAGTAAAGTGGAAAACTTAGATTTCTGTGCTTTTGATAGTGAAAGAGTGCGAAAAGATAGCTTGGTTTTCTTCTTTTCAGAAACTTACCATTTACCTGAGGATGAAAGAATCTCATCTACTTAGCCAAAAATAATCTGTACTTCAATATATGTTTGTGAGAACAAAATTTGAAGTCTTCAATGTTACCATTTATATTTTTTTCTCATTTGACCTTCAGCATTTTACAGAAACAAAAGGAGTGATTGGATAATGAAAAATTTACCAAGTGGGGTAAATGCAAAGTAATTGAATGAAATCTCCATTCGGAAGAGTTTCTAAATGAAGTTCTTCTGCAGTGCCATACTTCCTGACTATTAGTTATCGTTGTAGAGAAGTTACAAATTACCCAACAAAAAATAACTGATAATTACTTGTTTCCACCTTTTTTACATTTTAATTCATGTAATGATTTTTTTGAAAGTGGCATTTAAAGTATGTCTAGTAATTTAAACCCAGGAGTCCCAACCAAGCTTCATATTAAACAGCAAACGAATGGCTACCTCTTCTACAGTAACATCAAAGATATTAGAGGTGCATTAGTGGCAAAGCATAATCATATAAATCTTAAGATACCCTACCTACTGATGCTGAGAAAACAAGATTTAATGTAATGAAGAAGTAATACATGTTTACAGGTCAGCTGTGGAAGGACCTACACCTGTGTGTGTGTCCTTCCACAGCTGACCTGTAAGCATGCATTGCTTCTTCATTACATTAAATCTTGTTTGTATCTATCTATCTATCTATCTATGTAAAGCAAGCCATGGCAATTACATTATATGTAATGTTATGCAAATGAAAATAAGGGTCTAATACACTCAGATCCTTAGCTGCCGTAAATTGACAAAGCAGCATTGAAGTTGTTGCTACGACAATTTACCCAAGTTGAGGATCTGACCTGAAGGTGACATTTAACTTGTATAATCATAGGTTGTCATCTTTCATTGGAATCTGATAGCAACTATGCCCAGTTCCGATCAGGGGAATAGCCATGGGTGGCCACTTACTTTGTATCCCGGCCCACCCTGTAGCACCCCACAGCTCTTCTCATGCTCCAGCACTTGTCCCACTCCTCAGACTTGCCCAGTGCTCCAGGTGGGGAGCAGGGCCAAGGCACCGGGGCTTATCCTGCTCTGCCCGGTGCTTCAGTCAGGGAGTGTGTAGCTGGGCTAGAACCTGCACTGGAACACCACTCCTGGGCTGGCGTGCATGGCAGGCAGCAGAACAGGGCATGCCCCTTCATGCAGACCCCACTCTCCAGGTGCATCCCTGGGTCCCCTAGCCAGCGTGTGCATCCATCACCAGGCTGGTTGGGGGAGTTCCTCCTGTCCTGCTCCCCTTCAACCTCCATCATTGTCCAACGATCCAAAGCCAGGGTCCACTCAGGTGGGAACTTCTGTCCATGCCACTGCTTGCAGTGCAGTAGTTAACACTCATGAACCCCACTATAGGACTGGGTTATTTAATGTTTGAACATGCCATTGTAATAAAAGTAGCCTTACTGAATGTGCATGTATTTTACTCTTGACTTTTCTGGATCTAGTTACCCAATGTAAGGGACAGTTTACTTAACATTTTGTCTTTGATGTGGTAGGAGTGATTGACTGTAGTGACAATTTTAAACATTTTAGGAAGTTTCCTAAAACATTACATTTAATTTTTAAGGGACTTATTTGGATATAGATGCAGTGTCACACAAGGCTAATAAATTTCTCCTGATTAATATTTTGCCTCCTCCAGTTTGCATAATCCAAAGGTTAAATATCCAAATATAACACCGTTTTAAACTAGTTAATAGCTAAATGGATTTACAGAATGTGCAGATGTGTGCACCTTAGCCCATCCTTTTTTCTGGGAACAATATAATTTTTCTGGGGCATAAGAATGAACAGTTTTGAGAGACCAGCACTTGAAGCTAGATTTAGTACTAGCAATTTTGTCAACTTTACTTGTGACTATTATTTCTGCATCATAGGAAGTTTTTATTGCCTCCAGGCAAGGCACACAAGCCCTTCTATGCTACTAGACTTATGTTAAGGAGGACATGGCCTGAAAGTGTTTTCTCCCTGTTCATGCTTATATCCTTGCGGCATAACAGAAGGTCATAAAATAGAGAATAGAGGGGGAGCTATTGGTGAATTATTCTTTTTGCCTACAAGTGCAATACACTAGTTTTATGTTTTCCTCAGGATTATTAAAACAGCCACTGACTCCCACAGGAAGCTACTTTCGTTTTCAGGTGCTCAGGCAGACGTGTCTTATTGCCCTGTCTCAGCAATGGAGACAGAATTTACAGCTGAATTATGAGGAGTAGAGAACAACATAATTTAATTCTTTTTTGTTTTAAATATGCTTCTTTTAAACATTTTTGCTGTGTTGGGTGTCCTTCCAGATGAGAGACTATAACATACTATAAAAACAAAAAAGCAGTCAAATAGCGCTTTAAAGAGTAACAAAATAATTTTTTAGGTGATGAGCTTTCATGGACAGACCCACTTCTTCTTTGATCTGAAGAAGTAGATCTGTCCCACGAAAGCTCATCACCTAATAAATTATTTTATTACTCTTTAAAGTGCTGCTTGACTGTTTTTCTGTTTTGATAGAATACAGACTAAAATGGCTATCTCTCTGTCACTGCATAACCTATATGATTGTTAACCATAAGCTTTTGTCTTTTCTTTGTTTTTAAACACAAAACAAATATAGATGTGACTCTGAAAACATAGGCCAGATTCTTAACTCGGGGTGAGTGAAGTTTTTACATCAGCCCCCACTTCTCATCCCAGCAATTAGCAGGGCCCCCAACCTGTCCAGTGTAATCCAACCCAATAGAAAAGTGGGTAGAAATATGGGTTTATATATATACACACACACACATATACATAAAACACTCTTTCGGCACATGTGAGAAAACGAATCTGTAGAATGTAAAATCTTTCTTAATTGGTATAGAAATGTGAATGTACAGATATAAAAACAGGAACATATTTCAATATTGTAATCAGATGGATGAGCCCAGCAGCCGATCGTGTTGTGCTACCTTTAGGTAATTTCATGGCCCCACCCAAGGGCACTCAGCTCCTTGTCTTAACTTATGCAAACTGACATAGTTTAATTGAAGTCAGGGTAGCTACAGTGATTTTCATCCGCTGAGGATCCTGACCCAAAGGATTCTTACTGCTACACTTATGCATGTCCATATTGTACATATTTCTACTGTAACAGTTGTAACTTACCATTACAGCACCTCCTGGTTGTTGTCTTGGGAATTAGATCATTTCCAGCCTATGCTCCCTCCTCAAGTGGTGTCTCACCACAGCCAATTCTGCTCTTTGACCCATGTCTCTCCCTGGACTGTGGTGTCCTCTTGTGGACACATCCCTTTGGCTGCGCCCCCCTCCACTCTCTCCCTCCTTCTGGAGATCAGCAGACCTTAGTCCCACCACTGGGACCCTCCAGGTAGTAGCCATGCACTGCTTTTCCTTCAACACCCTATATCTGTTTCCCTGGGCCACTTGCCTATAGCCCCAGTACCTTCCTGGTCCTTTGTATCAGGGGCTTTACAATGGAGTTCCCTCTTACTCCCCTGCTCAGCACTGCTCTGTCCATTGTGCTGCCTCTAAAGCATCCAGTACTCCCATGCCCTCCATGAAGAGATTGACTTCTACTGTGCTCAGCAGCACTTTATATATATGGCCCTTTCTGGTCCTGATTGGCTGCTCCAGCAAGCCTACCCTTGACTGGCTCTCTCAGTAATCCCTTTTCTGATTGGTTGGGTTCTGTGCAGCTCTCCAAAGTTACCTTAATCTTTTTTCTGTCTGTGTGGGGCAAGCATCCCACCAAAATACCCATCTTCTTTTCTTACCATGCTAACCTGTTTTGCACTATTCAGACAAAGTTGCAGCAGAGCGGGCTACCAGTTTCTGAGCAGGATGTAGCTGTCAACATGCTTTATTTCAGTTTACTTTTCAAATTAACTTATAAAGGGTTTAATTTGTACTTGTTTTATGTTCCTTCCCTGCTCTGCAGGAAACATTTTATTGAGTGACACTGAGTTATTGCACAAAAGATATTTTGCAGGATTAATGAACTGTAAATATCTCAAGACTCTAGTCATAAACAAACACCTTGGAATTGTTCGGTTTAAGGTAAGTATGAAGGTCATTCTAGGATAACATATGCATCAGCTTTGATCCTCCTTGCATTAATATTTACCAGCAGTGGCACTGGAACTGGGTGGGCAAGGGTGCCAGGCCCTCCCACTTTTTGAGGTGCCTGGGGCAGTTGTGGGTATCACACAAATTCTCTGCCTACTTGCAAATTTTGTGAGGAGGAATTGAAAGTAGCCCCCAGCTGAGTATCCCACTACCAGGCTCTCTGACCAATCCAGGACAGGTGAAGGGTCTATGACTCCATGCTGACTCCTCACAGCTTCCCGCACAGCTCTCCCTCATCTTACACCTCTGGGGGGGGAGAGGCTTGGAGCCACAGCCTGGCCATGGTAAGAGCTGTGTGGACAGCTGTGGGAAAGTGGGCAGCAGGCCCTTGAGGGAGGGACACTAGCTGGGGGCTGATTTTGCCCCTGCAAACTCTCTGGTCCCATTCTGGTTTCAGTCTTGGCTGGGGACAGAATCTTGGTGCAGAGAGGAGGGACAGGGCGGGGCCTTGATTACTGGGAAGGCCTAATTCTTATTAACTTGCAATGACAATGATGACATTTAGCCTCCTAAATGCCTAAATCACTTTTGAAAATAGGACGGAAGTGCCTAACTCATTCAGGCACTTTGAAAATTTCACCTTAACCTTAGATTCACATCCCTAACATAGCAGTGCAAACGTGGTGTCATTAGACTGCAATGTCTGCTCCTCCAGTGAATTGTTCTCTCACACCGACAGCCGCTTTTAGCCCAGACATTCCTGCCACCAACATCCTCCTATCATGGTGTCACCACAGTGAGTATTGCAGAACCGGTTCCTGGAAGGAGAAAATCTGTGTTCCTTAAAGCAAAATGCCAGAGCTATTATTACAGAAGGTCACTGAACATCTTTCTTGCACAGGAGCTCTTCCTAATGACATGTCAGGCAATGAAAACGAACCTGGTTCAAGACCTGGTACGTGCCCGTATAGTCCCAAACCAATGTTAAAACATCCACTACTAGACAGAGGGATTGGTGACATTTAAGAGGTGATATTTCAGAAGTCATCGGGACTAGACATGCCTTCCACTGCCAGCATGTTGCTGTTTAGTGCTTTGCATTTGTATAAAGAAAGCTTAACTAGCTTTTGCAGGTCATCAGCTATGGGACCACAGCAGTTACATCATAATGGTTTTATGGAATTTGTCTCACATCGATGTAAATGTGTTTTTAGTCAGAACATTCCCAAATATTTCTAGAGCTAATAGGCAATGCTTAATGGTATCCCAATTCTGTTAAGTTAAAAATTACAGGTATGGATCCTGACCCTGGTATGGCCCATTTGTGTTGATATGGCAGCTCAAAGTGACTTTACATGGCAGATGTGTATTCCTCTGGCTTGACTGAATTCCTGGGTAACATGGAAACAAGTCTTTATTATCTTCCTTTGGCTGCCTCCTGTAAGGTAGTTTACATGTTGGGATCATTCTTAGGAGAGAAGGCATGACAATTAATTAATTGTGCCAGTTCACCCCCACTTCCCTCCATGCCTTATGCTATCAGTTTCACCACAACCCAGACCTGTACTTGAATGATTGATTTTGCTTATTAAGTAATCCATTCATACTTATTCTATTTTTTTAATTTAAAGAAGGATGTTGTGTGTTTTCTTGAATGAAAAACAAATGTGAATGGAGTCCTGACATAATGTATATTGTTTAAAAGATTTATCAAGCAGGACAGGCCACAAAGCTGTAGCCAACAATTCTTTTCCTAGGAAGTCACCTAGGCTTCTCTAGTCTGACCGCTTTCACATTACAGGCCACGAAACCTTACCCACCCACTCTTGTTATAGACCAGCATTTCTCAGCCAGGGATACATGTACCCTTGGGGGTACACCGAGGTCTTCCATGGGCACGTCAACTCATCTAGAGATTTGCCTATTTTTACAACAGGCTACATAAAAAGCACCAGTAAACTCAGTATCATCTCAAAGTTCATTCAAGCAATGACTTGTTTCTATTGCTTCACATGCCTTATGCTGAAATGTAAGTACAATAGTTCTATTCTGATTCATTTATTTGATAGTAAGATGGTAGAAAGTCACCAAGTTTTCAGTAGTAGTCTTCTGGGATATTTTTGCATGTGTTTGTAAGTGAGTAGTTTTTAAGTGAGGTGTAACTTGGTGGTACGCAACACCAGTCTGACTCCTGAAAAGAGTAAAGTAATCTGGAAAGGTTGAATGGAGCTTGTTTCAAGACTTCAAATTACCTTAGGACCATGTTTCTCAATCAGTGGTACCTGTACCCTTAGGGGTATGTGAGAGAAGTGTGCGGCTACTTATAATTTTTTTCAAAAAGGAGTACTTTATAAAAGAAGGTTGAGACACATAGACCCGTAACCTCCATCTGAGTTACTGATCTTATTTGTCTATTCATGTGAAAAATCTTCGGGAGTTAGTATGCTTTTTAACCAGCTGAGTTTTACTAAACTACACACGAAATATTCCCAGGCTCTTTTTTCTGATTTCGCGCTTTCTGACCCCTTCAACTGTGAAACAATGTGCTTGTGTATATTATTCTTATATCCATGTATCCCCACTGAAGCTGAAGGAGTTCTGCATAGAAGTAAGACTTCCCATGTATAGATCCTTACATAGTGGATTAATGATTTAATTTGTCCTTTTTACTTAGCAGGGAGAATTTTAATTGGTATATTCATTATTAGGCGTATGGAAAAATCCAGTTAAATTATGTTCTTTTAATTGAGAAAATATAAGTTGTTTGGATGTGTTAGCATCCAGGATGATGAAAAAGTAGGACTTTTGGGTAAGGTATAAGACGCACATTGAAAGATGAAAGAATGGCCTGGAAACTTCACAATCCATTTAATATTCATGTGTCTTTACATAGAATAAGTGGTGCGAATCCCCTCTTTTCAAATGATATAGAATGCTGAAAAGGGTGAAATGGTTCAATTTGGTAGCTACCTGTGAATGCAATTCTAAAGCCAAATTATTTAGCAATCTGTTTTATGTAGGTGTAACTGAAAACTAATGTGTGAAAGTCCTTGTGACCTTATGACACAGTGGCAATGGAGGGAGGTACAAAAGTTGCCTGCCAAATATTTCTTATTTCTTCCCGTCATATGTTAACTACACTTTCATGCTGACAGTTTCTATGGATTTGGCTTTAAAATGGAGGTGTGATTTTTGTTGTTACCTTCATAAAGATTCCAACTCAGTGTCTGTTTAATGCTTTCACATTAGCTCAAAAATGACAGTACACAAAGTAGACAGAGAGAAGTCACATTTCCAGCTATTGCTGTGCTGAAGGAATTTCTACAGTCTAAACATTTCAATAGAACTAGACAGATGGACACCATCCACAGAGATAAATAAATGCTGCCAACGCTCTTAGAAAGCTATAAATGTAACAGTACTAGCTGTTCTTATCACGTAACATGCCCATCTCTATTAATTTTTTTCTAACAGTCTGTCCACGATGGCGAGCTTTGTTCTCTTTTCTTGTTGAGGGATCATGTCTAAGGCATATGTTGTCCTTTATGATTTGAATAAAGATATTATTAGTCCTGATTTTGTCGATCATCTTCTAATCGCCCATATTCTAATCCAGTAAAATCCACAGTAATTAAATAAAGTATATGCTCTAAAGTATGATGATATAGGTTCTTACATTAGACTTTATCTTCTAATCTTCAGCCTCCTCTCTAGATCTTTTTTAGAGAGTGGTCTGTCTTCCTTCATTAGATAGCTTGCTGCTCTTTACTCTTTCGTATTGGACAGCTGTACAAGACAGATGGATTCCTATGTTCAGCCAAGGAGGTTTCTGTTAAAACTAATCTATTTTTCTTCTGTCTATTGCTGTCTGTTGAGCACTTTCCATTATAAATGTTATATTTTGGTATCACTTTCCTCCTTTTTTGCCCTTTCTTAGCCTTTTGAGATCATGGGCCAAATTAGCCCTTGTGCAAGAAAGGTCTACTGCATTGATTTCACTAGGAATGAAGTTTGACTCTGAGAGTGTTGTCTAAGAACTTCTGCTTCCAAGACTTTCCATCAGCACTGAGTCTCTTCCCCTTCTACAGCCTCTGGTCTGAAAGATGTTTAAAGACATGGTATGAAGAGTTGTGATTGCATAACATTCATTTCCTCCCACTTCCTCCCAGGCCCATCTCCATTAAGGCAACTCCTGCTGCTTGAGAGACTCCAAGTTATCATCATGTCATAGAGGTAAAGAATGGACAACTCTTCTTATCCCCTTCAGTCCCCAGACAGGAGAATAAAACAAACCAGTTACTGGACAATAGAGAGCCCAAGACTGACTGCTTGGGCCATAAAGACTTTCAGAAATGACCTAATTTCAAATGTCAGAATAAACCAAAACATAGTCCACCCACTTCCCACCCTAGATTACGATATGTTGGAGAAAGTTTCCATCTTGCCTGGCCTGTCTGACAGCTCAGTTCCATCCTAGTCTCCATAAAAGTCAGACAGACATGTTGCACCTTAGGAGTCAAGCGCACCAGTGCCTCTTACCGTCAACTAAATAGAGCCTTCACCAGCTCCATTCTTGTACGTTCCCCTTATACACATACAAACAGTGTGGAAAAACATGCTCTATCCAGAAAGAAAATAACCGTATAGAGGTAATTATGACTAGATACTCAAAGAAACACAATTGCTGCTGGCAATACCTCAAATCTCATGCTCCATTCAAGGTTAGTGGTTAAGAAACCACTAATCCTCCACTTCCAGCTTCACCTGAGAAGATGACCCCTCCCCACAACTTGTCCTGCTTCACAGAACTGGAGTAGTTTTCTTTCAGTAATGCGCAATACGCCATGGAATACTGCTGCAATGTCTTTGCAGAAACCAGACCCTCTGGACTGTAACAAAGCAACATTTCTCAAGAAAGGTTGGTAGCTGCTGTAGCTGCATAATGTGGGACCCAATGGCCATTACTGGCCTGAGCACCCTTCCTTACAATGTCTTTTGTGGGGGGTGGAGTCTGTTATTGCTGACACTATGCCCTAGAACATTCTCAGTAACCTTTATCACATTGTGGCACACTTTAGCTCTCATCATAATTCCACGGCACAACCAATACATATAACCCAATCCCCTCCTGCTCCCCCAGAGCCAGGCAGCCTCAGCCCCCTCCACTGTAACTCAGTGCCCTCCCCTAGAGCCAGGCACTTCCAGTCCCCTGCTCTAACCCTATCTCTCTGCCCTCCTCCAGAGCCGGGCATTCCCAGTACCCCAGTGTAACCCAATCCCGCACCTGTCCCGCAGAGCCAGCCACACCCTCTCGTTCTAACTCGATGCTGGCAACTCACCACAGCCACCACCACCGCCACTGTGACCACCACCATGGGCTTTTCCCACCATGTGGTGGGGTGCATGTGCAGAGTGGTGGACGACACTCCTGGCGCATGGCTTAGAGGCACACTAATTGCCACAGCACACTGGTTGAGGAGCACTTCCCTAGAATTATGCTAGTTCTGTAGCTCCTGACAGGTCCACAGATACAGGGTGGGTGGGTGGGTGGGTGAATAAAGGGGCCATTGCCCTGGGGCCTGGTAATGTAAAAGGGTCAGAGCTTCTGACTGCCACTACTAGCAGGGAGGTTAGGCCTTAGGTCCCTCCCCTTCCACTGAGGCCCTGCTCCTACCTGAGGCTCTGCCCCTTCCAGGGGCCCAGAGCTGACCCCAGCCCACCTTGTCTGTCTGTCAGACACCCTGCCCCCTGTACTTGTGAATGTTTCACCTCACATGTCTTTCTCCAGCTAAACTTTTTGCCCAGACACCAGCATTTCTTTTGAGTGTGATTACTGCAAGATTCGTTAAGCATGGGGAATGAGGAAGACCATCTTACATTCCCCACATTGCCGTGCTACCTTCTTTTTATGGGAGAACAGTGGGGACATTTCTGCACATTTTTCCAGCGGCAGCATCTGGCTCTTTGCTAGTCACCTCAGGCTCTGTTTGCTGCTTTGAATTTGCCTATGTATATATAACATAGTTAATATGTCACTATCTCCCATTTGCTTTCTTGACTGCCATAGGTTTCAATGACAATTTTCAATGGCAGCCTTTAAATTCTCAATATATTGTCACCTGTGTAAAATATATTTTTGAGCTCTACAACTGTATGCCTCAAATTGGAAAGAAAAGATGCTTGGAATACACACTGTAATGTTTTAAAGTCACAAATGATGAGGGAAAAAATCCATTGAGAACCACTTGAATGTAATCAGTGGTTCTGTATCCCTTTATACATAAGGTTATATCCACTAAAAATCACTACTTGGTATGATTTCTTACTGACTGGCGTGTGAAGATTCTCAGTTTTGTTTTTCCCAACTACTCTGACTAATGTGCACATTATGATTAGCTGTTGCACCTAGGCCTTTTTATTATGAAGCAAATATTTAGTTGTTATTGAGAAATTGATTAAAAATGATGTATCGTTTTCTTGAATTTTTATGCTGTATATATCATCTTGGCATGTGTTGATAGTGAGGTATTTTAAGCTATTGCATCAGCTAGCTAATGCAGTATATAATACTATAATCTTTGGATGAGGATGGGTTTGAAAAATTGGATTAATTTTCTATGCAATTTTCTTGTGGTTTATTCAGCAAGAGAGTTGTTAATGCCTGGCAGGTGTACACTCATTTTATTTTTCTAAAGTATGCATTATGCATGAATTTATACCTGATGTAAAAGCAGTACCAGTTGTCGCAAGATCAATGTCCATTGTGGATGAAATTCACGCTTGTGTAGAGGGCCAACATAAGTTGTATGCACTGCTTAAGTCTTAATTTGAGTCTTAAATGAAACCGAACTGTTGCAAAGGCCCTGTGGTATGTGTCTACACAGAATGAACTTCACTCACCATGATTACAATGAAGATATTCGTCAAATAACCTAATGACTGCGGAAAATACCTGATATGTTTTGTTGGTGTTGCCAGCTATTATGGTTTCACTGTGGATCTTGCTATAGTTCTTTAAAAAAAATAAAGCTCCCATTCCTAGAGTCATGAGATCACATGAAAATCTCAGCTGTCATTTAAACAAAAATCCACATCTTTGTTGTCGTGGAGGAAAGCTGGAAGATATGTCTATAATGGGTCAAAAAACAGATTGCAAACAAAAAAGAAGTATCCCAAATTTATTATTGTTTAGAATCTCATGATACTGAAGTCAGTTGCATGATTTTGGAGGTCCTGGCATATGATTGTATAGTGCTTTGGATGGGCAATATGGAGTAACAAATTTATTAGGGTTGTACTAGATGACAATATATCCCATTAAAAGATGTTAGTATCATTAAAGTCTGCTATTCCGTGGCCTGATTCTGCATTGCTTATGCACACCAAAGCCACTCTGAAGTCAACAGGTTTTGAACCTGCCAACAATGTATGATGTTTTCATCACTCATCCACAGGTGCCGGGCTGCTGCTGGTTCTTACAGTATAACATATCAATTGGTTGTATTCCAGAGCAGCCAAGGAGTCAAGGCTTGAACCAAACACTATGACTTTGTCTACAGTGGCACTTTTGTTGTTAAAATTTTTCTCACTTGTGGGTGTGGGAAAAAAACACTCCCCCAAAACAACAAAAGTTGTAATGAGAACAAGGGCTGGTGTGGACTGTGCTTCGTGGGAGCTGAATTCCCGAGGATAAAGTTTTTCCCCTTCATTGTAGATGGCTTTATTACATCTCCAGGGCCGTGTCTACACGTGCACGCTACTTCGAAGTAGCAGCGCCAACTTCGAAATAGCGCCCGTCACGGCTACACGTGTTGGGCACTATTTCGAAGTTGAAATTAACGTTAGGCGGCAAGACGTCACAGTCGCTAACCCCATGAGGGGATGGGAATAGCGCCCTACTTCGAAGTTGAACGTCGAAGTAGGGCACGTATAGACGATCCGCGTCCCGCAACATCAAAATAGCGGGGTCCGCCATGGCAGCCATCAGCTGAGGGGTTGAGAGACACTCTCTCTCCAGCCCCTGCGGGGCTCAATGGTCACTGTGTGCAGCAGCCCTTAGCCCAGGGCTTCTGGCTGCTGCTGTGGCAGCTGGGGATCCATGCTGCATGCACAGGGTCTGCAACCAGTTGTCGGCTCTGTGGATCTTGTGTTGTAACTGTGTCTGGGAGGGGCCCTTTAAGGGAGCGGCTTGCTGTTGAATCCACCCTGTGACCCTGTCTGCAGCTGTTCCTGGCACTCTTATTTCGATGTGTGCTACTTTGGCGTGTAGACGTTCCCTCGCAGCGCCTATTTCGATATGGTGCTGCCCAAAGTCGAAGTTGAACGTCGACGTTGCCAGTCCTGGATGACGTGTAGACGTTATTCATCGAAATAGACTATTTTGATGTAGCGTGCACGTGTAGACGTAGCCCAGGAGAGTTCTCTTTAGCAGTAAAGCATGGCCACAGAGCACATCTTACACCTGCGCTGTTGTAATGTGTGCAGTCCAGTGGTGCTGGAACTATTTTTGGGGTTGGGATGCTGAGCTGTGCCCACCCCCTTTTAGACCTGTTGAGATCAGGTTGCCAACTCTTCCAGAAGGAATGGATTGGACTCCATTGCTGCAAATGGTGTCCTCCCAGGAGGTTGGGGCCACAGCTGGGGTTCCGTCGCAAAGCCCTGGCTTGGTGGTGGGATCACAGGGCTGGCGGATAGAGCAGTGGGGCCAGCCTCTAGGTGTGACAAAGCTGGGAGAAAAACCTGGGAGTGCTGCAGCACCCCCTACACCCTACTTCCATGCCCGTGGCACAATATAGACATGGCCTGTCTGAACTGTGAACCCAAAGATACTCAGCTCTTATTCCAAGTATATGAACATACAGCTGGGGCTTCAGATACTGTTGTCCACCAATGGTTGGTGAATGCTGACTTTTTAAGGGTCTGTTTATGATTACTTTGATTGATGAACAGAGTCACAGCAAATAGTTTCTTTGGGACTACTTGTATGGGCATCTACACCCAGTCTCAGTAAGTGTGTGGGGGATCACAATCTGACACTTTACCTTATTGTACTTGACATTATCATCACAACATCTGCAAACAATGCTCGAATGTTTGTCACAAGAAGAGTGATCTAATGAGGCAGTGTGTGGTTTTTCTTTGATCAATTTTATTGTGGCACACAAAAAGGCAGTCCAGTAGCACTTTAAAGACTAACAAAATAATTTGTTAGGTGCTAAAGTCACTGCCACCTCATGTCTGAATTTCATTTGTATAAAAGAGTGTATTGCCGGCACAGATCAGCTGGTACTGCTGATGAAAGAACAATCCGTCTGTCAGCAGTTTTATTCTAAAAGGTTTTGTTCTTTAGAGTATATTGGCAACAAGAAGAGAAAAAGAGTAATGACATGGCATGGCATAAATAAATAGAAGAAAAATAGTAAGGAGATCCTGCATTCCTTCCAATACTCTTGTCTTCCATCTTAAAACCTTATTGGTTTCCCCTAACACACCTGTGTGAGCAGGGACTTAACTCCTTAATTGCCAGAATGCACCCTCTAACAAAGTCTTCTGATTCTTGCTTATTTCATGGTATAATGGTTGAAGTAGTCAGGTGTCAGTTCAGTAAACAATTTCCACCAAATAATGTAAGGAATTAATGTAATCTTTTTTCTGATTGTGAAATTATCATCTTAATTTATTATGAAAAAATATATGGCATTTCCCCAGTGACTTACTCTTGGTCTGCAGATTAATGAACAGTTTCTTGCTGACATTTGCTGTTCACAATTTGCAGAGAGTTTGCTGGGCTCATAAATCATGAGTATAGCTATGCTGAGTCAGGACAGTGGTCCACCTAACTCAGTGTCCAGTCTTCTAACAGTGGCTGGTAACAGGTGCTTCAGAGTGAATGAACAGAATTGATCTTTTAACTGAGTGACTCATCCCATCATTCAATCTCAGCTTCTGGCAGTCAAAGGTTTAGTGAGTACTAGAGCATATGGCTGCATCCCTCACTGTCTTGGCCAGTAGTCATTGATGCATCTATCCTCCATGAAAGTATCCAATTATTTTTTGAACCTGATTATATTGTTGGCTTTCATAACATCTGATGGCAATGGGTTCCACAAGATGACTGTAAGTTGTGTGAAGAAGTACTTCCTTATGTTTGGTTTAAACTTGTAGCTTGTTAATTTCATTCCATGAACTTTGGTTCTTATGTGAAGGGATGAAAACACTTCCTTATATACTTCCTCTGTGGGTTTAATGATTTTAGAGACCTCTATCGTAGCCTGTCTTAGTCAGCTCTTTTCTATGGTGAGCAGTTCCTTTCATCTTAATCTCTCCTCATGTGGAAACTCGTATAATGTTTGTAACTCTTCTCTGTATCTTTTCCAGTTCTGCTTTTTCTTTTGAGATGGGGCAATCAGAACTGCATGCAGTATTCAAGGTGAAGATATACCGTGAATTTATAGAGTGGATTTATACTTTGTCTTGTTATCTATCCCTTTACTAATAGTTACCAACATTGTTTTAGTTGTTTTTGACTGCTACTACAAATGTAGCAGATGTTTTTAGAGAACTATCCATGATGATGCCAAGAGCTCTTTTCTTGAATAGTAGCAGCTAATTTAAACCCCATCATTTTCTATATGTAGTAAAGATGGTGTTTTCTAATATGCATTACTTTGCATTTATCAAACATCTTCCATATTGTTGCCCAGTCACCCCACTATTGTGAGATCTCTTTGTAATCAGCTTTGGCCTTAACTTTCTTGAGTAATTTTGTATCATTTCAAAATTTGACACCTCACCGGTAAACTCGTTTATGAATATTTGGAACAACAGAGGTTCCAGTTCTTGGTAGATCCTTCAATTTACCTCTTTTCACTATGAAAATTGACCATTTGTGCCTACATTTTGATTCTTATGTTTTAACCATTTATTGATCCGTGCCAGGAACTTCCCTCTTATCTTCCTTCTTTGCATAAGTCTTTGGTGATGACTATGGCACAGGCTTTCTGCAAGTCCAAATGCACTATATCCACAGACAGTCTTTTCCACATGTGTCCACACTCTTTTCCACTCACTCAAAGCATTCTAATAGACTGCTGAGGCATGATTGCTATTTAGAAAATGATTTTTGACTTTTCCCTGATGCATCATGTTCATCTGTGTATCCAATAATTCTGTTCTTTCCAAGAGTTTCCGTCAGTTTGCCTAGTACTAACGTTAATTACCAGGATCACCTAAGAAAGCTTTTTTTAGAAAAAAATTGGTATTACATTAGCTATCCACTAGTTATCTCTTACAGATGCTGATTTAAGTTAGATGTTATCAATTTTCATATTTGTGTTCCGAGGACATCCTAGATTTTAATCTTGTACTTAGCAGCCTATCTTTAGCCTCGAAGACCTCTCTCCTACCTTTGACTATGTCACTGCTAGCAAGATGTACTGTCATGGCTGATTCCAACCCAGCACTGTACATAAATCTGTCTGGATGTTTTAAGAAGTCTGCAAGCTTCATGCCTCACAGCCAATTTACCATTCAGTTCTCTTGGTCTTCACAAACTCAGCTATCTATATTTATAATAATCAAATAATCCATTATTATTACCCGTCTCTTCTTAATAACAGGCTTCCCTGTTCTGGAGAGGTATCTTCACTGCAAGAGAATGCCAGGACATCATCTAAAAGGAGAGTCTCAAGTATGGGGTTATTTCTATCTGTCCCAGTTTCTTATTCTCCATTTCCAGGATTTCTTCCTCCTCAACAGCACAGACGCTAGCACGGGTCTGCTGTATTATGTCCCTGAAAGTCTCCATCATGTACTTGTCTGTGTCTTTTAACTGCTGAAGGTTGGCCATTCTGTTCTCAAGAGCCCATAATGTGACTCTGAGGACCATGAGGTCCTTGCATGGAATTCCTAGACAGCTGGTAATACATTCTGCCTTCAGTGCAATAAACTGGATAGCTCCCGCTACGCCTGCATTATTTGTACTCTTGCACTATTTTGTTTGTTTTTTCTTTTTTATGTTGCCTGATTGGATGAGCAGCTAGAGTAGAGTGAGTTGGACAGTCAACTTGAGTTGTTAATTTGCTTTTGCTGAATATTCTAGTCTGTAACATTAAAACTCATTTTTGAGAATACTGAACTGAGTAAGGCACAAGTGCTCAAACAGTTACAGAAAGGGTATACAAAAGGGTTGGATTATAGTTACCCCAATTGTGGTTGGATTATAGTTAACCCAAATATATTCTGGAATGGGTAAAGAAAATGTTTTCCGCTATTAGCTCAGCTGTACTTTAGTGAGAGAGGTCCAGGCTGGGTATCTCTTTTAATAGCAATACTAGTAGAGGAAAGCTGAATGAAATCCCCTACAGGTTGAACCTCTCTCATCTGGAACTCTCTTATTTGGCAAACTCTGTAATCCAGCCTGATTTTAGTTAGCCAGATGACCACTTATCATGGGTGTGGCCAAGTTTCCTGTACCCCCATACAGTTTGTTTATAGCCACCAGCTCCGGCCCTCAGTGTTCTGTGCTGTTATTTAGCTGAAATTTGGCCCTAAATATCTTCTAAGAGCCCAGTAAGCAGTGGAAGAGTGGGTAATGTGCTAGGAAATATTGACCTCCCATTGTCTGGCAAATTCTCTTGTCTGGCACTGGTCAGGTCCCAAGAGTGTTAGATGAGATAGATTCAACCTGTAGTATGTAGCTATGCTTAGGTTTGTATGATGACATAATAGCTATGTCTACATGGGCAGCTTCCATTGACAGAGGTTACTGTCAACAGAGAAACCCTCTCAAAACTTGTGTTGGCAGATAGCTTCTACACACAAAAGCAGATAAACAGAGCAATCTGCTCTGTCAACAGAGAGCAGCCAGACTGCCCTGACCTTTGTCAACAGAAAGCTGACCAGCAGCTCTGCAAACAGGACTGCCTAGGGAGCTGGAAGCCCTCTCTGTTGACAGAAGTGTCCACATACACACACTGTAAACAAAACACTGTTGACAGAGGCATTATACCTGACTGGGAAGGGGTATAATGCTGCTGGCTGAACAGCTGAGTTTTGTCAACAAACTCTCAAGGGATGGAGCGCTTTAAACATGTAGATGCTCGGCAAGTTTTGTCAGCAAAAGCTGGCCTTGTAGACGTGGCCAATATGGGCACTTAGAGTAAAGATTTTCTATGTGATCTTTTTGACACAGTGTTTCAGTCTAAAGCCATTGCACCAATGGTGCCCTGCAGTATAAACTTTGTATTGTAACTCTTGATCCCACAGAGTGATAGATTATGTTTGCCTTTATCTGACCGAAGATTAGATTATTATGGACATATAGGCCGTGTCTACACGTGCCCCAAACTTCGAAATGGCCACGCAAATGGCCATTTCGAAGTTTACTAATGAAGCGCTGAAATGCATATTCAGTGCTTCATTAGCATGCGGGCGGCCACGGCACTTCAAAATTGACGCGCCTCACTGCCGCGCGTCTCGTCCAGACGGGGCTCCTTTTCGAAAGGACGCCGCCTACTTCGAAGTCCCCTTATTCCCATCAGCTGATAAGCACAGTCAGAAATCTGAGAATTTGTTACTCAGTTGTCAGGATTTTACTTGTCTTTATGGCTACATCTGCACATGCCCCAAACTTCGAAATGGCCACGCAAATGGCCATTTTGAAGTTTACTAATGAAGCGCTGAAATGCATATTCAGCACTTCATTAGCATGGGGGCGGCCGCGGCACTTCGAAATTGACGTGCCACCTACTTCGAAGTCCCATTATTCCCATCAGCTGATGGGAATAAGGGGACTTTGAAGTAGGTGGTGTCCTTTCGAAAAGGAGCCCCGTCTGGACGAGACGTGCGGCGGCGAGGTGCGTCAATTTCGAAGTGCCGTGGCTGCCCGCATGCTAATGAAGCGCTGAATATGCATTTCAGCGCTTCATTAGTAAACTTCGAAATGGCCATTTGCGTGGCCATATCAAAGTTTGGGGCACGTGTAGACGTAGCCATAAAGACAAGTAAAATCCTGACAACTGAGTAACAAATTCTCAGATTTCTGACTGTGCTTATCTTCTCATCAGAGATAATGCTGTAAAATTAATTTGAACTGGAGGTGTAACGTTTAGAAGTTACCGTAATTGTCAAATGATGAGATTGTTTTTGTTTCTGATTTTGTTGTTTGAAGGTATTTTACACCAAATTCATTCAATTGATTGCTATCTCTCTGAGGTCATAAATCAAGATTCTCGACTTCTTCGGACCTGCTGCTGAACTGTGTCTTATTCAATTAAGCATACCAACTTAGTAAAGGAAAATTACAAGGGGTCATATACATCTGTGTTTTCTTTGAGGCATGTAATGAAAACAGCCATTGTGGGAACATCATAAAAAGCTTTACCCATCTGTCCATGTTCAGTTGTTTGGCAATTCTGTGTTCTGGCATCTCAATGAGTAGTGCTGTAAACAGTAGGATACATACTAATAAGATATTTCTTGGATGCTGAAAATCTGATCTAAGAGATGGCATAGTGTCATTCTTTTTCATTCAGAAACTTAAGATTTATGACTCTCTTGAATAATACTCTGAATCCACACTAGTGTTTTCCAAAGTTCTTGTTTACATTGATGTGATTTACTTACAACAAAAATGAGCTCACTGTGTCAGGTAAAAAGCAGATTTTGATGTACTACTGTTTTATAGGTTTCAACTGAATGTAGTATATTATTTATGATTATAGGTTCCTCTCAGTGCTCTGAATGTAATAAAATGTAGCACAATGTTGCAGTGATTTTAACTTCTGGAGAGCAAGTTAAAATTTAGCATTGGTATTAATGAATTTATTTTGCGTCATAAAGTTGAAAATATGAATACACACACCCACATAAACACACACTAACCTCTTAAGAGTTTATTCTATAAGAAAATCAGTTTCTTATACTTTTCCCCCTGCATTTGGTTGTTAAATTGTAAAGAAGGGAGAGAAAAGAAGACAACAGAGGGAAATGCAGGGAAGGTACTTGTGCATTTATGCCTTGGTCAGTGTTTTGTATGTTTATCAACTAAATTGTGCAGTTGCATACAAGGGCATTGTGTGTGCATATATGTTGATGATGTGTACTGGACTGTTGCAGCAACATTCATTGGGATACTAGTACACAGAATCCCCAGACAACCTAGGAACAACAGAATATTCCTATCTATGCATGTGCAAACACACATGCACCTTCCCTTCTCCCAATCCCCAGGCACCATAATCAGTCCCTTATTTTCCTATTTTATGCCTCAGCATTCTCTGAGACAGTGCAATTATTTCCTGCACTTGTAACTGGAAAATAACTATGGTGTCTCAGCACACCTGGTAACTCTAGTAAATGCTAAATTCTTTATGGTCACCTCTATAATTGTTCCCAACTCAGCAAATCACTTAAACACATTCTTAAGTACTTTGTTGAATAGGAATGCACTTAAGCAGTACTGGAGTACTTTCCTGAATTAGGTATGTATATGTAATTTACATCTTCAGACATTAATTCCTTACTATACTTTATACAGCCAGTCATGAAGTCATACACCAATTTCATTGGTATGAAATTATCTTGATTGTTGCTTTGATGCAGTCTTTTGGAAAATTTGACATTCTGTAATGAAGCATTATTTTATTATGGTGGTATATTTTTATAAATGCTGTATGAAAAAGGAGCCAGTACTGTGATGCATAGGGTACATTTCTACAGCTCAGTGAACCAAAGATGATATGCCATGTTTTTCCTATACTGTTTGTATTTGGGTGGCAAGAGCTATTTAGATCTTTCTGCTTGTTAATCTGTTTTCATATAACCTTGTAAACCTATTTACCATACAGTTTGGTTGGTAGATGAAAATAAAAACAACACCTCAAATATACTTTACAGTATCAGGTAAACTGGAGAGAGAGAATTCTTCAGAGTTATAAATAATGATTTGCATATAGCTAGAGAGGAAAAACAGTGTATACAGAAGCAATAAAGAAAATAAACTGAAGTTTGAAAGTGGTAAAAATGTGAATTGGTATATGAGAAATGATTCATTGAGACATGTGATCCCAATTCATCTTCAATTCTCATATCTGCTGGCATCTGCAATTTTTAATAAATGCTAAAAGGTTCAAAATGTGCTGAAGTTTGGATCTGAGAGATAGGTGGACCAATAACAGGAAAACCTTCTAGGAAATTCCATTGAATCTGAAAAACAAACAAGCAGTGTGAAGTGCTGCATTGCCTGGAGTCACAACTGTTTGTTCAGTACCAAGACATTTGCCATTTTATTTTGTCTCTTACCTATTTCTGGTCCAGGATTTCATATTATTGGTGGTCATAAGACCTGCCTGGCATTCTTTTGTTGTAAATATTTATCCAAATAACCTCATAGAAAGTTTTCTCAGCAGCAGTGGCAAAAAATATTTACTACATAAAAAGAATGAAAATACCTAACATTCCATTTTATTCCACAATCATGGCTGAAATGAAGAAAGACATCAAACCCCCCTGCTTCATTTAGTTTGGCTGTTGTTTGAGTGCAAAAGGTAAATATGTATATGGAGTTTCTTGTACATCCTCAACAGCTGATCACCAGTATTCTGCTGGCCAGAGTATTGAGTGATTACTGTTCAAAGACTTCAAGATATTACTACATAGTTTTCATTTTCTAGATATAGACACACATTAGGGATAGGTGATCTTGATTCACACAAAATAAAATCTTAGTTTCACATACCTTATCTCTTTTGAAATTGGAAAATATTTCCGTTAATTTTGGTTTCGACATGTCATCATTCTGCAGCTTTTCATTCTGGCTGGCTCTACACTAGAGAGTTTTGTCAACAAAAGGGGCCTTCAGTCGACATAACTCAGGGAGCGTCTACACACTTAAAGCATTCTGTCCACAGATTCTCTACAGAACTCTGCATTTGCCTCCACAGTATTATCCCTCAATCTCTCGATAGAGTAGTGGTGACAACAATGCAGTGTGGACACTTCTGTTGACAGAGAGGGCTTCTGGTCACCAGGCAGCCCTCCTTGCAGAGCTGCCATTCCACTTGCTGTCACAAGAAGGCAGTGCAGTCTGACAGTTCTCTGTCGACAGAGCAAGTAGATGCAATCTGTTGGCAGAGGTTCCGTCGAGATTTCCCTGTCCACAGTAACTTCTGTCGACAGGTGCTTCTAGTGTAGACATAGTTTTTGTGTCAAGGCCAATACGTGTAACATCAGTTTCAGGTAAACTGGTTGACATGATAGTAAAGAACAAAATTATCAGGCACAGAGAGGAACGTGATATGTTGGGGAAGAGTCAACTCAGGTTTTAAATATGGGAAGCATGCCTCACTGAGCTTCTAGAATTCTTTGAGGGTGTCAACAAGCAATGGTGACAAGGATGATCCAGTTGCTGTAGTGTGCTTGTGGTAAACAATGAGGTAGCAAATTTGTAGTACAAAATTACTCATGATAGTTAAGTCCAAAGGTGACTGCAAAGAGTTACAAAGGGATCTCACAGAACTGGATGATTGAGCAAAAAAACAGCAGACTAAATTCAGTTTTGATCAGTGCACTGTGATGCATATTGGAAAACGTGGTCCCAACTATACATAGAAAATGATGAAGTTTAAATTAACTTCACTCAAGAAAGAGATCTTAGAGTTGTCACGGATAGTTTTCTGAAAACATCTGTTCCATATGCAACAGCATTTAAAACAAACAAACAAACAAACAAAGTAATGGAATATTGGGAACCATTGGGAAAGAGAGAGATAATAAGACAGAAAATATTGTAATGCCACTAAATAAATCCATGGTATGCCTACATCTTGAATATTGTGTGCAGTTCTGGTCGTCTCATCTGAACAGAGATATAATAAAATTGGAAAAGAGAAGTGCAATAAAAATGATTAGGGATATAAAAGCTTTTCCATATGAGGAGAAATTAAAAAGAGCAGGACTGTGCCATTTAGCTTTGGGATGATATAACAGAGGTCAATAAAATCACTACTGCTGTGCTGAAAGTGAATAGGCAAATGTTATTTACCTTGTCACATAACACAAGAACCAAGGATCACACAATGAAATTAATAGACAGCAGGTTTAAAAACAAGCATAAGGAAGAACTCTTCACACAACACATGGTCTGTGTCTATACTACAAAAATAAGTTGGACATTGCTTACTTCGAAGTACAACTTCTAAGTAAGCAACTTCAAAGTTGAGCGTCTACACACATCCTACTTTGAAGTTAAACTTCAAAGTAAGACGCTACTACTCTATTCCCAGAAATAGAGTAAGGACTTCAAAGTTGATCTCCCTACTTCAAAGTAAGGGAAAATGTGTATAGACGCTCTGCTGGTTACTTCAAAGTAGTGCCTAACTTCGAAGTTAACTTTGAAGTTAGTTCCTAATGTGGATGCACCCATGGTCAGTCTGTGGAACTCGTTGCCAGGGGAGATTGTAAAAGCCAGAAATATAACCGAATTCAGGAGAAAAATAAGTTCAAAGAAAACAGGTGTCTTGGTCAGGAATGCAAACCTACATGCTGGATGTCCCTAAACCCCTGCCAGAAGTTGGGCCAGATGACAGGAGACTGATCACATGTTACCTGTTCTGTTATTTTCAGTTCTTTTAAAGCATCTGGCACCAGCAACTATTGGAAAAGAGGACACAGGACAAGGAGGACCATTGGTCAGAGTCAGTTTTGCCATTCTTTTGTTCTCGTGTTTTAGTTGGTTGTTGTGGGCTAGGTACACTTCACTGAGGAAGTCCACAGAAGGCAGAAAAAGAGAAAGCTACATGTTAAGTGGCAAGAGTGACAAAGGGTGTTGCCTGTCTTCAGGGTCACAGGGCCAGTTGCGAGAGTTACTACTGCTACCCTAGCCTTCAGAGTCGCGGGCTTCGTAGCAAGGGTCTATAAGGCTCCTCTGGGCTTCATGGTAGCATGGCGTAGGCTGTCCTTGCTTTCAGGGGTAGTATGGTCTGGCATTTGGAATCCTTTAAGCTGATGTGGGCTTTCAAGGATTGTGACCTAGCAGCCAGAAGTCTTCAGAGCTGCCCTTGGAGAGTACTTAGATCCAGTGGCAGGTGTGAGAGGGGATAGGGTGACCCTGGCCCCCTGTACTTCACTGGATCCCAACCCAGGGTCCCTGAGAAGCTGTAATCCTTGGCTCAAACTTGGTTCAACAGTCACATTCCCTTGACTGCTTCTTCCCCTTGTTTCCTGCACCATAGGTTCCATGGTATATGGCAGTCTGTGCCTCTCTGATTGTTCGTGATTAGCTGGACCTCCAATGTCAATTCAGCCACTTCAACCTCTGAAGTCTGGAGGTCCAGCAACTCTATTGCAAGAGCCTGCCACATGCATCTGCTCTTCTCCTCTGCCAGCCCCAAGAGAACTGAGCTGCTTCCTTTTATATTGTCTCCAGTTGGTGCATGCCCATCAGAGGCAAGGGGCCATGGCCTCTGCAGAGCACAAGCTTTGATCAGTCCTAACTGGACCAGTGGGGGTTAGATGCATCTCATGACACTAGGTATTGGACACAGGAGAAGCAGATTATCATAGCAAAAGCTATTTTTATGAGAAATCCAGGCCAGTTTTATGCACTTTAGAAAGATGAATGAACTTGCAAATTTTTGATGATTTTCTCTGTATGAAACCTGACTCTTTTTATATTTGTCCATCACGTAGCTATGCATTCATATTAAATGTTATTTTATTATAAAATAAATTATGTTTCTCCTGAAAGCTAATAGTTTGATATTTGCTGTCATTCGAAAAAGGCAGTGATGCTGAAAAGTATGTTAGTAACATACTTGGCAATGTCCAGATGCACTGCAGTGATCTTGGTAGTAAGTTATTTTGAATATTTTTCATAATTGAAGCCCAATTTGCAGCACAGATTATAAGTTGTATTAATCAGCCCCTTCTTCCAAATACAAAGACTTTAGGGTTCCAAAATAATAAATTGCCAGCAAAATTACAATTTTGACCATTTTGAAATGAACTTTCATTACTGGTTATTGTCAGCTGTATTGTTCTGAAAGTAGAGCAGACTTTTATCATGTTTTATTAGTGTATTCCAGATGAAGCCACATAAAAGTGACAGATCTGCCATTGCTAGACCAAAGTTAAATGCTGTCATCTCCATGATTCCTTTGTTTTGAGAAATCAGCACTTTTTGTTTCTCCTCTGCAATGACAAAGTTTTGTCTTTGGCCTCTGAATAAAAATCAAACACAATCATTGGGTACTGAAGTTAAGATGGAGAAAGCTCACAGAGTGCTGTAGTGGAATTTCTAGATAACGTCTTTAGCCTGTGTTGTTTTATGGTAAATTATTTAGCAGTAATTATCATTAGAGAGGCATGTACAGTGGCTTCAAGCTGTTTTTTTTCTTTGTAGTCATATGAACCCAGTGGGACATTGAGGGATTTAAATTAGAGCCAAACAAAACTGCTGCATTATCTGAGCTATTGCATCATCTCTGCTTGATGCCCTTGTGTTAAACAAGAAGCCATTTTGCTCCCTAAATCTATTATTATTATTATTATTTGTAGTAGTAGTATTACTGTAGTTCTAAAAGGTACTGGTCAGGGTCTGGGACCCATGGTTCTAAGATGACCATTAAATGTTTTCAGTCTTAGCTGAAGAACGAATGTAGCAGATGAAGGGAATGGAAGGAGCTGATGGTACACAAAAATAAGATTACAGTATATTGCAATATCAAATTATTTGTTGCCTGACCTGACTGGTTTCAAAAAAGCTTATTTCTACTGTATTAGCCCCAGAAGCTGCTGTGCTGGGCCATAATGGATTGGCTAGTTTCTTGTAGCCTTTGTAACAACTGGTAGTCTTGAGGAAGCATTTGAGTCATGTTAGTGAGGGGATGTATTCCCTGCTAGGATGAAGTGCTCTAGCAATTGTGGGAGAAGCTAACAAACTGGGACTGAATGCTGGTGTCACGGCCTGGAGTGTAGAAGCTGGAACAGATACAGTTACCTTTAGAGATGTCTTTTTGCACTGTCCTGGGTTTATGTATCAAAGTACTTTGGATTTCTTGTAGCCCACTCATCAAATGTCACTGGAAAGGGTTGTGCACTCCAAGCCCAAGACCTGAAATCAGTATAATTTTGTTTAAAGAAGTTAATATTTCATCTGAGTGTTCCTCTGCCAAATCAGCTACTGATCCGTCAGACCCATTTTCAGCTATGGAGGCTTATGCTAATTTTCTTTCTCGAAGACAGCTTGAAAGCCATAGCTACAGTGTGTTCCCTTCCGTGGCTGCATGATTCATGACATGCTTTTGTATGTCATTTTCCTTTTTCTGCTTTGGGGATCTTACTGTCTTCCTCCCTGGTGCCATCAGAACTTGCACCACACTAGCTGGGTAGCCTCCTGCTTGCTAGTGTAACCCTGAAGCCCGCCTCCTACTGCAGGAGAAATCTCTGCCCTGCCCTTTTAGTTCAGTGTTGCCTGGTTCCTCCCAATGGACTTTGCTTCCCAACAATGTCCAAAAGCTCCTTTTCACATTTGGATAGTTCTCATCTAGCGCAGCCACTTGGCACTTGCCTCCGGATGCTCCTCATTGGTGACTGTCAGCATGACCTAGCTCAGGGGTCTGCAACCAAGATAGGGAAAAGAGCCATTTTTTTATTCACATTTGGTTACAAAAATACTTCAAGAACCACAGTGCAAGTGAATATGAGACGGTCCTTTATAAATAATGCCAAAGTTTTAAACTCATTTTAGGACAAAGTCTGTGCCCATTACACCAGAATAAGATATTTTTGCACAGAGGATTAAGGCTCCATCTATTCCACATGCTTTTAAAGACATTTGTAGAATTAGGGCTCTAAATGTAATTGTGTCTATGGCCATGCTTAGTACTTGTGGGACAAGTGGTCACAAGTAGTATTTCCCAATCAGTAGAAGATTCAGTTAGCTAGCAGAACTTATTTTCTTGGAGCTGGTTCAAAGCATTAAGAGCTGTTTGGTGGTAGGGTTATGTCTGTGTAACTGTATGGCCAGTTCTCCTTCCTAAGCCTTTTTGACACCAGGGACAGGCTTGTTGCCTTCTTAAATTGTGTCAGGGAAATTTCAGTGATCAAAACAGGTCCATTGCCTGGTCATTGAGATACACTGACCTATAAAGCAAGACAACACAGAGTGCATTTCCTGGTGCACTGACAGTGATGTTCTCCAGGCATACCCTGTAGGCACTCCCAGGGCGAGGGTCTCTGCTCCACACCCTCCTCCTGCCAGGCAGCGGCAGCAGGCCCAGTGGGCAATTGCTGCTTTTCAGAACCAGCACGCAATGTGCCCAGAGCGGGGTGTGGACAGGATGCTGCTGCATGCCCAGAGAGCCCGGGGCTAAAGCAGAGTGGCAGAGACACTGCTAGCCTGGCTCACACGGAGGCATGAGATGTCAGCACACCACCACTGGGGAGAGAGCCACACAGCTAAGGGGAGGGGGACTCAAGAGGAGCCCAGCTTCAGGGGTAGGAAAAGGAATGAGAGACAGGGAAAGAGACACCCAAGTCACTCTGTACCACTCGCTGCAGCCCCTGCACCATATTCTGCTCAAGCCCAGACAGCACAGCAATAGGGCCAGACCCTCCCCCCCAACTCTCTTACCAGCCTGCCCACTCGAGCACTGGCCAGCCCCAACCCCTGCTGAGCCCTGACCTGGACAGATGTGAGAGGGGCATAAGGGATAGTCGAGTGCTGGCCAGGCTTGAGACAGCTGCTGTTGTTTCAGTAGTGGCAGGGTAGGGTCATTACAGCATCCAGCACCACAGAGGAGTCAGCACCTGGAGCAGCAAATGACTCCTTAAAGACCTGCATGTGGCTCCCTGACCTAGCTGAACACCTAAACCCCTACCTCTGCATCGCCAAGATCAAACCCATAATTCAAGTGATGTTTGTGCCAATCCTCCCTGCTTCTGCCCCAGGTCCTCATTCCAGGGAAATACCTAAGCAACTGGTGGTGCTGTTCTCTCCTTAAGCAGAACCTTCTGGGACTTGTCTGTGACATCTCCCATTCTCTCTAATTCTTCCTTCACATTCCCCACTTTTGAGGGATACGGAGTGTACGCCAATGGCTTCAGCTCACAGTTCAGTTTCTGTTTCCCCAGCGTGTCTTCCAGCCATCCTCCCAAAGGCATTGCTAGGGCGGGTGTGTGTGTGCGTGTGAGAGGGAGAGAGAGAGAGAGAGAGAGAGCTCTTGGCTGGGGCCAGAGATGAAGGCTTCAGAGTGCAAGAGGGGAGCCCTGCACCGGGGCTGGGGATGTGGTGGGGACAAAGGCTCTGGGCTGGAGGTGCAGGCACTGGATATGGGTCAGAGAGGAGGAGTTTGAGGTACAGGAGGGGCATCTGGGTTTGTGGAGGATCAGGGCTGGGGCAGAGGGCTGGATCTCCAGGTTGTGGTGTGGGCTTGCTTTGGGCAGCTTCCAGTTAACAGTGCTGTGCGGGTAAGACAGGACCCCTGCCAGTCCTGGCACTGTACTGCACCCTAGAAGCGACCGGCAGGTCTATTGCCGATGTGTGTATGCATCCCACACGTGTGTGGTTAACTTTCCCCTGTAGTGGTACCTCAAGCTGTAGAGGTGCTTGCATGAAGCTACAGAGGTCTCAGGTTCAAGTCTGCCTGTGGGTGGTTACAAGTGGGAGCTTGTAGGGGATTTCAACTGGGTCTCTGAAGCTTTGGCCATGCCCCCTCAGCTAAGGGAAGTATGGAACCCACACACCTATGTGTGGTTAACTGAGAGCCAGGTGGCCTTTAGGTCAAGCTGTAGAAGCACCTTCACTAAGCTCCAGAGGCCCCCAGGTTTGAATCTGACTGTGGGTGGTTACATGTGGAGGGAACAAGAGCTCTTCACACTGCTCTCATTCACGGGTACTGCCCCGCCCCCAACTCTCACTGTGCTTAGGCGGGTAGTGCCCCACCGAGGAGCCAGACCTACTGGCAATATCTAGGGTGCAGGTCAGGCAGGGACTAACCTGCCTTAGCATCACCATCTGGATTTTAAATGGCCCCCTTGACAGTGCTGACTGGAAGTACTAGGGCTTGTTTTGGACTGGGTGTTCTGGTGAAAAAGCAGACACATGGTCACCCTAACTGAGCCCCTGAAGCTCTGCTTGACTTCAGCACTCATCAGCACTTCTGAAAACCTGGCATTTTTGCTTAAATGCCTCCATATGACTTTAGGAGACTAGCTTTAGGCACCCAGGTTCGTAAATGTTGACATTAAACTTTTATGAGTTGAAGCAGAAACAGTAGCATGGTAGGTATAGTTGTTGTTGTTGATATTTATTATTATAAGCATATCTATAATGTCCAACACTGGAGTATCTATGCATTCTCATGGAAATACATATATTATATCTCATTGGTGATCCATATATCTGTATCCTATGTGTGCTGCACAGCTATAGTTTTTGAATAGATCCACTCAAAGTATCTACTGGTATTTCTGAATGAGCACTTTCCCACATATGCCCAATACTTGTGGTGTATGGAGTCTTGTAATGGGGCTGTATACAGTGTGGAGGAACATAATATAATACCGTATGACACAAGCAACCTTATAAAAACACTCATAAAATCTGACATTACTAAATCCCCTGAGCAGTGGACGCCATGTTAGAGGCAGTAAAAAATGTTATCTGCGTGATAAAGAAAATCAAAATATCTTTGTCCCCCCTGGGTGGGAGGGGAAAAGCATTTTATCAGTACCGTAAGTAGAACAGAGGAATCAGGAAACTGGTTATGAGATAAGCTAGGATATTTTGGTGGTGTCTAACATTCAGAAATGAGAAAGGCACTGGTCTTCAACAGTATCTTAATACAGATATTCAGATAGAAGTTATTTAAAAGATGGCTGCATTGCCATGTTTATGCAACCAGACTGCTCAGAGAAAAAGAAGAAGTTTAAGCAGGATCCCATACATATGATTCTATTTAACTACAGCTGCAACAAAGAACAGCATTTTCCCTCTTTTTTGTGCATGTTATTTCTTGTTCTTAAACAAGATTTGAACGAACTGAACTAAATCAGCCAAAACCTGGACTTGGATTAGATCTCCTAAACTTCCTTATGTTCAGATTTTTTCCAGATGGTTTCTCATGTCCCTAGTTTAATATCAACAGCATGTGACATGCTGCAAGAATATTTGTTAGACTAGTGCTGTCCTTGAAAGATAATTATGCTGTCAGTTGCCATCACTTTAACCATAACCGTAAGGATTCTCGGTAAGTATATTACAATACAATCCTAACCCTGCAGTTTTATTTAACTTATCATTTAAGAATTGTTAGCACATTTTAGTTGCTGTCCTTCTAGGCTGCTTTTCACAGTGTAATATTGACAGGCGTTTGACAGCAAGTGCCTGTAGGTCAGAGTGTGTTGTAGATCGTAAAATATGTGGAGAAATTTCAAGTGATGAAAAGGTTGTATCTTCCCCATGAAGGAATGCAAATGAGACCATTCCATTTTCCTTCTACAGTTGCTCCCTCTGCATACTGAACTCTATTTTATATGCGTCGTCCTCCTTTTGTTATGATTTATTGTGTATCTGACCTGTTACCTATGGAATGTGGCTCTGAAGCACGTTGCCTGTGCAATGGCGGGTGCTGTGCCCACAGAGGTATGATTGTTTTGTGTTTCAGGGTGTAATCTAGACCAGTGAGAGGTTGTTTCTCCACCAGGCCTGTAGCCTGGGGTACCTTAACTGCTCCAGTGATATAGCTCCCAGCCCAGAGACAAAACCCGCAGGATACAAGCATGCAGTATGTTGAGTGTTAGTGTGCTCCACAGCTCTGTAGAGCTCTGTGACCCCAGCAACTTACTTGCAGCATAATAGCGCCACTCCAGTCTCTGTCACCTACTTATGCAGGGGATTTCCCCCGAACCATTCGCCCTGATGCATTCAGTTATCTCCTGGACCACACAAGGAAATAGAAACAGTCGTTCGCTTCCTTAAGGGGCAAAAGCACAGTACAGCTTATTAACTTCACTGTGGTAAATACACCCTTCCCTTCAAGCATGCTGAGCTGGTTTAGATTGGAAGTAAAACAAAGTTTATGCAAACAAGCACATGCATTAAAGGATGCCAAGTATAAGAAATAAAGCTAGAAAGGGTTACAAAGAAACAAAAGTAAAAATAGGCTTTCTAATGTCTAAGACTAGTCAAGCTACAGTCTCGGGCTATGGTTACACTGATCCAAACTGCCAGCCGCGGTGTGCAGCTGGGCAGTTTCAAAAATGCAAATGGATGCTCATTTACTGGAAGGACCCATTATTCCCAGCTTGCATGAGCTCTGGCCCTTTCTCTCTCTTGATGGATGCCTAAATGGCTTCTTATCTCTCCTTATATTATCTTCCCAAATTCAGTGTTTTGTCCCCAGGCTCAGGATGGCTTCAAGCTGTTCTCCCTTCTTATAGACTTCCCATCCCACTGCTGAATCTCATGTAAATGGGGCTTCCATTGTTTTTGGTCACACCTGGCTTAATTTCACTGAAGACAGGTAGATAGAGCGCTTCCCTTCTGTTGGTGGGAAAACCTATTTATGCCTCTTTGATCACAGACTTCCATGCATAATATAATTAACTATTCATATTCCCTTGTAGGCTGGGTCTACATGGACACCTAGTACCAGCAGTTTGATGCTAAGGAGCAGTCTCACAAATGAAATGGGTGCTCATTAGCATAATCATACAGCTAATTAGCATAGCCACACGAGATCTTCCTCCCAGCAGAGGTTGTTGCTGGCAGTAAAGAGGCTGTGTAGACGTGCTTCTGCTGGCTAAAGCCCCCTCTGTCACCAGCTCCTTATGCTTGGATTTTTTCAGGCCTACACAGCCTCTTCACTGCCAGCACCAGCATCTGCCGGGAGGCAGATCTCGTGCGGCTATACTAATTAGCTCTGTGATTATGCTAATGAGCAGCCATTTGCAATTGTGAGACTCCTTATTAGCATCAAACTGCCGACACTAGGGGTCCATGTGGACCCAGACATGTAGTGTTAATACATTCACTTCACAGTTACATTAATAACCACTGTGCTGTTAGCTGTCAGAAAAGACCTTACTTGACATGCTTTATTTCATATAATAATGTATGCAATCAGTTCATTCTATTGCTTATCATTTGAGGTTCAGACCCCCAGTCCCTATAGCCCAAATAAAATTTCTCTCCTCACTGGGCTGTAGATACCATACTGTCTTCTCCTCTACTTGATAGCTTTGTTTACCTTATACGTCAATGGACCTTCAATATCTCTCGCCAACAAGGAAGTACACATGCCTTTATCAATGGCAGATTGGGCTTGTGCACTGCTTGCCAAACATCTTTTAAGAACATAATTCTAGCACATATTAATAACTCACTATACACACACTGTACATTCAAGAATATCAGTAATGACTGAATGATTAATTTAGCAGTGATACCATATAGGATATCTTTTAGATACAGTTTAGGATAGAAATGTGTTGGATGTAAGGACTATCTCTGGTGTCTAAATCACAGTCCGAACTGGTGAAATGAGGGGTATTTCATACTCTTCAGTTAAGAAATACTTATATTGCAAATCTGAGAAAAGAGAACACAGGTTGCAACAGAATTTGTGATAAGGTAATATTTACAAGTGGGGGTTTTGACCATTCTTTTTACAAATGATGCAGCATTCCAGTTTTAACCATCTTCGCTTACACTGCAATAATTTGCTTTGCAGAGGTTCTGAGTAGAAAGCATAACAAATACCAATTGCTTTTTTACAATTCTCAAGAGATCAGAGAGGCTAGGTAGGTGAAAACAGAAGTATAATAAAAATACTCCTAAGGACAATGTGTAAATCTACTAATAAACACTGTAGTTGCCTTATGTGTCATACCATAGCTACTCGCTTCAGGAATGAAGTGGAGGATTTTGTTTACTTGCTTTGTTTTGCTAAAAATTAATAATTTTAGAATAACATAATATTTTAAATAAACAAATCCTCTTGCATAATAATGCTGAATAATGCTCTTTTGTAAAACTGAAGAGAATTCACATGTTGAAATAACATTTAGTCTATAGTACAGAAATGTTATTACAAAGATATGGCAAAATATCAGTAATGTGTGCACACTAACAGCATTAATGAACAGGACCTTTTCTCCTATCAACTTTCTATGTGGGTATTTAAAATAAAATAATTTAACTTAAACTCTTCTTTCATTTAAAAATAATTAAACAAGATGAAGGAGGGATGAATGGCTTCAGGGCTAGTAAGAGGATACCTTAAAGTCATCTGTTTCATCTAACCCATCTCATGGCTCTTGTGTTCCACTCCCAGATAAAAATATGTTGAGGAGAATAAAACTAGCTACCAAGGCTTTGTGGCTCACTTTTAGGCTCCCATTCTTTCATTTGCTTTCTGGACTACAGGGTGGTGAGCAGTTAGACATGGAAAATGCATGAATGGAAGCTGGGCTGTCTCCAAGGAATTCCAAACACAGCAGACCTGGAGAGTTTCCGACTCCCATGTTTCTTTTCACTCCCCACAGCACAGCCAGCTCTTCCGCTGAGATCTGTAGCGAATGAGGAATACGTATGCTGCTTTGAGCAGCTGTCCCCCAGTTCCCCACAGCTCCCTTTTCCAGTATGCCTCATTGGCTGGGTAGATTGCCCCTTAAGGGATTGCATAATGACTGCATGGGGAAAGGAGTGAGACACATGTATCACTGCTTTTCCCTCTGTGTGGAATCCTCAGCCCTTTCCCCCATAGTTACCAGCTTTTCCCTATGGTGCAGCAAAGACAAACATAGATGCCCTGCTGGTAGTGACCAAAAGCCATTTCCATTTGACAGCTGTTGGCCTAAGTGAAATGAGCTGATTATCTGAATCTAGTGTGCAGCAGACGGAGGTACACGTCACAATACAAAAGCTGTTCTCACAGTTGGCCATAATTAGTATTCTTGCTGGCAGTCTCACAGGAGAGATGAAGGATTGAACGGATGTACATTAGAGACTGGTTGGCCCTTTGGGTCATGGTAGAGAGGAACATTGACAGACCCCTGAGCAGGAAGCTTGTGCTGTGAATTCATATGCAATAAGTTAGTGGATAAATAGGGCCTCAGTTTACAAGGCTGTCAGTCTGAATACTTTCATTTTTTATTTTAAATAATAGAAAAATTGAACAAGATCTGACACACTCAAAATATTACTAATAATTAACTAAGACCATCTGCTTTCTAGAAAGTTGCCTTCACCTGACCCATTTCTCTTACCTCGGGGGCACTCATCTTTGTGCAGTCTCCCCATAGCCAGATCTGCCCTCTGCGCAAGGCAGAATAGGGCAGAAGATCCCTCCACTCTTGCAGAAGAAGAAGGATTTAGTCCTTGTGGTGGACTCCAGGGAGGTGAAACTTCCAGCTTGAAAGTGCTCATGCTAGCTCTGTTTGAGCTACAGTGCTAAAAATAATGATCACTATGATGGTGTGAGCAGTGGGCAGAGCTAGCTGCCCTGAATTTGTGCCTCACGTTTCTGACGGGTTTATACTTGGGGTGGCTAGCCTCTCCTGCTGCTCATACTACTAGTGCTTGAGCAGAGCTAACATGAGTATGTCTTCACAAGCTGACTTACATCTTCAGCTCCAGTTGAAGATGTACCATTAGAATAGGCTTCATACTTATAGACATGCCCAATAAGAAGATATTTATATATATCCAATATATATTTGTACATATGCCCAATGTATATACTACAGTGAATGAGAGTGCGGAGTGTCTGTAGTTGCTAAGGCCTTCTAATACAGGCCAAATTAGTAGTGTTTCCCATAATGAAGTTGTCCAGTATTTCCCATTGTCAGGTAGTGTTTTCAGTTGCTTATAGCTTTGCCAAACTTTAATCATTTGATCAGGGACTGTTTTTTTCCAGATAACCCTATTCTTCACTCACTGCCCAGGTTGGACTTGCTCTGGGAATGAATCAGGACAGAGTACAGAAGGCTGTTGTCTGTAGGATGATGACCTCATGTGCTGTGGAACTGGGAAGGAGAATGACACATGGGTTTGCAGGAGGAAAAAGTGTAGTCTTGTGTTCATAGCTATTACAAGATGCCCTGGAAAATCGCATTCTATCTGTGCGGCTGCCACACAGTTCATTTGCAAGGTCGGACATGGCACTTAGCCTATAATTTTCACAGGTGGTCATTAAAAATGTTCCATATTTGGTTGGGGGGGGGCATGTCTCCTCAGGAGAGCAGCAATTGAATTTACCAAACTACAGGGTATTTATGAAAACTGGAAGGCTTTCAAGGTGCTCTGCTATAAGAATTTAAGCTTCATTCTCTTGCCTTAGGGAGATGGTGTATAATTTTGAATAATTTGTTAATAACATGGAAAATTGTGAATTCATATATGAGAATATTATATAGGGAGATTTATGCTTCAAAAACTGGTTCTTGATTTGTCTGGACGACAGTCCTGTGTGCTTACAGTTATCCACAGCCATTAAACTTTATATGGACTCTAGTCCTTCAGACATTGTATCACCCTTACAGAGAGGCAGCCTACTGGATATAAGGAAAGATGAATTCAACAAGGATAATGCTCTTTATATGCAAACCCATTTTTGAGCCCACTGTTCTTCATACAAGGCAAAGTCTGCTTTCACCTGCAGTTTAGTTTTTCTAGAAACAGTTTGGTGGAGCTTTGAGCTGAAAAATGCACACCTGGTTAGAATGCTGTCAAGCTGTTTCCTATTTGGCTTCAGCCAAGCTAGAAAGGCTGAGGAATGTACTGATGGTTTCCCAGTCCACTCTGTCAAAACTCACCTTGACTTCTGCAGTTTGTTCATTAGCTATTTGCTTAAATATCTTCTGAGATTTCCAAGCCTTGCCCACTTTTCAAAATTCATTCCAAATGCATGGAAATGCTGAGTTGTGGGCAGGGGGAGCCACACCTTTCATTCTCTTTGTTTATGTTTCATTATTGGCTTGTGAATTTTTCAGAACTTGTATAATAAAACATGTTCTTTGTTTACTGAAGGGCCACCTTCAGCTGCTGTGGAAAATGTCTATTAATTGCCTTGCAAACTTTAGTATTTCATTTTTGCTCTGTTGATGACTTCTTAAAAAAGTCTAGATTTTTTTTTTACTAGGGAAATAATATTTTAACTGAAACAAATACTTGTTAAAAGTTTTGAAATAGTGCATTTTAGAACACATTTTTATGTGCAGATTTATCTTAAAATTGTGCAGTGAATATTCCTACATATTTGTTTTGTTGCCTTGTCTACACTTGACCAAAATTTTGAAATGGCTGTGCTAATGGCTGAATCGGAGAATACTAATGAGGCACTGAAATGAATATTCATTGCCTCATTAGGATGCTGCTGGCCACGGTACTTTGAAAGTGCCATGTTTTGCTCACACGCAGCTTGTCTACATGGGGGTCCTTTTTGAAAGGACCCTGCAAACGTCAAAATCCCCTTATTCCTATCAGCTGACGTAGTGTTCATGTAGCCAGAGTGATCCATGTTATTAGATCCCTGCTGCTATTGAAAATAACTGTTGAGATTTTCAAATGTATACCGTTCTCATTGTGTATGCATCCCTAGGATTGTATAAGGACTGCACAAGATAACATCATAAACATCCTTCAATTGACACTACATTTTCTGACTGTATTATCAATAAGGAAGAGAGCTTTTCACTGTGCAAATATTCCTTGTAATGATATATTAATTCTCAGACTGAAGGGTGGAGGTCGAGGTAGCACTCTTTCGGCAAATAACAATTTGAATGCTTGCAACAAAAACTTACAGAAATCAACATGCACAATTATAAATCACAAACATGTGGATTCCATTACCAAATAATATTTGACCAACTTCTGCCACATCTTTATAGTATTGCTGTTTATCAACTTATAGGAAGGCCAAATAGAATAAGTTGCAATATAACTTTCCATATTTTTATTCTTAGAAATTGTCATCAGTGCTAGACAGAAAAAATGACCCATTTTGAGTGTCTTCCACAGAGCAGTTGTATTAATACGTTTTTCTGTTTTAAATTCATGAAGTGGGATATGGGGGAAAATTAAAAGCCCAAAGTTTGCACTGGACTAAAAATGAACGAAAACATATACAGTAAGATAGGAGATAATATAGTATAGTATTGAGGGTTGGGATTATGTTCTCTGTAATTTTAGCCAAATCTTGAAGCTGTTTTTGTATATTCTGTGATGCTATAATGTGCCCTTGTGTGAAGTTACCTTTTGCGTAAGCACATATTAACTGAAAGGTGAAGATATAATTTTTGTTTGTGTTTAGGGGACACTTTCTGAATACGTAGAAGCTAGAAATGGTCTTTCAGGAGAAGAAAATGAGTAATCACACTAACTCTCAGACTCCTTAGCTAAGCTACTCTGATTTCTACTGGCCTTAGGCATCACTTACTCATCCTATTAAAAAAAAAGTCAGTGTGCATTTTCATAACCTTGAAAGGGTTCAGAATTCTTTAGGTGTTGCCTCCTACCTCAGGCTAATGCTGCTTATTTTGCACTATATAATCACAGTTACTTTTCCCCAAGGCACCCAAGGCAAACAGTGATGAATTCTTGTGAAGCAACCATGGCAGAAAGCAGTATAAGATCAGAATTTCCCTAGTCCTTTTTGAGAAAAGCTGAGAAATCCCTTTTCAAAAGTATGTTTTCTTGTATTAAGAGTTATACAGAAGGAGCCTACTCTTGAAAGAATTATATATTTTTGAAGATTTTTTTTCATAGCCGCTGGCAGGTTTTGGGTTATGTGGCACAAATTTTCTGAAGAGGGCTTTCATATAAAGCTCTTTGTTATATGCTGCAAGTCATAAAAGGAGTTAAATTCTACCTTTTAAGATATTCCTCCAAATCCCAAATGTCTAAAGGAGGAGGCACTGCTTTTTTTTTTTCCTTCAATTTTCTTCAGTCATTTCTCCTAGGGAGCATATGAAACTAGAGTAGTTATGAACTTTGCTAGCCAAATTTTCTTTATATCTTGCCTAATGTTGCATGTATGATGAAGTTAGCTAAATGTAACTTCTTACAAGGGACAGACCGTTCTATCATTATGTCATGCTTAAAGTCTGGAAACAAGATTGTTTTTATTACTGACAAATGCATCTAAAGGCACAAAGATTAAGTTGTTTGGGCCAGAATTTTTGCCAGCCTGTGGATTTTTATCTCTTGATTGGACAAAGGCAGGGTTATTTTTTTAAAACAGAATTATGGCTGATGCCTGCCTACAATATTATTAAAATACAGTGCTGGTAAACTGAAATGTTTGATCAAGTCTAAATTTTGTTCTGTAAACACTATTTCGACCCTGAGTGGATATGTTATCTATTGATTTTTCTGTATTATGGAGCTTGCTGTTGCAGCTCCATCGTAAGAGTTTTGATATATGCTCTCAGTGTTAGACAAGATCAAGGTTGAGAGAAGACAGAGAAATAAAAATAACTATAGTATATTTGGAAGGCTGATTCCTTTTTTAGTGGCTGATAATGCAGTCTTGAGAGGTGGCTGAAATTACACTGAAGTCAACATTTGTTTTGTATTTCTCTCTGCTTTGTTCTTGGAACTCTTATAAATAAATGTTTTAATTGTTTGCATTTCTGTTTCATTAAGGATAGGATGTAAGAGATCTAATTTATAGTTACACATTTTTCTCATTCTTTCACTTGTTCAAATACTTCTTTCTTCAGAGAATGCTCAGAGGAGACTGTCTCCTGCTTAATTTCTAGATTGCCTCGGTGAGATACTCCCTTCTGTCCATCAGTGATGTCCAGTGTTCCCTCTAAGCTGAACTCTTGGGCAGCTGCCCAGGAGAGATTCAGTTGCCACTAAGATGATTAGTAGAACACCCACAGCCAACCATAGCCACCAGCGTGTGTTTCTATGGCTGGTGCACATCCACACATACCTTGCTGCACATAACAAAACTTATTCTGCCTATGGATGGAAAAAATACAAGGAACGTTGATGATGTGAGTAGAGCGACAACTCCAGTCTTATGTTATCTACTGTATGCAGGGTTGGATTAAGAAAGGGGCTTTAGGGGTTGCAGCTCAGGGCACTAAGGTAAGGGGGTCCCACCAAAAGGTATCTGGGCCACCAAAAGTGCAGATCTTTTTGCTGGTCCCCCTTAGCCCTGAGCTCTAGACTGCAACCACTAAAGCCCCTGTATTCCAGCCCTGCCTGGCAGGGGGCAGGGGTGGGAACTGTGAACACTAGAAAGCTCTGTCCACACTTTCCTCACCTGCAGGCTTGGAAGACTTGCACAGAGCCACCTGCCCCCTCCTGTTCAGCGGGCTTGTGTCACAAAAGGGGTTTTGCTTTAGGTAAGTGCTTTCCACCCCAATACACTACTGCAGCCCTGAAAGTTCCCCTCCCCTAACTCCTAGCCTGATCCAGAACCCCTACCCCCAACTGCTTCCTTGATCCCCTTTCTGCACTCAACCCAGAGCCCTCTCCCACACTCTGAACCACTCATTCTGGCCCTCTGATGCTGGGGGGGGCACAAAATCTAATCACCCCAGACCCCCAGAAGAGTTAATCCAGCCCTGAATGTATGCTGTTCCAGCTGGAGTTTGTATCTTTATCAAACAGAGTAAGTTTATGTTTGATTGCAAAAGGTCAGTCCGCATTGGGAAAGACATTTTTCTCCCTGTCTAAAGCGTTGCAGTTCTGCAAGAGTGAAAACCATTTTATGCAGAGGACATGGCTTGCTGCAACTCCTGAATGCTCCTGTATTGACCTTAGATTCAGGCTTCATTCTTCATCTTCTGCTTTGAGTTTGATGCACTTAAAACCTTTGGAAACAGAGTGAAGTTGGAAGGGAGATTAAAGAGAGATTTTGAATGCCTGATAGAGATGAAATCTAAGAAGTCTGAGGAAGCCTCCTGTACTACATATATTAAGTACAAGATTCAAAGTTAATGCTGTTTTGAGTTCATTTCCTGAAATTTATATTGTTTACAAAAGTCTATTCCCAGCTGTGAGACTGAATCAATTTTGTCAGACTGAGCAGATAAAGATCTTTTGTACATGAGGATAGCAGCTTCCTTTGTTGCACTGTTTTGTGGACTACTTTTGTAGCTAATGTTGGTGGCTCAGCTGGGTGAAAAACCCCAGGGCACCATTTTAACTGTGCATATTTCTCTCCGCCATCATCTCCCATTTAGCAGTTATTCCCCCAGATAGTGATTTTCTCTCATTCTCAGTCACTATCCCAACATTTCTTGAATAAAAACAAGAAAAAGATACAGGTATTTAGCTGTGCATGTCATAATGAAATGCAGAGCAAATTTGTTTTGTTATTGATAAATGTTACCGAATAATCACTTCTTTATTCACTGCTCATACATTTTATGAGTTACTTTGAATTACTTTGTAATCGCCTAATCTAATATCCATCACTTCAGAGCTGCTATTAGGGAGAATAAGGATAGTGCCATCTGCTGGTTTTCTGGCAGCCTCTATTTCTCACTGTCGTGTAAGGTTCCATTAATTCTGTATTGTCAGCACTCAGAATTTCTTGCCAGATGTTTGTCTTTATCCACATCTGGTTTTCTGCTATCGTTTTCTGTTGAGCTTTACCCACAAATGGGGTAAAGGATCACATTCCACTACCAGTTACTTAGTACAGTTAAATACCATAAATTGGTTATTAGACAGGGAACATAAATAGACTCTGAGCTAACAAAAGACAGCCAGCTGTATGTCAGTAACTAACTCCTTCTTTCTTATTATATTAAAGTTACTTAAGCTGGATGCTGCTGAAATGGTTTGAAAGAGCTTAAAACTTTCACTGCTCAGCTGATTTTCCAGCTTAGCATGTCAGAGCAGTGGCAATATAGTCTTGGTATCCTACACAGTTCCATGTTAAACTACGTGCTAGATTCACAATATAGTTTACACTACTGATTTTGTGTGCTACTCTGGCACTGATTATAGACAGGGATTGGGAGCAGAAGAATTCTGAAAATTTCTCAACTGTAAATTCCAGATCTGAATTTTTTCTGTTTGTTCATCCAGTGATATCTAGGTCTTCCAGGCATTGAACACACTAAAGCATCATGGTTTCTGTCATGTAAAGCCACTGAGAGTGTTCATCGCATGTGATGGTGGTTCCTACTGAAATCTGATGTGACTGAAATCCTGCTTTTTGCTAGGTTCTACAAATCCAATTTGATCTTCGTCAAATAATTTACAGTGCCCCTGTTTCGGAACACCTGAGCTATTTCTCTTGCTTTTTATCTGACTAAACTGTGGTATTTTTCTTGCTCCCCATTTACCCTGAACTTGGAAATGTATTTTTGCAATTTGTCAGTTAAACTTATTTCAGCATCTTGAGCGTTTCTGGCCATTGTAGCCAAATCTTTTCAAATCACATTCAGCTGAGCAGGGGAAGTCAGTTTCCCTTTATCACAAATGCTTGCAATGTAGGTCTTTGCTAATGGTGTTCACCTTGATATCTGTGACCCCTGTAATGGTTGCTAGTTCCCCTGTAATTAGTCACAGCCCTGTTTGGCTGTTCTCAGGGGAAATTGTCAGAGTTAGAGACGATGTGCTGCATCTGTACAAGTGAGTCTGTGGCGTCTCTGTCCATTTCTGTCTCAAATGGTTGACCGTACAATTAAGACGTCATCCAAAATCATACAAAGATCTTGACACAGATCAGAAATGAATTGCGGTTTCAAGGCCCTATCCAATGCTATGCATAACATGGTCATAACTTAGAAGGTCATTCAATCATATATAAGGTTATTACTGTTTCTCAGTTATGGTCTCTATGTCCTCCTTAGATCAGATCTGGAGCACATACCTCTTCACTCCCCACACCCAGTGGATCACCGTTTACTTTTCATGCAAGTATGATTTATACTTTTTTTTTACAATTCTGAGTGTGATTTTAAAAGAAGTGAACTTCAAGACTTTTGTAAAGCCTGATCAACCCCAAACTCCTATAATAAAACCTTAATCAGCAAGCGTCCAAACCTCAGTCTCTAGAAAACTCATCACTCCACTGCTGGGCCTGCAATAAAGCCACTTTTCTGTTTTTGCCTCCCTATTGGAAAAAGGCGTCTATACCAGCCAGGCAAACTGTTATGTAGGCATTATTAGACTGGGGCAAGAGACTCCATAACTGACACTACTAAAGGGAGTGGCTGTGTTAGAACAATCCCATAGATGAATGGGAATGTGCAGCTTTTATCACTCACATCGAGGCAATACTCTGCGTTCCATGCTCTTGGTCCACCAGGTTCTAGTTCTCTGTAAGTTCCCTAAAGCTCTCGCTGAGTCTGCTGAATAACAAAGGATAACTGGTGTAGGACTGCCAGTAATAAACAGTGCAATTACGCTGGGCACACTGGTTCTGATTTACAAATAACAGATGAACCAATTGTTCCTAACTCAGTCCATTGGGGAAATGCAATGCTGGAGTACCAGGATGGGCCTACTCCAGCTTATTATCAGCGATACATACCTTTGAACACCTTTCTTCAAGGGGCAGTCACACACTGGCCTGCAGTTCCTCCAGCCATACTTCAGCCAGTTCACCATTCAGAGTACCCTCTTGTTGCAGCTATCACTGGCCTGCTTGTGGGAAGTGTGTGTGTGGGTTGTGAACCCAGCCTAGCTCTCAGCTTTTGAGTTCCAGCTCCCAGCTTATCCAGTGCTCTCTCTGCAGCTAGCTTCCATGCTGATGTCTCTATCCTATTGCTCTGGCTACCACAGAACAAGGTCCCCTGTCTTGAGCACAGCTCTATCTCAGGACTGTTTAAAAGTAAACAAACCCTCTTTTTAAAATTATTGTGCTCTCTCTCATACATGTGATCAGCCCAGGTAAGCAAACACACCAGTTCTTGGTGGTCACTCAATAATGAGTAGGATATCTTCATGTCACTCCTCCTATTTGTGAGTCTTTTCTTCTTGTCCACCGGTCCTCGTCTGTACTGCGGCAGGACCTCTGGAATTGCCTCCCACCCCCAGATTACCATTCTCCACTGGGGGGTGATCTTGGGCAAGGTTCTCCCAAATGTCGACACTGATGCTGCACTTTTTCATGTGTGCCTTAAGCATGTCCTTATTTCGCATCTGCTGGCCCCCAATGTTCCTCTGTCCCTCCTCCAAGTCAGAAAACAGAATCTGTTTTGGGGGCGGTGCTGATCAGACATCTGAACCACATGACCAATCCTACTACATTGTTGATGAATTATAATGGTTTCAATGCTGGTCACATCTGACTCTTCCAGGATGCTAGTGTGCATGTGCCTATCCTCCCAAGAGATATTTAGGATTATCCTGACGCAGTGTTGATGCTATCGTTCAGCTGCCTTCAAATGTCACTTGTATGTTGTCCAGGTTTCATGTGCATACTGTAGCATTGAAACAGCCACTGCATGGTATACAAGGAGCTTTGTCTGGTGATAGATGTCCCAATTCTCCAAGGCCCTTTGGCTCAGGTGGGTGAAAGAAAAGCTTGCACAGCTCAGATGATGCTGGATTTCTGCATCAATGTCGACTTAAGCTGAAAGATGACTTCCAAGGTATGGGAAGTGCTCCACATTTTCCAGCAGTTCTCCGTTGACTTCAGTAGAAGGTACATGAAATTGTCTCACCAGTGAGGGTTGGTGGAGCATCTTGGTCTTTTTGAAGTTCAGTGTGAGGCTGAGATTCTCATATACTTCAGCAAAGGCACCTAAGATGGTCTGAAGGGCTGTGGGAGAAAGAACAGCAACCCTGTTGTCATCCACATACTGGAGCACCATGATCAAGGTCATGGCGAACTTGCTTTTAGCCTCCAGTCCTCTGAGCTTGAGAAGCTTCCCACTCATTCTATAGGCTATCTTTATGCCATTTGGAAGTGTGCCATAAATGAGGTGAAGGATGGTGGTCATGAAGATGCAGAGCTGTGATGGGGCAATGCCGCAGCCTTGTTTGACTTCCTTTTTGACCCCAAAGCAGCATCAGAATACTAATGAATTTTTGGGGGCAGCCAATCTCTGAGAAGATGGTCCACAGGTCAATGTGACTGAGTGAAGTCAGATGCATTGGTGAGGTTGATGAAACTCATATATAAGGCTTGGTTTTGTTCATAATACTTTTCTTGCAATTGCTGGGCGGTGAAGATCATGTCCACTGTTCCTTGGAATGGTTGGAAGCCACACGGGGATTCTGGGAGAATTTCTTCTGAGAGTAGGAGGAGTCGGTTTGCAAGGATTTGAACTAAGAGTTTCCCTTTGCCAGGAGGGAGATGCCACAGTAATTTGCCCAGTCTGACTTGTTGCCCTTTTTGAAGAGACTGATGATTAGTGTGTCTCTGAAATCTTACGTCCCCTGCTCCCTATCCCAGATCTTGAGAATCAGGAGGTGGAGCTGCTTCTGGAGCTCTGTCCCACCTTCTCTTAAGACTTCGGTGGGGATTCCATCTAGTCCGGTTGCCTTGTTGCACTTCATCACTTTGATGGAAGCTTGGAACTCGTTCAGGGTAGGAAGTGTTGCAAGATCGTCCCTAGGTGGTTGCTGAGGGATTTGCTCAAGGGAGTCTAGGACCACAGTGGAGGGGCAGTTCAAAAGCAAGTAATGGACAGTCACAAATTACTTAGTTTTAAATTCCAAATGAGGACAGAAACTTTTATAATAAGCAAACTTGAATATGTATTTTAGGAATAACCCAGGCTAAACAGGTGAGGACTCCTTGTATATGCTAAGAAAGTCTCGTCCCTCAGAGTCCAAGCATCATACAAGTAATAAGTTATTCTTAACAGGTATTTTTGTTTCCTTCCCTCATGTTCAAGCTGTCACGATGAGGCTTGGGCGTGTGCCTTCTTCAAGACTCTGGGGAGAGTTTATCAATAAAGCTTTTGTTTCACAGTGACACATTTGGATTCAACAGGTATCAGAGGGGTAGTGGTGTTAGTCTGTATCTGCAAAAACAATGAGAAATCCTGTGGCACCATATAGACTAACAGATTTTTTGGAGAATATGCTTTTGTGGGCAAAGATCCACTTCATCAGATGCAAGTGAAGCATGACAGTCGTCTGATGAAGTGGGTCTTTGCCCACGAAAGCTTATGCTCCAAGAGATCTGTTAGTCTATAAGGTCCCACTGGACTTCTCGTTGGATTCAGCAATCCTTCCTGACTGGCAGGAGAGAACACCATCTATACGAATACAGCATTTTGCACTGGGTGAATTTTTTTTCTGATTAGTTGAGTTACCTAGTTTCAGAACCGATATTTTACAGTTACAGAATAAACACTAAGGTAGTACCTTGTAGCATGGGTATGGAGGTTATCAGAGAGATCATTGGAGTAATTTATAAGCATTTAATATAATGTAAAAATCTGACACATTAATATAAAACCCTCTACCTGTCTTATCAATACTGACACACCTGAGACAGCCTGATCTCCAGATACACCTTTGTCAGTGTTCAGTGACACCGAAAGTAAGCTTCTCCCTGTGAGCTTGCATGAGTTTTGCTGGCATCACACCTTCATCTTCCCTTCCCCACTCCTCTCTGTTTTTTCGTGCTCACATGTTGCATCTTGCCTTTATTTTGGGCCTGATCCAAAGCCCATTGAAGGCAATAGATAGATTCCTGTTAAATTTGGTGGATTTAGGATTATGCTGTAAAGGGAGGATCTTGTCACTGTTTGTTTGTATGATGCCTATCACACTGAGGCCCTGATCATCACTGGGTCAGGATTAGGGAGGGCCTCCCGGTTACAGGTGCTGTGTAAACAAACACTATTGCATGCTCCCACAATATACGTATCATTAGCATATTAACAATAATCTCAAACCTTCTCAGGAAGTAAATTTAGAATATGAGGCTGTTTGATGTTGGATTTTTCAAAAGAGTTTGGTTTGGGCCTAACTTTGCTCAAGTCAATAGACGTTTTAGTGTTGCTTGCAGTAGAAGCAGATTTTGGCCAGCACTGAGAACTTTTGAAAAGCCCAGTTTAACATCTAGATTGAAAATCGATTTCTTTGGTTCAGCCTTATTAAAGTGAGGCTCCTATTTTAGTGCTAGAATGAAATATGATGGCCAGGAATGCTTATGTGCAGTGCATGGTATCACCAACCGAATTTACGGTCTCAGTTGGGAATGAATAGAATGCTCAGCAACTAGATTATTCTTGTTCTACAGCTAAATTACAAATTGAACTTCCAGGGTCCTTTTGTACGCTGGTCTACATTGGCTGTATTAAAAAGAAAGATACATTTCTCCATCACTGTATCACAGCGTGTTCTCTTCTGTGTGCTGCGAACAGAGGGATGTGGAGGTTGGATTTTCATGAAAGCCAAGTACTGTGGTGACTGCTTCAATGAAAAATGTTTGACTGCAGATGGGACTTAACTGGTTTCTCATAATATGAAAGTTGGATTTTGAAGAATATAATTATAGGGATGTTAGGCTATCTTTTTGCTGTCAAAGCATACAGCTGGAAATATGCTTATTGTTAACATGAAAATCCTACTGTAATGTAAAGAATTATTTTTAGACCTCCAGAGATTCATGTTCATAATTGCAGGGTCCAGAAGCACTCCGAGGAGAGGAGATTCTTCTCCCCTCATTAGCTACAAAAGATTGTTGTATACATTTTATTATTGACTGGGGAAAGTCTTCTGATGAGAATTTGAAGGTTAAAATGTTTCCAGGCAATGCTTTATGTGAAATCTCTTTTTGAGTCCAGTTTTGTGTAACGTCTGGAGCATTCATGTACTATGGTAATGAGCTCTATGGTAATGTTTATAAAAAATAAATCTCATCAGCAACCTAGTGATAGCACCTAAGTGATGGGTCAGTAATGAATTATTGCTACCTGTGGCCAGCTGGTTTTAGTTTTATTTTTGTAAGCAATAATACGTCTTCTTCCAGTGTGCAGCTCAAAATTCTATATAGTTCAAAGACACGAGTCAAGTGAGGTAATATCTTCCATTGCACCTGCTTCTCTTAACAAGAGAGAGGATTTCAAGCTACACAGAGCTCTTCTTCATGTCTGGGACAGGTACTCTAGAGTGTCCCTGCTGAATGCAAGATGGGACAATTGATTTAGCATAAATTTTTAACACATACTGTATAAGAATCTATTCAAGATTAGGTCATAAAATCATAGATTAAGGTTGGAAGAGTCCTCAGGAGGTCATCTAGTCCAGTCCCCTGTTCCAAAGAAGGATCAGCCCAACTAAATCATTCCAGCCAGGGCCACAGGTGACATGGGGCGGGGGGAGGGGTTAACAGGAGGCCACACGTGCAGTCTGTGTCATTCCCCCACCCACCCACACAATCGCTGTGGGTGCTGCATTGATTCTAATGAGCACGGGGGCAGTCCTGCCCCCTCCCCCACAGTGGTATGACCTGAAAGAGCTACTCCTAGGCCATGCCACTCCAGGGGAGGGGGCCTGCCCCTGTACTCACCAAAAGTGGCATGGCACTTCAACAGGAAGAGATGGATGGGGATGGAGCAGGGGTGACAAGAAAAGAATGGGGCAAGGGCAAAGCGGGGCAGAGATGGGGCAGGGCCGGGGCCTCCCCCACAATCCCTGCACTGGCCTTAAAAAAATAAAACTAAACTAAAACCTCCAAGAATGGAGATTCCACCATTTCCCTAGGTAACCCATTCCAATGCTTCACGGCTCTCCCAGTAAAATAGTTTTTTCTAACATCTAGCCTTGCTCTCCCTCCTGCAGCTTGAGACATTGCTCCTTGTTCTGTCATCTGCAGCCATGCAGAATAGCCTAGCTCTATCCTCTTTGGACCCTCAGCCCTGTTCAGATAGTTGAAGTCTTATTCTTCTTTTCTGAAGACTAAATAAGCCCAGGTCCCTCAGCCTGTCCTCATGAGTGATGGGCCACCCTTTTTATTACCCTCCACTGGACTAAGTCTAGTTTGTTCACATCCTTTCTGTAGTGGGGGCCCAAAACTAGAGGCAGTATTCCAGATGTGACCTCACCAGTACTGAATAGAGGCGAATAATTATTTCCCTCGATCTGCTAGCAGTGGCTCCTATTAATGTAGCCCAGCATGCCATTAGCTTTCTTGGCAACAAAGGTACACGGCTGATATACATCCAGCTTCTCATCCAGTGTAAAGTGGCTAGTGAACCCCCCAAAAGTTCAGTAGGTTTCACTGGAGCTAAAGACCTGAACATATTCTCCGCTCCTCTCGGCACCTCGACCCCACCTCTCAACACAAACAGACTATTAGGTGGCATTTATTTGAGTTATCGTCTGAACTAATATTTTCCATTCTGGCTATGGAAGGGGTTCCACAAGTACAAATCCCTGCTCGGCACTTCCACTGGGACACCATGTGGGACCAACATTCGCAAGACTGAGGACTTAGCCATTCCAGTCACTGTGAGAGGGGCAGCACAAAATTTGGTGCCATCATTATTTCTAATTCAGTGGCCAGTATTACCTCTGACTGAATATTTTTCACATACCTTTGTGATAATAATGAAATGTTGTTCCTTGATCTTCATCACCATCTTATTATCTTTTCCAGTGTCTACCGATGCCCAGGATAGTAATGACAATAGTCTGAGTATAATATACTGAAAGAGGTAATGGGTAATTTTGAGTCTGTTCTGTATCTTGAAGAACCTTTCAAAATCAGAATGTGAGGCTATTGTGATTTACAGAATACAGTGAATATTAATTCATATAGTGTCTCATCAGATCTCAGCCAAATTAGTTTTCCCACCCAAACCTTTACTGTTCAAATAGCATGTCCACTCAGAGCATATGATCTATTGTTCTGTGATGGGGGATGCAGCTGCTTGTTTTCTTCTAAAGTGTAAATGATGGGCTCAAACATCAGGAGATTTTTAATGTGCTTAATTTGCTTTAGGTCAAATGCGAAAGCACATTGAAAATTTGCTATTTTTAGAGTATGAGTAGGTGTTTTCTGGCCTTCATGTCTGACATTATCATTTTTGTGTTATAAACCATTCCTTTAGATCGCCTCTGTTCAACTTTGCTCTAGTTCAAGGTTCACCTGCAAGCTTTTTTGGACCATAGCTTTGAACAAGTACACTCCGTATCTCTGGACTTCTCTCACACACACACCCGTAAGTGCAGTGAGTGCGTGTTTCTCTTAGTTTGAAAGACTTATAGTGAAGACTTTTTTTAAAAACTTAAATGGTACTAGATATTGAATTTTATGTAAGAGTTATAAGCACCAGTGGTATTTTAGCTGCTATTAGTCTTATAATGCAATGTGCCTTATGATGCATTGCATGGAAGATGTCATAAAAATAGTTTATTGTATGATTGTGAAGAGATATGTGGACAGTGCAAATGCATTTTTTAAATGAGCAGTAGTCACTGAGAAATCATTTGTCAACAGTAGCTGAAGATTAGTTTATCTTAGATCATTGAACCTTTAATAAGAATGTTGTTAGCTGCAGTAAAATAGTTATACTGAAAATAATTTCATGGAAATGTCTGTTACATTTATTTTTCATGTATACCTCAAGAGGGAGAGAATGAAAGAGGGAATGTTTAACCATATATCTAACTTTCTTTATATATATATATAATTTTATTTTATTATTCTGCATACCAACAAAATAATAAAATTAGTCTTCCCGAATCATATGGTCAAAATATCTTCTCCTGTATCCAAATCAGCCAAAGTTACATACCAGGTTACTTTCCTTATTTTTTCATTAAAATGACTGAACAAATAGCAAATAAATACTGCAATACCTGTTTATAACTCCCTAATGTTTCACTTTAGACATAACTGTTCCTTTTAGCCAGCATTTGGGAAATAACTGTCATACTATATAGCTCCATTGATAACCATTATTAGTACAATCTGAAGGCCTTATTTCGTAAAAGCTGCAGCCAGTAGGAATCTTGTCTAAGTAAGTAGTGAGCAGGGACTTGGGATATTCTTCATTAATCAGACTTTACACTTATCACCTTCATTCCATAGATCTTAAAATCCGTTACAAATATTAATCTACTAACTTCATAACATCCCCATTAGATAGTGTTATTACCCCCATATTACGGAAGGGAAATATGAGCAACTCAGAGCTAGTAGTCAGTTTTTCAAGGTCACACGCATGAAGAGCTTAGCAAATACAGATTTTTCTGGTTGATTGCAATTCTGAAATTTTTTAAAGGAAATTTTTCAAGATGAATAACCCAAACCAAAACATTTTATTCCAATTTTGAGCATTTTGTATTTAAGGACATTTCAAAAGGAAAAGTCATATTGAATAATCAGTATGTTTCATTTTAGCATTTTTGAATTAAACTTTGTTTTTTTTTCCTGGTTTTATTTTCAAAATTGCATTCCAACTGAAACAACTTGGCAAAATTGAAACAAATTCATGATGGCTGTAGCCACACTAGAGAGTGACATCGAAATGGCTTATCCCTATCCATTATTTTGAAATAAGCTATTTAGAAATAAATGGCATGGAAGCGACTACACAAGAAATACGGATTGCTGCAACATCAAAAAGGCTCCCAGTCATTTAGAAATGGAGCGGCTTCACAGCCACAGCTTCATTTCAAAATAACAGGGCAGGAAATGGCAAGGGCAGGGTCGAATGGTCCACAAGACCTTCCTGGAGCACAGGCGAGCCAATCCCTTATCAGGCTCCTCCCGAACACATTCCCCGTGCACATGCTGAGGACCCTGGCTGCTTGCAGAACGCGACCTCGAGCACAGCACTTGGCAGAGCCTTGGTGAGCCACCACACCACTACCTGCCATGGACCCGCAGCACTTCACTGACAGGGACACCTTGGACATCATGTCCAGCCTGTTGGCCAGCCTGACAGCATACCATATGAGGCTACATGCTGCCCGACATGTGGCCAGCCTCCTGCAGGCTCCCCCCAGGGTACATTCGGAGCACCCCCTGTTCCAGCCCCACTATCATCTCTGGCAGTACCCCACCAGGGGGGAATGGTGGGACAACATCATCCTCAGAGGGTGGGATGACGACCAGTGGCTCCGCAACTTCTGGATGACTTGGGCCACCTTCATGGAGCTGTGCCATTAGCTGGCACCAGCACTTTGCCACCAAGACACCTACATTTGACCCACACTCCCCCTGGAGAAATGAGTGGCCATCGCTCTGTGGGAGCTGGCCACCAGGACAGCAACTGCTCGGTCAGCCACCAATTCAGTGTGGGGAAGGCCACTGTTGGGGTTGTCCTCCTTGAGGTAAGGAACCTGGGGCCATGCACCCATGTTGGGCTCCTGGGGAGGGGGCTCCCAAGGTGTGGGGCCCTGGGGACTTGGGTCCCTGGGAGGGGGGAGTCAGGGAGCGGGGTTCTGGGGAGGGGGCCCCCCATATGCTACCACACACTCACGAGTGCCTGTGCCCTCTACCCTACAGGTTGTCGCCACCATCAGCAGGATCCTCCTGCGCCGCCTGATCCACCTTGGGGACATGGATGCTGTCACGGCCAGCTTCCGACAGCTGGGATTCCCCAACTGCATCGGTGCATTAGACAGCACCCACATCGCCATCTGGGCCCCATCACACAGCCAGGGATGGTACATCAACCGAAAGGGCTACCACTCTGTCATCCTCCAAGCCCTCGTGGATGCCTGAGGATGTTTCACGGACATCTGTGTGGGCTGGCCTGTCAGAGCCCATGATTCCCATGTCCTGCAGAACTCGTGACTCGGCCGCAGGATGGCAGAGGGCACCTACATCCCCCCACGGGAGCTGCCAGCAGGGGACGTGACCGTGCCCCTGTGCATTGTTGCCAGTGCTGCCTACCCACTCCAGGCCTAGCTAATGCGCCCCAACACGGGACACACCAATGAGAGGCAGGACCTCTTTTTAATGCCCACCTCAACCAGGCCAGGAACACCGTGGACCAGGCATTTGGCCATCTTCACAACCTTCATGAGCTGTGTCTACACGTACACGCTACTTCGAAGTAGCAGCACTAACTTCGAAATAGCACCCGTCGCGGCTACACGCGTCGGGCGCTATTTCGAAGTTAACTTCGACGTTAGGCGGCGAGACGTCGAAGTCGCTAACCTCATGAGGGGATCGGAATAGCGCCCTACTTCGACATTCAACGTCGAAGTAGGGACCGTGTAGACGATCCGCGTCCTGCAACGTCGAAATTGCTGGGTCCTCCATGGCGGCCATCAGCTGAGGGGTTGAGAGATGCTCTCTCTCCAGCCCCTGCGGGGCTCTATGGTCACCGTGGGCAGCAGCCCTTAGCCCAGGGTTTCTGGCTGCTGCTGCAGCAGCTGGGGATCCATGCTGCAGGCACAGGGTCTGCAACCAGTTGTAGGCTCTGTGTATCTTGTGTTGTTTAGTGCAACTGTGTCTGGGAGGGGCCCTTTAAGGGAGCGGCTTGCTGTTGAGTCCGCCCTGTGACCCTGTCTGCAACTGTGCCTGGCACCCTTATTTCGATGTGTGCTACTTTGGCGTGTAGACGTACCCTCGCAGCGCCTATTTCGATGTGGTGCCGCGCAACGTCGAAGTTGAACATCGACGTTGCCAGCCCTGGAGGACGTGTAGACGTTTTTCATCGAAATAGCCTATTTCGATGTTGGCTTCACGTGTAGACGTAGCCATGGAGAGCAAGCAGGAGCTCTTTGTGGCACACTAGGCAGCTGAGGCCGTGCCGCACTATGAGCAACCAGGTGCGGTCCCGTGTCGCCAGGTGCACCAAGACGGGGTGCACGTGCAGAGGGCCCTCCAGGAGACCTTTGCCTGGGAGACCCCAAGACCTGGCCTGGGTCACTCCACGCAACACCCCCCCTCCATTCTCACCCCTGCCCCACCAGCACCCTGCTTGCCATCCCCACCCAAGGCAGGACACACAGCACTGTTAAATAAATTCAATGGCTATTTTTGGAACATAAAGAATGTGTGACTATTTACGAGGGGGTTGGGGGTGAACTATTTATATGGAGGGCGGGGGTGAACTATATACAGGGGGAGGTGGGGGGGCCTCAATCCTCTGTCGGAGTGGCTGGTTGGGAGCCATGACGGCCCCTGGAGCCGCGACCACCCTGGGTCGGGGAAACACGGCAGGGCCAGGATGGGGAAGGGGGGACAGGGAGGTAGGGCTGGACTGGGGTATCTAGGGGCTCAGACTCATGGGGTGTGGGGAGCCATAGACGGGCAGGGCTTGCCTGGCCACAGCCAGCGCTCCAGCTCCTGCCGCTTGGCCAGGGTCTTGTCCGCTGGGAGCAGAGCTGCAAGGGCTAGCAGGGTGGAAGGGGCACGGGGGGGCTGGGGAATAGGAAGGAGCTGAGGAACAAGGGGGTGGCGGGGAAGAGGGGGAAGCTGGGGCAGGGGGGCTGGGGAAGAGGAGGGTACCGGGGAGGAAGGGGGGGCTGGGACAGAGGCGGGTGCTGCGGGAAAGGCCATCCAGGGGGCAGGCGGCTGGGCCGGGTGGTTGGCGATGGCCTGGGTCAGGGTGTTGAGATACCTGGCCACCCGGTCCCAGGCCACCCACTCCACGGAGAGCCATTCCTGCAGCAAGTGGTTCTGCTCCCGCCATGCAGCCATGTGGGCTGCCACCTGATCATCTGCCTAGCTGTGGCAGTGGCTCCTCCCACCATGGTGCCCAGTCCGGGGAGGAGTTGCCCTTTCACCCTCCTCTGCTGCTGCGGGGCTCTCGGGCACATTCAGAGATGCCGAGGCTGTGATGACATAAGGGGAGAGGGTGGTGCCCATCATTCATGAGCCCGGGTACCATGGGCCAGCGGCCTTGTCCCTACTGCTATCCCACCCTGCTTCTGGCGAGGGGCTTCTGGGGTGGCCCATCTTCTGTGGAGTCCATCAACGCAGGGCCATTAGAGTGGTTGCCCCAGCCCTCCCAGGCTTCTGACCCTCATGGCAGCCCATGGCCACATGCAGGCCCCACCCAGCAATGATGATGGCCATCCCTGGGTCCCTGGCCTGTGGCCATGTGCCCAGGCCTGTGCTGGCTGCACTGAGGACCCCCCCCTCCCCTGCCTGACCAGGGCACCCCGTGCCCAGTCATATCTGAGGGTTCCTCGGGTGGTTCAGGGGAGGCCTGGGTGGAGGTAGCCTGGCTAGGGCCGTCAGAGGGCTCAGCAATGGACAGCAGTCCCTCACTCCCACTGTTGCTGTCCCCGGTGCCAGCAGGTACTTCGGGGCCTGCAGCAGGGGGTGGCATCGAGGGTCCTGGCTGGGGCTCCTTGCCCTCCCCCTCCGGCTTCGCCATGTCCAGGGTCTCCTCAGGTGGTGCAGCCTCCCTGGGTCCCAGCAGCTGGTGGAGCTCCCTGAAGTAGGGGCAGGTGGCTGGCACTGACTCTGACTGCTTGGCTGAGTCCTTCGCTTGAGCATAGCCCTGCTGTGGCTCCTTGACTTTGGAGCAGACCTGGTCAGGGGTCTGGAGGGGGTGGCCCCTTGCGGCGAGGTTTCTGGCAAGGCAGGCAAAGGCATTTGCGTTTCTCTTCTGCCCCTCCATCCTGAGCAGGATGTCCTCGCCCCCCGCCCCCCCAACAGCCAGCAGGTCCTGGACTTCAACTTCCAGCCAGAGGGCCCTCCTCCTCTTTGAGGGCTGCCCAGAGCCCTGGGAGCCCCACTGCCCAGACTCCTTGGCTCCACAGGGATCCTGGGGGTCTTGGCTGCTGGTCGTTGGTCCAGCCATGGTGGGGTGTTGCTTTGTGGGGGTGCTAGGGAGTGTTGTCTGGCCACCTCATGCTCCTGTGTCTGCCAGGACACTCAGCTTCCTGCACGGGGTTTCTGTGTCCCTGCAGCTTTAAGGCACCCACAGCTGACAGCCATAGAGCTCTGGCTGCTGGTGGGAGGGGCTGGCTCTGTGGAGGACTTTTCATTTTGAAATGGCAGCCAGGGAGCAGCTGCACACATTTAATTCCGAAATTAACATCGAAAGGAGGTGTTATTCCCAACACAGGAGTGGAATAACCATTTCAAAATGAACACCTTTTAGTTTCGAAATTAATTTCTTATTGAACAGTTGCTGTGTAGTCACTTTCCTGCTCATTTCGAAATTGCCCTTCACTATGAAATAATTTTCGAAATGAGCTGCTAGTGTGGCCACAGCCCAAATGTTTCTGTTGCTGAATCTGTGTTTTTAGCTGACTAAGAACTTGCTTTAAAAAGGTGACCCCTTCACCACATGAAATCTGTAACAGAGACAAAACCAGGATCCAGAACTGGTGAGTCCCAATATACATTTCTGCAGCATCCCTGTAAATATTTCTAGTTATTTAATCGATGATTAATCTCAGAGTCAAACTGGAGCTCCAGTGATAAACCCACTCTAACAATTTTCATTCTAGATCAGATCCAAATACAAAAAGAGCTTGCTTTCCAAATGTGTTTTCGTTGTTGCTTGACATAATCAAATTAATATGCTGGTTTCAGTGGGATTTGGGCATCTGTGATTAGATGCAATGATCAGCTGTATGGAGTTCCTTCAGAGAATGTTATCAAATTTTATTGTTGTTTGCAGCTGTTAGGATATTGGCTGCCTGATTCTGGGGTTTAATTGCTTACTTGTCAGGAACGGTGTTTTCTTCATCCATCCCATTGTAGCTGGATAGGTGCTTAAAACTTGTTCTTACTGACGTCAACAAATTTCAGTGGGATCAGGGTTCAACCACAGCTATTCTTGCATTGATTTTAACTTTGGGTAATTTAATTTTCCCTGTTACTTATGTGGCAATTTGCACTCCTGCTTAATTAGATAGCTAGCTCTGAATGAACACTTCATTTCCATTGGAACTTGTACTTGGTGACATCTTATAACGTGAAAGCTGTCCCATGTCACTGTAAATTAATTACTTCTTTAAAAGCAAAACTGAACACGGAAAAAATAGTAAACATCCTCTCTTTTCTTCTGTGCATATGAAACTTTGTATCTGAGTGAAGTCCAAGTTCTAGATGGTTTACTCTTTACTGGAAACACAATAAAATATTGCTAACTCCAGGCATTATAAAAATAATCGGGCCCCAAAATCATGAGACTGGCTTAAAAATCAGAGGATTTAAAACTGGGGCAGTGAGATAAATACCCAACATTCTAAGACTCAGGATGAAGTCATATGAGTTGGCAAAACTGATTGAACATAGGAGATGGTGGCACTAGTTCAGTCGGAACCACCGATTGGAGGTGAGGGATGGGCAAGGCAGTTCCCCAGGGCCTGGTGATTTAAAAGGGCATGAGGCTGTGGGCCGCTACCATGGCCAAAACCTGGTCCCATTAAATTGCCACTGGAACCCTGCCTAGTGCTATCGAGTGGCACAGAAGGCTGGCTATGGGAGGCTATCCTCTAGCCCCACCCCTTCCACCCAGGCCCCACCTCTTTCAGAGGACCCAGAGCCAAGGCCCTCTCCACCCGCCACATTGCACATGGCCCAGTGAAGTCTGTCACCAGCCCTGAGTTCAGTCTTAAACATAAACACCTCAATACTCCGGTCACCTTCCTTTACATGGACACATTGACAGAAGTTTACTGTAAAATGCCTTTCTTCATATACTCTGTTTTAGAAACTGTTGTCTGTTCGTCCATCTGTGAGTCTGTTTGTTCAAGAGCTCCTCCTAAATTGTAATAGCTAGGACCACCAAATTCGATATGCTGCTTTCCCTTCTCATAACATCTCAAGCTAAGGGTTTGGTTGCATCAGGTCAATAGGACGTGCCTGGAATTCAGTCGTTTCTCGTAAAAAGGAAAGGGAAGGGTGTGAGAGGAGGACAGTTATACTGTAGAATGATGACAAAGGGGGCAGCAAGGGACCAGAGATGGGGGCTGGGATAGCTATAACATAACACCATTGGGCCAGCAGGGGGCAAGGGTGGAGAAAGGGACAGCTATCTGCTATAGATTTCAGAGAGTCTGTTGTCTGCCCCCAGCCAGGGGATATGCAGCCCTTCCGCTGCTGTGCCCGTTGCACCTGCAGTGCCCATAGATGGGTGCTTCTCACTTGGCCCCAAGCTGCTGCGGTGAGAGATCGCCGGTGTTGTCCTCTCTCCCCAGGGTAATCTACGTACTGCACTTTTGAACCCCAGCCCCACAGGACAATGATTTAAAGAAGAAAACCAAAACTGATTTGAGTTGAGGATCCGAGCAATACCTGATAAATCTTCTAGTTCATAACTAATTATGTGTTTCATCAATAAATCCTATTTTATGCTTCATTTTCATAAAACATTTCTAAAGCAGACACTAGAGGTGACATTGTGAAAACTTCCTAAATGACTTAGATGCCTAATTCCCGCTGACTTTCACCGAGACTTAGGCTCCTAAATGCCAAAGTCACGTTTGATAATGGGAGTTTGGTTCCTAAGTCACTTAGAGCAAGGTTTATGAAGGTGTCTGAGTGTGAAAAGATGGAAATAGGCAACTTGATGGATTTTTCAGCAGCATCCAGACGTCTAACTCCTATTGATTTCAAACCAAATTAGGTACCGTTGAAATCCTCACTGGGTATCTATCTGCATCTTTAGGTGCATAAATGCCTTTGTAAATCTTATGGTCAGGATCTTTGAAAATTTGTCTCTACCTTTATTAGAAACCCTGATCTTTCTAACATCTACCTTTCCTAAGGTTGCCAACTTCCCAGTTGCAGAAAAAAGAACACCTTGCTCCATTCTTCTTGGGGCCCTTCCACTACCCCACTTCTTCTAAGTCAATTTCCCCTTCCTTGCTCTCTCTCCCCCACTCACTCACCCCTTTTTTCCTGGCTGGGACAGAGCTTTGGGGTGTAGCCCCAGGAGAAAAGTCTGGGAGCAGGATGGAGCTCAGGGTTCAGGCAGGGGATTGGGTTGTCGGAGAGGGTACAGGGTATCTGGAAGGGAGTTTGCATGTGGGGCGGGGCTCAGGGCATTAGGGTGCAGGAGGGGGTTTGGGATGTGGATGCCTTGTGGTGCTTACTTCAGGAGATGCCTGAGAAACAGGTGTCATGTCCCTTGGCTCCTCTGGACAGACTGGCTGGTTCTCTGCTATGTGCTGTGTCCGCCTTCAGGCCTCACCCCGACAGCTTCCACTGGTCAGTGTTCCCGGCACTCAGCATGGGGGCAGTAGGAAGAGTTCCGCTAGCAGAGTGCCCACAAATAAATGTTGCTGCTTCTGAGGAGCCACACCAAGCTAGGTGGGGAGCCTGCCAACTCTGTGCAAACCTGATTTTTAATGCCTGGTCAGTGGTACTGAAAAAGCTGCCAGTTTCTGTTTTCAGCTGGTGTTCTAGTGGAAAACCAGACACCTGGCAACTCTAAGCCTTCCACAAAAAATATGTGGCATGTTTCATGAGGTTTCTTCTTCTTTTTCTTAATGGCACTGGGGAGCTGTTTTGTCTCTAATTATTTTTATGGCAGGAAATTAAAACACACTGCTAGTTTTTTTTCCCTTTAGGTACTAGGTAGTCAAAGTGAAAAAAAAAACAACCAAAAAACGTAAGTTAACATTACAGTAAAAGAACACAGATTACAATCAACTATGCTGGATGCTTTTAATGAGGTTGTGCATACTGCCGTGGACCTATTCATGCTGTATGGATCTAATTTAGGAAACATAAAAAGGATTCAACTAATTACTAAGGAGGAAATACTTGTTCTCTCTTTTCCGACCGCCAAGGAAAACAGAAGAATAGTTAAGAATCTGGGAGAATTTGGATAAAGGAATAATCATGTACGAAAGTAGGACTGCTTTGAGAGAAAAAGTAAGGCACGCTGTAGACAAAAACAAAATTGCTCTAAGAGATGGATGATATTACACCTAATGTGATACTGCGAGAAGGTTTCTGTTGGCTATAAAGATGAAAAAGCATTCATTCTTAAGGGTACGCAGACACAAACACGTAACGTTTGGAATTTTGTTTGCAAGAGGTTTTGTTCAAACTCCTAGGGTGCTTCTAGACTAGCTGGCTACTTCGAAGTAGCTGGCACAACATCGAAATAGCACCCATCGTGTCTACATGCGCCATGCGCTATTTTGACATTAAAATCAACGTTAGACAGCAAGACATCGAAATCGCTATTTCTATCTGGAGATGGGAATAGTGCCCTACTTCGATGTTCAACGTCGAAGTAGGGCGTGTGTAGACGATCCGTGTCCCTCTACATCCAAATAGCGGGGTCCTCCATAGCGGCCATCGGATGAGGGATTGAGAGACGATCTGTCCAGCCTCTGCAGGGCTCTATAGTCACTGTGTGCAGCAGCCCTTAGCCCAGGGCTTCTGGTTGCTGCTGCTGCTGGGGGTCCATGCTGCATGCATGGGATCTGAAACTGGTTGTTGGCTCTGCGGACCTTGTGTTGTGCAGGCCGAGCGTGTCTTGGAGGGGTCCTTTAAGGGAGCAGTTTGCTGTTGCCCCAGAAGGGCTAGTCTGCCCTTTGACAGGAAACAAAGGGTAGGAATAAATGGTAAATTTTCACAATGGAAGGGGGTAACTAGTGGCGTTCCCCAAGGGTCAGTCCTGGGACCAATCTTGTTCAACTTATTCATCAATGATCTAGAGAAAGGGGTAAACAGTGAGGTGGCAAAGTTTGCAGATGACACCAAACTGTTCAGGATAGTCAAAACCAAAGCAGACTGTGAAGAACTTCAAAAAGATCTCAGCAAACTGAGTGATTGGGCAGCAAAATGGCAAATGAAATTTAATGTGGGTAAATGTAAGGTAATGCACATTGGGAAAAATAACCCCAATTATACATACAATATGATGGGGGCAAATTTAGCTACAACAGATCAGGAAAGGGATGTTGGAATTATAGTGGATAATTCTCTGAAAACATCCACGCAGTGTGCAGCGGCAGTCAGTAAAGCAAATAGGATGTTAGGAATAATTAAAAAAGGGATAGAAAATAAGACGAAGAATATCTTACTTCCCTTTATAAAACTATGGTACGCCCACATCTTGAGTACTGCATGCAGATGTGGTCTCCTCACCTCAGAAAAGATATATTGGCGTTAGAAAAGGTTCAGAAAAGGGCAACTAAAAGGATTAAGGGTTTGGAACGCGTCCCATATGAGGGGAGGCTAGAGAGACTGGGACTTTTCAGTCTAGAAAAGAGGAGACTGAGGGGCCACATGATAGAGGTATATAAAATCATGAATGATGTGGAGAAAGTGAATACAGAAAAGTTATTTACTTGTTCCCATAATATAAGAACTAGAGGACGTCAAATGAAATTAATGGGTAGCAGGTTCAAAACTAATAAAAGAACATTTTTCTTCACCCAGCACACAGTCAACCTGTGGAACTCCTTACCAGAGGACGCTGTGAAGGCCAGGACTCTAACGGAGTTTTAAAAAGAGCTCGATAAATATTTGGAGGTTAGGTCCATAGATGGCTATTAGCAAGGGGTAAGGTATGGTGCCTAGCCTTTTGTCAAAGGCAGGAGATGGATGGCAGGAGACAAATCGCTTGACCATTGTCTTCGGTTCACCTCCTCTGGGGCACCTGGCACTGGTTACTGTCGGCATACAGGATACTGGGCTAGATGGACCTTTGGTCTGACCCAGTATGGCCATTCTTATGTTCTTATATTTATGTTCTTATGACCCTGTCCGCAGGCTTTCTTAGACCCCTTATTCCAGTCGGGGCTGCTTTTGTGTGTAGATGCTCCCCTGCAGGGCCCATTTTGATGTAGCACTTTCCTACGTCGATGTTGAACGTCAACGGCACCAGCCCTGGAGGATGTGTGGGCGCTACGTGTCGAAATAGCTTATTTTGATTTCGCTACGTCGAAATAGGCTATTTCGGTGTAGCGTCCAGGGTAGACGTAGCCCGAGTGAGATTTTTAATTAGCTGGAAACAATTACTTATTTTTGATAATTCTCAGTAAAAAAAAACAAATGAGCTATTGAAACCAAAATGTTGTCAGTGTTAAGACTGATCAGTTATTATTTCCATAAAACAGCCTAAAAATCCACAGCCAAATCCTTCCTGAGTCACATTTACATAATAATTTAATAGCAGAGTTAATGAAATATTCAAAAGATTCCTTTCCTCATTTTTGCTCTTGTCTGTCTGGTAAGGTCACCAGCTAATGAGTCTGGAAGTAGCACAATTTCTGAGCTGCTCTCCCAACATATGGAAAATATGAGCTTCCAGATGAAAGTATTTCCCTACAATTTCCTATCTGTTCATTTTAAATCTGAAACCTATCCCCTTTTTAAAATCTGTGGTTTAGAAATACGGTTCCCATATTTTGAAAGGTTTACAAATGTAATATGCTAATAAAATAGTGGATGATTTGTTACTCAGATGTTGTTTAAATTGTCAGAGTTTGAAAATATATGGTTCATAATGAAAGCTAGGGCTTAGTTGAACTGCACTGACAGAGGTTTTTTATTATAAGTTGTCCTTTTGTCTGCCGTTATTAAATGGGGTTTTGCAAGCTGGAAAAGGAGCTGCTATGTGAAAATAGGTCCATACCCTCAAAGAACTAAATCAACAAATCATGTCACAATGACTGCAAGTGGTTTTTAGACTAAGACATTTCTGTTTTTTTCTGATTTTTATTATAGAATTATCTAGACACCCAGGCTGACCGAGAGGGAGGAGAAAAAGGGAGCAACTGCCCAGGGGCCCAGTGATCTAAAAAGGCCTGGGGTTCCTGGCCATCAGCACTGCTGTTATTGTGGCAATGGCAGCAGCTGGATTCCTGGAGCCTTTAAACTTACGCTGGCAGGCCTGCCAACAGTGAGGGGAGGAGGGGGCAAATGCACAGGGGCCCAGCGTTTCAAAGGGGCCTGGAGTTCCCAGCTGCTGCTACTGTGGCAGTGGCAGTAGCCAGAGACCTGGGTTGCTTTGAAACACTGTGTAAGTGCCACTCTGCTGCTCTGTGTGGCTCTAAGGGCTGGCTGGGAGGGCCCAGCACCATGCTCCAGGTGGGTCTAAGGGAGGAGCCCCTGTTGTTGTAGGTGTAGTGCAAACACATAGTATGAGGTAGATACTACCCTGAGGAGCATACCATTGACATAAAAAAAGCAAATGGGATGAGAGAAAGTATTTTTTTGGCCCTTGCACAGAAATGATGCAGAACTATCTAGACAGTAACAGCAACGAAGGGTCCTGTGGCACCTTATAGACTAACAGAAAAGTTTTGAGCATGAGCTTTCGTGAGCAAAGACTCAGCTGCAGCATCTGCTGAAGTGAGTCTTTGCTCACGAAAGCTCATGCTCAAAACTTTTCTGTTAGTCTATAAGGTGCCACAGGACCCTTCATTGCTGTTACAGATCCAGACTAACTCGGCTACCCCTCCGATACTATCTAGACAGTGGCAGAGCGGAAAATGGATCTCAGCTCTCCTTAACCTCAGTCCTGCGTCTTTAAGGCCATACTTCTTCGATAGTCCTTGGTAGAAGAGCAATATGAAGTGACTTGAGCTTCTTGGTGTAATCACTCCACAGTTCTTGTGCGGTGCCTGTTGGCCATGAGATAAAGCAATTATCCAGTTGTTTTTTTGGAACAATAATGTCTGTGCTGCCTATGCACATTATCACTGTCTCAAGCTGTGACCCTGCAAAACATCATTCTGACAAAGTGAGGCCTTTCTTGGCAGATTGATAATGTAGGGTTGTTTAATCTTCACTTTGTCAGGAAAAGGGTCTGATGTTTGTAGCCATTATTGAGTACATGTCCTGATAAGGCTCTGTCCTGCCATTTTTTTGCTGGCGGGATTTGATTTGTGTCCCAAAATCTCTCTTGCCAGGACCACCTGATGAAGACATTAATCAGAATAAACAAAACATTCCCCAGGTCACCCCAAATATTTTGCACTAACTGTAATTCCATCTTCTTGATAAAAGGGAAATATCATTTGCTTCTCCATGTAGGGTTTGTAATTTCCCCACTATTACTAGAAAACACTTCTCATTTTTGTTGGCTGTTATGGAAGCTTTATGTCCTTCACTTAAGAACATAAGAACAACTGTTCTGGGTGAGACCAATGGTTCAGCTAACTCCATATCCTATCTTCATGCAGTGTCTGGGTCTGATGCTTCACAGGGCATGGACAGAACAGGGCAATTTACTGAGTGACCCATCCTGTCATCCAGTCACAGCATCCGGTGACTTCCAGAGTAACTGGAAAGCAAAGAGTTGCGAAGAGTCTCTAAGAAAACATAAAAATATCCAGCTCTCCAGACTAAATTTAATGTTTCCACTTTGGCTTGTTATTACGCTGTTACTCCTACGTGACATAGTTAACCCTTAAATACTAAGGACTCCATCCAGCAATCTATGTGAGGACACTTCTGCCCTGGCATACAGCTCTAGTAGTACAAATGACAACTTCTCGTGGGCCCACCCACCAAGAGCTCATTGCAGGAATGGGTCTCCAGGTTAAACTGTGGGCTCCCCAAGTAAATGCACTACATTGGGAGGCAGGAACCTCATTCCCTTAGCATATATCTGCAGGATGCAGGTGTGATTGGATTCAAAATGCTAAGAAGAACAGCTGGGCAGCAGTGATTGCAGTGTTAACAGTATCTTGCAGATATTTGTGTTGGAACCAGTTCACGAGCCCTGCCTTCTATACATCCCATACTTGCACACAGAACTGCCACTGCGGACAAGCACCAGTTGCGTTTCAACTGGTAACTGTTGTAGTGTTTGCTATAGCTAGGTGCCCTTCCACCAGCAATTCTAAGCAATTAGGTCTGCTCCTTGGCCACATGGTCATAGAGCGTATCCTCCTAATCTCAACCTTTTAGAACCATTCTAGAACTCTGAAGAAATTATCAAAATGTTTTAATTTAGGCAGAACTCGAAAACCTTTTCTTAAACATATTTACACAGCATTTTATTTTTACCTTGATAAAAGGATCTTATTAATCTACTGTTTTATTTTATGATCTCTGTACTATAACTTAGGAGATTTATAATTGCACCAAGCAACTGAATAAGCTTTGAGTTATTCAAGATTTACAGAGTAGTAGTAATAATAAAGAATTGGTCATATTCATTTTATTTTCCTACTTACTGTAAGAAAGGATAAAAACTTCCATTTTTAGACTTGGGTGTCTAAAGCTGGGCATCTGAATAAATGGGCTGGTTTTCAGGGACTCAGGGAATTTTTAAAAATCTCTTTTAGAAACGTACTAGATTAGTAGTAGCTACTGGATGGTCCATACAGTACACATCTGATGGATTGCTCCATTTCTGTGGTTGGTGAAGGTTAGGTTTCATGCTTCCACTTTGGCAGATTATGGGCCACCAGATACACTCATCCCTTGTTAAACGACTACTTTAGTTATGAGTACTCACTAAAAGAAGGGACACCTATACCTACCTTTGCTCACTAGACGAGTGAACTCCCCCCACTAATACCAGCCTTATTCCACTCCCCACAGCTCCAACCCACCACAGCCTGAAACCCCACCGGCCCCACAGCACCAACCCACCATTAGCTGAACCCCCTGCAGGTCTCCCAGACCCAATCAGCTGCAGCCTGACACCTCCCTGCTGGCTCCACATGCTTAAAACACCACAGCCTGAACCCCCCCTCCAGCCCCACACACCAAAACCGCCACAGCCTGAACTCGCCCCCGCCACTGTCTCTGTGGCCCCAACCTGCCGCAGCCTGACCCCCACTCTGCGTCGGCTCCACGTTCCGAACCAGCTGCAGCCTGACAAGATCCCCCCTGCCAGCTCTACCCACTCAACCCGCCGCAGCCTGAACTCTCTGCTAGCCCCTCACACCGAAACCGCCACAGCATGAACTCCCTGCTGGCCCCTCACACAGAAATCGCTGCAGCCTGAACCCTCCACCAGCCCCTCACACAGAAACTGCTGTAGCCTGAACCCCCTGCCAGCCCCTCACACTGAAACCGCCGCAGCCTGAACCCCCTGCCACCCCCACACATTAAAATTGCCATAGCCTGACCCTCCCGCCGACCTCGCACACCTAACCTGTTGCAGCCTTAATGCCCCCCTCTTCTTGCTCATGGCCCCAAACTGCCCCTAGCCTTTAACTCTCTCCAAACCCCTCCCACACCAAACCCAAGGTTCACTTACCTTTCAAAAGCAGCGCCACATGCTGCCACTCGTTCGCTGAGTTAGGAGCACTAGGAACCAATCAGAGACTTTAACGTGTATGTTAATGGTAATTTAGTGTCCCTCGTACAAGTTTTCACCTACAAGCAGAAAGTTGGGAACCAATTGTACTCATATAGTGAGGGATGAGTGTATGTATTGCTTCTCCATTGAGTTATGTGCTGACCCAAATCTGGTGCATTATGGGACAGGATAGCTGTGAGGGAGGTGACTGTTGAAACCCTCTAGCCCTCATGTCTTAGGTTTTCTGAAGTATCTTTTCCACTCTGTTTTAATTGGGTCAAAGCCAAGAATGGGTCTTGTAGTAGATGGCAGAACAGATGATCAAATTGCCTCGTTGACTAAAAGCACTGATTTCTCAATTCAATGAATATGCAAGAATCTCTTCTAGTAGTACACTGCGTAAGACATTTTAATGGATATATGTTTTAGAGTTTTCCAAAGATCTTTCTCTCTCATTTCCCCAAGAACTTCAGTTCAGCTTTTGTCTTGCCAATCAGATTTTTTTTATTTTGAATACAGCAAAGCCAACTGAATTGATCAAACTCAAGCAAAGTGAGTGAGCATTGTGTGTGCAATGCGTCCAAAGATACACAAGATTTTATCGTATGTGCATTTTTGCTAACACTAATAACACTTGCATTCTTAAATCACATATTGCATCATATGCATCACAATTATTTTTTAGGAACCAATTCCTGTGTAGAGCATGCTCTATCAACATGAACAACAAGAAGTCCTGTGGCACCTTATAGACTAGCAGATATTTTGGAGCATAAGCTTTCGTGGGCAAAGACCTGTTTCATCAGATGCATGAGTGGTGGGGGGGTGGTTTCAGAGGGGTATTTAAAAAGTGGGTCCCACTCTTTAAATACCCCTCTGAAACCACCCCCCACCTCATTCATCTGATGAAGCGGGTCTTTGCCCACGAAAGCTTATGCTCCAAAATATGTGTTAGTCTATCAGGTGCCACAGGACTTCTTGTTGTTCTCGAAGATACAGACTAACATGGCTACCTCTCTGATACTCTATCCACATGTTGTTCACATAGAACCTAGCCTTTATAGTATGTTCCAGGTTTATCTTGTCCATTGTCCCCAGCATAGCTAGCACAAGCATCCTGACGTCAGCATATACTACTTGTTAAGCTCCTGTTTACAGACTAAGCTTCCATTCACCTTCCCGGGTTGTGCCCGTTAAGAAATGAAACAAATTATTTATGTCAAGTCCAATCTACATTGCTGTTTCTTTTACATTTGTGTTTTTGTTCTTAGTGTACATTTCATTTGCATCTTATTCCAAACTTTGTACTGTTTCACATTTACTGAGCAGTCATACATACCAAAGAATACAGTTGTGGTCATCATTTGAACCGCCGTTCATATTAGGTTCAAAGGGCAGTCCAGCTGATGCAAGCTCACCTCTTCTGGCAGAAGCCATCATTACAGAATCCTTTCAGTAATTTTAAGTTTGCCTTTATTTTAATTATACTATGAAAAATTGCTTCGACACAAACATCTTTCTATTTACCGGGACAGGAAATTTAAGCGTGAAACAGAATGTAGACCAATTAAAATTACATTCCCAAGTCCATACAAGAATTGGTCATCTTCACCCATCACACAACACTTGTCTTCACCAGCATAAGCAGTTTTACTCCACCTGTGTCCTAGTGCCTTAGCCATACTGTGCAATTTGAAGTCTGTCCCCCTGAATGAAGTCACAGGCCAAAAGGTCTGTCTATACATGTGGAGGGAAATGGTACACTTGGGCTTTCCAGACTGCATTGTCTTGCAACATTATTTGGGTTGAGAAAAAAATGATTTCTTCCATACCAGATGCATTATAGTGCTTTTTTACACTGAACTTCATGGTTTTGGACCCTTGTTAATTTTCTCACTCTGCTCCAGTTAGTATTACCTACCTTGCACAGACTTTGCTGTGGTGATAAAACAGAACATCCTTGTTTGTTTTTTGTCTCTTTAAGGCCTGTGTTATTTTATATAGAATATATTTTCCATATACGGCCAGAGTTATTGTTTTTGCCTTGCACCTTTCACACTAGGAGGTTAATTTTATCTCATGTATTGAACAAACCTTTACAACAGTATGCTATTGTCAGATAGGTATGTAAATCCAATTTGACTCACTGGATGTTGCATTGTGAAAATGGGTCCCTTATTTGTGTAGCCAATTGCTGTCAAAATGAAATAATGAGTTTTGTGGCTGTCTGTAACATCATGCTCCTTGGAATAATCCATATGAGCCAAATAATTTCAACAGAATTTCCTCAATTTTGTTTTATAATTCTCATTACATTTCAGTAACGAGATAGTTTATATCGTTAGGATGTGATTCAAAGTTCAGCCAAGTCAGCAGAAGTATTCCCATTGACTTCAGTAAACTCTGGATTCCTAGGGGCCTTATGTGCACACATATTGAGTGGCTGAGGTAATTTGGCCTTTGGCTTTGTGCTTCATACACGTCTAAGAATGCTGTAAATCTCATGGAACTGAATGCACTGCTTGTAGTAACTGATCGCTTAAACTAAGTAGGTAAAGTCATCCATACTATGAGGAATGAGAACTGCAGCAAGAATGGTATTTCCACTGAAACCCAAAAACGTAAGAAACTAGGCTACTCTGCTGAAAAATACATTGGAAATGTACTTCAGAATTAATCAATTTATTCTTATAAAAGAAAATTTAACAAAAGTAAATTACAGCTATCTCTTGAGTAAACTGTAAATGATCAAAATGGTGATTATCTGTCTTAAAATATATTGATCTGTATGATGCATTTGGTGTTTCACAGTTTAAAATAAATGGAAATTATGTTCATAGGATTATGCATTCTCTGCTACATAATGCTCTTGATGCTTTCAGCGTCACTGCACATAGCATGAGGATGGTACCTCTCCCAAAAGTGGTTCCTACTGTGGAGCTTTAGACACTAAAAATATGGATGAAACCTGAAATTGTTATGGCACATCTAGTTTTATCTTTAAGCATTAAATTAACCACCTGGCAATAATCTAATACTTCAGATACAATTTAGACATTTGGAAAAGAAGCATTCACAGCAATAAAACAATCCAAAATTAAATCTCTAACCTGAGTTTGAGAATTCATAACATGGGGTGAAGATGCTAATCAAGAGACATACTTCAGAATGGGACTTTCTATCAAAATGACAATTTAATGACCTTTTTTACAATTACAGGGGATTTATAGGCTTCCTTATTATCAGAGGAGGAAGTGTAATATACTTAGATTACATTTGCCTAATAAGTACTAACACACTTTTACAGATCTCTCTTTTGAGTTCCTTGCTTTCTAAAATAAACATTGACTCACAAGTGCAAAGTAAATCTTATAAAATATAGTGTCTGGGATTGGCTGTTTCCAAAGCTTAGTCTAAATAATGAATACGTTCAACAGGAAGAAGTTCTTAACCCAGCCTTTGCTGTTAAATGAGAAGATTATTGAACATCTCAAATTTAAAACAGATTAACATTAAAATACCAGATTGCTACAAGAGGTCAGATGAAAATACTGGCTGGAAGGGCAGTGATGAGTGTTGGGGATTAATGTTGAATACAGATTGGGGTATTATTTTATAGTCAGCATCTGTAGGGCCATGTTATGGCATAGTAGTAATGCACCAGGGTTTCTTCTGCTTTTCGAAGGGCATTTTATTGAATGATTTTAGGGAAGAATACAAAATACAAGAAAGAAACAGGTTTGCTTTTGCCATGTTATGTGCTATGTGTAAGCTTCTTTAAATAAGAAAAAAAACGTTTTCCAATTTGGTAGTTTGGGGTAGAGGGGGGTGCTAATTCCTTCCTAGCTGGGACCCCTTATCTTCAGATCTGTGAATTCTGCCTTAATTGCCCCTGCATTTATAGGGGAGTATGAATATCATCTACAGAATATACTGTATGAGCTGGTGTATGTATTGCATCCTTCATGCTGCCCAGTGCTTTTTTTGCAAGAGAAAAAAAAAGAGAGTACCTGGCACTCAGGCAGCTCCCCTTCCCTCACCTCCCAGCCAGTCCCACAGCTGGGGTTGCCAAGGTGCTGGTACTAAGTACTGGCAAGCACCAGCACAAAAAAAGGTAGATGATGCCCTAGCTGTGGATCAGTACCCCAGGGTGTAAATCACTATAGAAACACCCCTCCATACTGCTAAAATAGTTTGATACTCAGAGCTGATCATTAACATTTAGGCCGTAATTTTGTGGTGGTAAGGACACATAGGCCGTGTCCACACGAGCCAAAAACTTTGAAATAGCCATGCAAATGGCCATTTTGAAGTTTACTAATGAAGCTCTGAAATACATATTCAGCGCCTCATTAGCATGTGGGCAGCCACAGCACTTAGAAATTGACGCGGCTCGCTGCTGCGTGGCTCGTCCAGACGGGGCTCCTTTTCGAAAGGAACCCAGCTACTTCGAAGTCCCCTTATTCCCATGAGCAGATAGGAATAAGGGGACTTCGAAGTTGCTGGGGTCCTTTTGAAAAGGAGCCCCGTCTGGACGAGCTGCGCGGTGGCGAGCAGCGTCAATTGTGAAGTGCCATGGCTGCCCGCATGCTAATGAGGCACTGAATATGTATTCCAGCGCTTCATTAGTAAACTTCGAAATGGCCATTTGCATGGCCATTTCGAAGTTTTTGGCTAGTGTAGATGTAGCCAAACAGAAAACCCATTGCTCTTTTTCCTGTGTATTTATTTGCCGTGGAGTAAACAGGCCATGGTAAAGGATTACTGTTCTAAGTGCCACACACATAGGGTGTGTCTACACTAGGAACTAACTTCAAAGTTAACTTCAAAGTTAGGCACTACATCGAAGTAGCCAGTAGAGAGTGTACACACACGTTCCCTTACTTTGAAGTAGGGAGCCCAACTTCGAAGTCCTTACTCCAGTTCCAGGAATGGAGTAGTGCCCTACTTCAAAGTTTAACTTCGAAGTAAGTGCATGTAGACGCTGTGCTTCGAAGTTGCATACTTCCAAGTTGTACTTCAAAGTAAGCAACTTTCAAGTTATTTTTGTAGTGTAGACACAGCCACATATAAAGGAAAAAGGGTTCCGTCCCCAAACAACAGGAAAACTTAAAGCCTGATTCTGCAAACACACATATGCTTAACTTTCATCACATGGGTAGTCCCACTGCCTTCAGGTTAAGCATGAGCGTAAGTGTTTGCTGGATCAGGCTTATGTACTGTGATCTTTTAGGCATATCAGTAAAAAAAAAAACAAAACAAATGATAAATTAATGCTAGAAGGAAGTGTGAAAATAGAAGCTGTTTTGTCCATGTTCCCAGGTGTTGTGGAACGTATACTTCATAATGTTTTGCATAAAAGCAAAATTTCAAAGGGAGTGTGAATAGCAAGTTGTAACAATTGAGGGCAACTCCCATATTTATGCAAAGGAGCTGCAACAATTACTGTGTGACCTCTCTTATTGGCTGAGAAGGTTTCATAACGCTTTCAGATAAGTTACAGAAATCTTGGCATTGGATAACTACTGATGCAGGGCATTCATGGCAAAACTGCACTTTGAAAAGTATAATGAAGCTTTATAAACTGCAGTTTTTTACTTTATAGTGAATGTAATTGCTCCTTCTGATGAAAATCACCTCCCATGAGAGATTCTGGGGATTTGGGAAACTCCTATTCCATCAATTTTAAACCCGTGTGGCTAAAAATATCGGTGGTGTGTGTACATGTGTGTGTGAGAGAGAGAATGGGAGTGAGAGAGAAAGAGGGTGACCAGATGTCCCAATATCAGGGGCTTTGTCTTATTTACAAAAACAACAAGAAGTCCTAAGGCACCTTATAGACTAACAGATATTTTGGAGCATAAGCTTTCGTATGCAAAGACCTGCTTCATCAGATGCCCACGGAAGCTTATGCTCCAAAATATCTATTAGTCTATAAGGTGCCACAGGGCTTGTTGTTTTTGAAGATACAGACTAACACAGCTACCTCTCTGATACTTGTCTTATTTACGCAACTACTAACAGATTTACCTGGTGTTACTTGGGTCCTTAACTCAATTAAGGGGGTGATTTTTGAAAAATAAAAAGGGAAAGGTACATGGTTTATTTAAATAATTATAGAATTCAAAAATACAGCATTATTTTGTGAAGTTAATTTTTATTTCAAATTTCTGTTAAAAATTGTTTATTATTTTAGTAAATTTTAATGGGAATTCCATCAAGGCTGTGTTTACACTACAAAAATAACTTCGAAGTTTCTTATTCCAAATTTGAATGCCTACACACTCCCTACTTCGAAGCTAAACTTTGAAGTAGGGCACTACTCCATTCCCAGGAGTGGAGTAAGGACTTCAAAGTTGGCCTCCCTACTTCGAAGTAAGGGAAAATGTGTATAGAGTCTCTGCTGGCTACTTCAAAGTACTGTCTAACTTGGAAGTTAATTTTGAAGTTAGTTCCTAGCGTTAGATATACCCCAGATATATTTTTCTTCATCCCTATAAACTTGTAACATTTGCTATGTTTTAACAAAAAATGGCTGTCTGCATTTTTCAGTAACAATTTCTTCTAGTTTTCAAACCGTAGTCATTGATTTAGTGGTGTCAAAATAGAGCATTACTCCAAATTTCATCCTATTTTTCTGGTGCATCTTGGTTCAGCTTTTTCATCATCCATTCAGTTATGTTAATTGTGAGGATTGTACTTGATTTTGTGATTCTGTCTCTTTTATGTTTGGTTTTATGAGAATCAATCCCATTCCAGGCACTTTCCATTTTCCTGGTAAACCCTTGCTTTATTTTACATTATAAGGGGAAGCTGTGTACTGAATTTAGTGCTCCTAGCTTTTTTCTGTTTAGGAGGAATTCTTACTGAAACAGACAAACTCTGTAAAATATATAACAGAGCTACCCTTCTCCTGAAAAAAGTATCCTGAGTTTTCACACTTGCAATGTTGTTGCCCTAGTGTGCATGTGTGTCAGAGACAGAATCTAGAGCTAATGGGTAGGAATCAGAATTATAGGTGAACAAACTAAAGCCTAATACTGCTGGATGTCCCATATGGGAGCCTCACACAATAGGTAACTGTGTAGATGTGCCTATGTTAAATGTGTTTCAAGTAGAGTCCCACAGAAATGCGGTTTTGGTCTAATACTATTTAATCTTAGCAGTCATCTGGGAAAAAAAACTAGAAAAAATCATTTTTGGTAAAAAAAAGGGCAGATGATACATGAGTTACGGGTGTGATAATTAGTGATTCGGATGGGTCAGATTCTTTTGGATTACTTGGTGAACACTTAAACAGCAGGGGACTTAATGCAGCCAAACGCAAGGTAACACAAAGAGAGAACATCATATTTGCAAGATGTGAGGGATTGTATCCTAGAATATAGTGTCAGTGAAAAGGTTTTAAATGCAATGGTAAAATATTAATGGCACATGAGCTTACAATGTGATGCTATAGCTAAGCGAGTGCAATTGTTGAATATACAAGGATTATCCAGTAGTTGTAGGGAGGCAGTATTTCCTCTATATACCGTGTTAGTGAGACCATTAATGTAATGTTTTGTCCTGTTCTGGATGCCATAACTTTAAGCAGGATGCTGAAAAACTGAAAGGGGGGTCAGAAAAGACCTATAGGATTCAAGCTCTAGAAGAGGTGTCCTATAATGAGAGGACTTAAGAATTTCAGTTTGGTTAGCTATCCAATATAAGGTTAAAAGGGTAGTGGATGTATCACAGACAAATGCAGAGTGCTCCACTTGGGAAGGAACAATCAGTTTCACACATGCAGAATGCGAAGAGACTGTCTAGGAATGACTAGAGTAGAAAGGGATCTAGGGGTTATAGTGGACCACAAGCTAAATATGAGTCAACAGTGTGATGCTGTTGCAAAAAAAGCAAACATGATTCTGGGATGCATTAACAGGTGTGTTGTGAACAAGACACGAGAGGTCATTCTTCCACTCTACTCTGAGCTGGTTAGGCCTCAGCTGGAGTATTGCATCCAGTTCTGGGCACCACAGTTCAACAAAGAAGTGGAGAAATTCAAGAGCATCCAGAAAAGAGCAACAAGAATGATTAAAGGTCTAGAGAACATGCCCTATGAAGAAAGGCTGAAAGAACTGGGTTTGTTTAGTTTGGAAAAGAGAAGATTGCAGGGTGAGGGGGAGAGGGGACATGGTAGTGGTTTTCAGGTATCTAAAAAGGTGTCATAAGGAAGAGGGAGAAAACTTGTTCTTCTTGGACTCTGAGGATAGAACAAGAGGCAATGGACTTAAACTGCAGCAAGGGAGGTTTAGGTTGGACATTAGGAAAAAGTTCCTAACTGTCAGGGTGGTCAAACAGTGGAATAAATTGCCAAGGGAGGTTGTGGAATCTCCATCGCTGGAGATATTTAAGAACAGGTTAGATAGATGTCTATCAGGGATGGTTTAGACAGTACTTGGTCCTGCCATTAGGGCAGGAGTCTGGACTCCCTTCCAGTCCTAGTATTCTATGATTCAATGACAGTTAACTGTCTATTCTGTGGAACAGTATTGTTGTGACAGAGAACAATTCATGGTTGTCTACAGCTTGTATTGTCATTTCTACCAGCACGAAGTGTGCAAAATGATCTCAGATCAGAATGGGAGCATTTGACAACCACTTTTCACTGGTATAAATGACTACCCAGCATGCAGCCTGATGGTGAATGGGGTCCAAAAGAGGGTATGTCACATGGGCTAGGAGCACCTTTTCCTTTGATAGCACCCAAATATATTAGGCTTTAACCCACTGGAACCTGACAGAATCTTTAGCAATTTGTGTTGCCACTTGACTTTTGTAGCTTTAGATGGCTGAAAACCGATTAAGAAGAAAATGCAAATTTAGGCTTAATTTCGGATCCCTCGTTGAGGCTGACTCTTTGATTTATTTCCTATGAGACCTTCATCAAATAGTCCCTTCTGAGGGTCAGCTCCTGTTTCAGGAACAGAAGTCTCTTTGGTCTCTTTTGCTTGTGTGACAAAGCAGAATAGAGCTTTGGGAAATCTACCTAACATATGCTATAGCTGTGTGTTCAGGCCCACCGATAGCAACTGCCCTGGGGTCCAGACTTGCAAGGGGGCCCAGAGCCCAGCTGCCACTGCTGCAATATAGCAGAGGTGGCACTCATAGCTGTGAGCCCCTTTGAAGTGCCCCAACAGTGAAGCTGCCCCGCTGCACACAGTCGTGAAGGTGGGGGCAGTGCTGTGGTCCATGCGGCACTGAGGGCTGACTCTCCCAGGCCCTCCCCTTCCAGCGTGCAGAGCCAGGCACCCCTCCTGCCTCACCCCAGGCTCGCAGGTACTGTTGGCCCCTCTGTGTGTCTGATATGGAGTGTGTTGAAAAGTTTGTCACAGGAATTCCTTTAGATAAGCATCAGGGAAGAGAGGTAAGGCACGTACAAACAAGAAAGAAAAAGAAGCTTTGGAAAGACAAATGGTATCTGATTAGAACTTGAGATGAATACTGCAGGCTAATGTGAGCAATCAGCAGGTTTGTGAAGAATATGCTGATGTCTGCAGAGAAAATGCAGGGACCAAAGGATAGACTGGGAGTTGATAGATACATACATGAGCCTGAAGAATTATTATTGCTGTTATTAGGATACCCTTGGCATTCTAACTATATTTTGTGAACCAAAGTAAGAAAAATTTGGGTTTATGTTGTCACAGCCAATTACCCTTTCTGTAATAAATTCATTCAGCATTGGTTATTGGTTTTTTCTTCATGTACTATATGTCACATTAGTTCACATCAGTGTGACAGTCCTAAAGCAATATGAATACTTACAGTCTGACATGAAGTATAATAAAAAAAATCAGCATAACTACTGTAATTAGTCTTTTTCATTTTCATCAGGATTTAAGGGGCTAATGGCAATTATATTTAAAATCAAATTCTTTTAGTGGCTAGAGAGAATTTTCAATATTCAATCCCATTTAGAATAGACTGTTATTCATCTTCTCACATCAGTCTAGGAACCTACCTTGGGCACCAAAGGCACTGAATTATGCTTTTATATTAAATACAGCCCAGTCTTCAGGCTTCCTTATATGCCTCGGAAGGAGACAATTTTTGCATATGCTCCTTCCCTCCCCAACATGGATACTGTAGTGGGTTTAGGGTCTTTACCTGTTAAGGCATTTTGATAAATCCTAGTAGTATCTTTATGAGTAGATGTGTGTAAGTGTATTTGCATCTTTACGTGCCTGCCTACTTCAGAAAAAATTGACCTGGAGAGATTGTGTCATGCTGAGAGTCAGATACAAAGTCCCTGGCAGAAATGGGAACTAAACCAAGATCTCTTGAATCTTAATCCAGCAATTTATGATTAAGTCATTCCTTCCCTCTGTCTAGTCCTGGATCTAAAATGATTTATTAATTGAAAGGGGGACTAAATGCCTCTTACAAGCCAAGATCTGCTTCCTGGTTTCTTGCCACAATTACTGATGTTGCTCTACTGATGTCACTGTTTTCTTACCAATGCAGCTCCTTGAGCCAGTGCAAGAAAAACACAGGTTCTGGTTCTGGAGCTCAAGTCTTATCAAAGAAAGCAGGAAGTGATTGTTTACCTGGGTGTTATGTTTTAAATGCTGTCCTTTTAAAGTTTACACCTGTTACTGGCAGCACCCATTTCCGCCAATCCTTCTCATGTTGAATAATACTTAGTCATATGAGCAAACCCACTGAAGACTGTCAGACAATTGGCATGCATGAATGCCCTTGTGTATAATGGTAGAGAAAAGTCTTTTTAATGGTTTCACAATGTAAACAATTCAATTCCTTTACTTAGATTTCTGGGTCATCTTTCTAATAGTGTTCAATAGCAGGAAGTCCCTTCATTATGTACATAACCAGAAATTGTTAGGCATTTTTGGCTCAAGCTACATTACACATTGTGATTCAACATGATCTTCTGCTGAAATTTGCAGTGGTGGGGGGATTATTGCTTGATTTTTACACTTGGAAAGCAAATGGATGCATTAAATAGCAAATCAGATTAAAGAGAATTAGACTCAGAAAGCACTGATCGCCTGTGATAGTGTCCTAGAAAACCTTTATTGCCAAAATAATAGTCTTTTTCCCCATTGCAAGAAGATTTAAACCCAATCACTTTTTATAGGTACAGCCTGAAAAAATTAAATTTTATGCAAGAGATCCAAGGAAAAACTTAGCAGAGATTGCTAGCAATCTTATTAGAAGACTAAAAAGACTTTAAACAATCAGACTGCTTAATTTCCAACATACAGTGCAAGTCCTGAACCCATAGAGTGGATATCAGGAACAAAAAGGTCTGATCCTGTGAGGTGCTGAGAACATCCAGCTTTCCTTGAATTAAATTGATTCAATTTGATAATGAATTGATGACAACTCAGCACCCTACAACATTGAATCCACTTCTCTTAGACTTAAATTGCCTATCATCAGCTAGAAGGAATGGCTCAAATATAGGTCATTAGTAAGTACTTTGATTCTTATACTTAAGATAGAGCGATCATTGGAAAGGATGAAGTCCTAATTAAGAATTTTCTGACAGTGTTGATATTGGGAGATCTTTCAGCAGCTCATGGATTAAATTCAATTCTGCATATAGGGTCAGCACAAGACCTACCAACCACTTCTTAATTTCCATTGAAGTTTCATTCAGATGCCTGAAGAGGCTTTTAAAGAGTTTGACTGCTAATATATATAAGAGTGTAGGTAATAACTTAGGGTATGTCTACACAAAAAATTATATTGAAATAACAGCTGTTATTTCAAAATAACTTTCCTAGCATCTACACAATGCCACCACTGTTTCAAAATAATTTTGAAGTAGTGTCTGGCTTATTTTGAAATTGGTAAACCTAATTGCATGAGAAATAATGCCTATTTTGAAATAAGCCATAGTGCGTCCAATGGCTCTAATCTCAAATAGGCTGTGTGTGTGTAGGCAGTGTATTTTGAAATATCGAAGTGTTATTTTGAAATGAATTTTGTGTGTAGCAGTATTATTTTGAAATATGCTGTTTTGGAATAGCTCTTCCATAATAGCCTGTTTCAGAATAAGGTTACTGTGTAGACATACCCACAGGCTCCTTCTGAACCCATAGGGAGTTCAATAAATTGGGGGAGAGAGTATGCTGAGATAAGACCTATGTGTTTGATATTAATAGAGAATGGATATCTGACAACTGGGTATGCATCTTTATTAAATACTGTACATGAAAAGAAATGTTTAAATGTAAGAATCTTTTTGTAGGACTTGCTTTCAGATAGTTATGGAATATTTAATTTTTTTTGTTATAGTAGACTTCCAACTCACATGATTTTGACTTACACATTTCTTGCAATAACGTGAGTTGAAATCGTGAGTGGGGAGCTAGGAACCAGGCAGCAGCCTGGCTCCCAGCTCCGCTCTGCTTGCAGGAGCCAGAAAACTGACCAGCCCTGCTGCACTAGTCAGTTTCAAGTGGCAGGGAGCTGGGAACCAGGCCCCAGCCTGGCCCTTGGCTCCCCTCTGCCTTTGGGAGCCAGGAAACTGACCAGCTTGCTGTGCTGGTCAGTTTCCCAGCTCCTGCAAGCTTAGGGAAACAAAAAAATTAATTAGAGAACATCAGTTAAATTCACAAAATAGTTTAGATATCTTCCACACATGGCTTCACCGTTTGCTTAAATTTCTTTTCTAAACTGACACATATGACACCACTAAGTCTAATGGCATTAAAAATGGGATTTTAAAAATTGATAAAAAAATTTAGCCAACTTAACAAACAAAAAATCCTAAGATAAATTACCCTAGTTTGCATACTCCGTGGGAGATAATAGACCTTGATGATGTTCTGCAGTCTTGTTTTCAGCTAAGGATGCATAACTAATATTGGAATGGGTGGGACAATGATTTGAGTTAGACACTTTCCTAGAAATATCTTTTTCTATGAAGCCCATTAAATAATAACATTGTAGTTTTGTGTATACATGTCTGCAAACATCTATCAGTACAAATGAGAGGTTACATTTCAGGACGCCCTAGTATAAATGAAATGAACACTTGTTACATATATCTGTCTGCTCATTAAGGACTGTGCAGTGATCTGCCTACTATTTCTAATAACTCAAATAATAATTGAAAGACTAGCAATATAATGTATTAGGTGATGAGCTTTTGTGGGACTAACCTACAGTGCCACAGGACTTCTTTTTTGCTTTTTGGTTTTGTGAAGGTAGACTAACACGCCTACCTCTCTGAGACTATTCAAGTAATAATGACCAGCACTGGCTACTCAGCTGCATTGCTATAGGCATTCTGAGATTAAATGCGCCGTTAGCCTAGAATGGTGTGTGTGAAAATCACTGTTAATGTTTTACTCTCTTTGCCATAGGCAATATGCCACTAACCTGTGAATGGATGGACTGAGAGAGTCAATTACATTTTCTTACTTCTCTCTAATAAAGACAGACAGGCTGAGTATGAGGGGATTTATCTGTGTGATTTTCTAACTAGGATCCACTCCTACAGTTTATTTTATTCAACAAACAGTGTTAAATCCATGTTCTGGGAGGTGCGCAGATTCTTATGTTAGTGATAAAGAATTCATATTTCATTAGGAAAAAGGGTGAATTATGTAATTACATCTGTAAAAAGACATACAATTAAAATACATTATTAAAAGAAATGAATTCCAGTAGTTCTGCTATCTAGAGAGTGGATTTATCAGGTGATATAGCTAAAATAACAGATACTCTATAATACATAGTTCTGCAAAGCAGGTAGTCAGGATTTAATTCATTTTATCTGCTTTTTCATGTATTCATTCTTTTTTTCAAATATCTGGTAGTTGCTATTTCCAAATTTAACTTCAACTGTACACCATAATACAGTAGGGTCTCAACGTTCACGAGGGTTCCGTGTTTAGAACCCTTGCGAATGTCGATTTTCACGAATATGGCTGGGGGGGCTTGGAGCCCTGGGGAAGCAGCGGCTGCTGGTGCTCCTGGCCCCAGAACCTGGGAAAGTGGCAGCCACTGGTGCTCCCTACTGGAGCCCTGGGCAGTGGCGGCCTCAAGCCGCTGCTCACAAATAATTGAATTTGCGAACATCAAGTTCAGAAATGTGGGGACCTCACAGTAATAGAGGTTTTTTTTTTCTTTGAGACTTTGACATGTCACATTTATTACAATAGTTAAGAAGATTAAAAATATTTCACAACCCTATCTGTAAATCCCCAATAATACTGAATCCCACATAAACATACCACTTTCACAGGAGTTAAAACAAATCCATTGAATGTACAGTAAGTCCTTCCTTTCACCTGATCTAGGCTGAAATGTTACATTAGCATAGCTACATCTGTGAATAGGGTCCTGATCTTTGGGGAGTCTCATCGCCATTGTAATTCAGATAATGATACGCTGTCTGTAGGAATGTAGAAACATCTTTGTTTCATTCAAGAGGTCATAGAGAATACTTGGTGTGCTGAGTGGAGTCATTGACTAATGTAAGTGCCTAAGTGTGGCACCAGGCATTTGTTAGCATGCTTTCTCTTTATGCTTCTTGTCAGGACCAGACTTGGGATGTGCACAGGTCCTGATATTTTTATGCAGTGTGCCGCCTGATGCTTGAATATTTTTGTATTTGTTGTGAGTAACTGGGAACTCACAGGTCTTTTCCAAGAATATAAAGTTGATGAAGATATTAAGGGAAAGTGGGGCAGTGCTAAAGCTTTTGTTTATATTGGGTTAGCTCTGCGGTTTTCATTTTCCTTGGCTGTATTGTGATTGAGACTAGAGATGAGCCCACAGATGCTGTGCATGCAGGCATCCACTTGCAAGTGTTCTTCTCAGAGCTGTATTATCATGCAGTCAGATCTTCAGAACACTTCCTGCCTTTCTGCTACTTTGCAGAGGTTTCCATTCTTCCTTCTGAGCTCTAAGTAGCTCTAGGCCAGTGCGGAGGTAAGCTATCTGATTACACCGTTATAGCTGAAATAGGTAGTCTTTTTTTCTTTTTCAGAACAGAACCATCCCTGCACATCCCTCGTCTCAGTAGAAGGTGTTGCCAGCCCTTTTTTGATCATCCATCAATCTCTCACTAGTTGCCCATTGTCTGGCTGCAGCAATACCACCTAGAGCTGTGATTTAATTATATATCACAAGCATCATGGGAGTCATATCTGGGATCATGTAAATGGAGGTTATAAAGAAAAATAAGATGCTACAAGCAGTGAGCTTGGTGATTAAATAGCTGAACTCTCTTTTCGATCAGATCTGAACATGGATTGTGCATGTGGAGAGACTGTTCTGGGTACTATCTTTTGACTTCTGTGTCCTGAACAATATTAATACAAAGATTTGTGAAAAGTACCCCAGGATATATAAATTGTGAGGGTTGGTGTCCCACTCAGACTGAATATAATTCTTCCCAACTACCTCTTATTGAAATGTGTAACATATGTATCAATATCAATACTATAGGTTGAACCTCTCTAATCCAGCTCACTCTGGTCTGGCATATCCATATTCCAGCATCATTTTAGTTAGCCAGATGTCCATTTATCATGGGTGTGTCCAAATTTCCCACAGTCCCACTAAGTTTGTTTAAAGCCACCAGTCCTGGCTCTACATGTTCTGTGCTGTTATGTAGCTGTAATTTACCCATAAAAGTCTTCTAAGAGCCTAGTAAGCAATGGAAGCGTTGATAATGCTGCTAGACAATATTGACTTCTTGTGGTCAGCAAATTCGCTGGTGCAGCACTGGTTAGGTCCTGAGGGTATTGGACTAGGGAGGTTTAACCTGTGCTCACATTTGGACCTGCTCTCACTGTTGCTACATCTTTGATAGCTCACTGTTTGCACTTGCATAGTGTCATTCATATTCTAAAGCAGTTCCAGAAATAATATTAGAACATCTCCCTGACCCAGATGTGCTCAATCAAAAGTAGATTTCATTTTCTGAAGTAGTTGTGATTGGAAGTCAACATGTACCTAGGAGTTACACATGCACCCCCGCTCCCAAGCTTTACAGTTTATATTATTAGTGATCATGTTGTGTTTTGGGGTGCTCAAACCAGACAAAATCTTGTATGTCCCAGATTTATTTGTTGCAGTAATTTCATCAACTCCTACTTACTACCCGAAGAAAGAAAGAAAAACAAAGAGCAGACAGTCTGTTTTATTTTTTTCTTTTCATTCTTAAAATTAAGGATATTTAGGGAGGGGGAAGATCTGAGAAAGCTTCGGCATCAGCAGAACCTGATTTTAGATGGGTTACTTGAACCCCTTGAACTGGCAGTGGATATTTCAATTTCATCATTTTGGAGTGATTTCATCACTTCAGGAGTTCTGAATCACAGGCTAAGAGCATGTACTTTTAATTTGGCTTAGTTGTAACTTTAAGCAGACAACTTCATATATTTATAATGAGAGGGGGCTTTTGCAAGGAATGGGAAATTCTCTTTCTTTAAATCTAAGACTTCGTCTACACTAGACCTTACAGTTGACTGAAGGTACACAATTCTATCTGCAGTTGACTGTAAAGTCTGTCCTCACTGAGAGAGGTCATTGAGAGCATTTCTCCCATCGACCTCCCTTACTTCTCACAAGAGCAGGAGTACAGAGGGTCGATTGCAGATCCCAGAGAGATCAGTTTGGCAGGTCTTTACCAGATGTGCAAAATCAAACTCTGGAAGATCAACCCGTTCAGGGTTGATCTCCCATTAGGTGTAGACGTAACGTAAGACTCTTCTCCTTGTGGTGCCAAAGGTGAATAAAAACAGTTCTCCTTAGTGCCAGATTCACATAAACTAGTTGTTCTGACTCTGTGGAAATAGTGCACCTTTCCTAGAGTTACCACAATGCTATTTTGCTACTAACTGCTACTTTCTTTTCTGCTACTTCCAAGCTTGGAAACGGAAATAAGCACGTATGTTAATGCCATTACTCATACTAGCTTACTAAAAGAATGGTGGAAGAACTGTGCCTTGTGATCTCAGTCACAGCTGGTGTCTGCTTTGTTTTATATTTACAGACTTTAAAATCTCCCACTCGTTTGGAAGGAGACGTTTAATAATTATCTGATTACAATAAGCTGATTTATTTGCTTGCATGTTTTGCCTGTTAAGGAAACATGGGCAATTACCATTGGTCTCAGAATTTGATAAGCACTGGAGTTTATAATTTTATGAAGGATTCTATATCTAGTTATTCCAAATATATATTCTTTTACTGAGATGCTGTGGAAGTATGTGACAGTGTCAAGAGTAAACAAGTGATCCTGCACTCTGATCACTCTGACACTAATTAGCTTTCTCAGAGATGTCTGATTGGGGAATGAGGGTAATTAGCTAATAAGGATACCAGGCTCAAAGAGCTAAGGTATTAATTAGCCCATCCACTGAGGACTCATCAAAAGGCACAGAAAGGAAGTATGAGAGAGAGGAGCAGCTTACCTGAGTCAGGAGTCGGAGAGATCTTGTCTGCTTTGGGACAATGGCTGATGAAACAAGAAACATTGTGAATAGTATCACTATACAAAACGGCAAAGGTGTTACTGGAGGTAGCACAAATAAACAACCCAGTGCGGATATGCAATAGGTGGAGTCTGAGCAAGGATCTATAGCACCTGAGAGCAGAGATAGAGTCATCCTGTAATATGGTGTGTTGCCTCCAGCTGTTGTCTCTTATTGTGTGAACTGGATTTGTGTGGCTATGTACACAGCTTCTTCAGACTTATATCTTTCAAATAAAAAATAGCCTGGTGAAGACAATGCTTAAAAATAAAACAAACAAACAAACAAACAAAAACCAAACCCAAGCCACAAGATCTTATTCTGTTCTCCATCGGGGAGCATGGCCCTAAAAACAAAAGAAGTGTCAGGGTCCCCCCGTCTCAAGCAGCAGACAAGCTGAGGGATGGTGACGTGGGAATTTTCACCCATTGTGTATTTTCAGCAGTGCTCCATGGCAGCTCTTTTCATGGGAAAAGAGACAGTTTCTGGGGTTTGCTGTGCAGGGATGTGATGTGGGAGCACAGAGACTATGACTAGGGAATCAAAGGTGCATGACTTCTTGGATCCATTAGCTCAAACTCCCACAGAGAGGGGAGCTCATGGGTGAGGCAGCTATTTTCAGCTTGGAGGTTGCTCTACATCTTGGTCCATGGGAGGATTCTGACTCCACAGAGAACTCTAATTAAAGCCCTTCTAACAGGTTTTATACAGAAGTGAGGGATCTGGCTTATAGTTGGGGCCCAATCTTGCCAAGGTGTAGAGCACCTCCTGCACTGTTCTGGCTGTGCTCAGTTCTTTCTTTAACGGCATTCAAAAGCAGTCAGCATCTCGCCTGAGGCACTCAGCCTCTGGAACCAAAAGGGTTAGTGTGCCAATCTTCAGTTTTACATTGCACCAGTGATTTCAGAGGAGCTATGCCAATCTACACTAATGGAAGACTTGGACTGTTTTTTCAACAGCTGCATCTTATGGGCCAAATGCCTTGTTGATGTGAATGGATGATATGAGTAACACATCTGAGATGTAAGTGAAAACTTAATGTAATTTGCAATGATTAGGTACTTGTCAGTTGAAAGATAATACAATGTATATATAATTCACGCTTATTTAGTATTCATTATATTTAGTACTTATTTCTTATATTTATTTGGCATCCCGTGGAGTCCAATTTGACTCTCCTGTAAGGGGGCATGACTGCCACTTTTATTTGCTTCTGGATAGTGCACACACAAGCTAAAAGGGGAAGAAATGCTTTATTTTACAACTTCTCATTAATTACTTGGCATCTACTCTTTCTGCCCACAGGGGATATAAGGTAAACCTTTTTTAATGCATCCATTGATTACTCTATCCATGCTTATTATACTAGTGTGATACTTTTACATATTGTCTATTAGTCAACACCCAAGACCTGATTCTGGCCCCTCATACTGTGGCTGACATCAGCATAACTTCAGAACATCACTCCTAGTATTAATAGGATTGAAGCTGGATCACTGATATGTAACATACACCACCACGTGGGTCACAGCTGAATTGTGGGTTGATGCATCATGAAAGTTGCTTTTGCTTTCTCCATGCTATATATGTTGGAATTTTGCCTTTTATGTTTAATTCATATTCCACAAGGGAAAATGTTCAGAGAGCTAAATTTAGAATCAAAGCGGGGTACCCAATGCAGCTGGAAGTGCTGTAAGCCTTACAATTTTTTCCCAAAGATTTTGGATTTCACAAAATGAGTTTGAGTTTTGTGAAACCTTCCCCCCATAATTAAATCCATGTTCATTTTCAAAAGGATTCAGTTAAAAGATCAGATCCCTTCTATGTATGCCTTATATTTGAGCTCCATTCTTTGTTCCAAGATGTACATTTACATTTAGCCACATTAAAAAACATACTCTTTGCTTTTGCCCTGCTTATCAAGCGATCATATTGGTCTATATCAGTGATCTACCCTCTATGCTATTTTCCCTGGTCTGATTTTTGTATTATCTGCAAACTTTTATCAGTGATGACTTTGCATTTCATGCAGGTCATTGATAAAATGTTGACTAGCAGAGGTTCAAGAATCAATCCCTAAGAGACCCCATTAGAAACACACCAGCTCTGTGATGATTCATCATTTACAGTTGCTTTTTGAGTCCTATGAGTTAGCCAGCTTTTAGTCCATTTTTACTATGTGCCATGTTAGTTCTATATCCATCTAGTTTTTCAGTCAAAATATTGTGTGGTTCCCGACTTAATAGAATTCTCAGTATATTACATCAACAATACTACCTCGATCAGCTGAACTAGTAATGGTAGTCCATCGAACCGATGATGACAAATCTGTGCAGATCATCTGTTGGTGGTCTCATGGTGTGCCCTCTGGTGACTGTATAAGCCAATTCTAGAGGTGCACATTTTGCCACAGATGGTGCATGGGAAGTTTGCAATCTGTGGGTTGTGCATTGCTGATGCTCTGTGACGTTGTTCGCGTGCCTCTTGTAGATGCTGGCAGCGGTCTTCCTCAGAGGCACTGCAGGTATTTCTGACTGTGTTCCGTCACTGGCAGCATCCTCAAGGTCCCTAGGTTTGATACTGCTGTACTGCAGATTGGCTTTGATGGTATCCTTGTAGTGTTTCTGTGGACAACCTATACGCCGGATGCCCTGGGAGAGTTCACCATACAGAAGCTGGCGAGGGATTCTGTTGGCATCCATGCGGCTGACATGATCGGTCCAACGTAGTTGTGACTTCATAATCATCGTTTCAATTCTTGTCATCTGGGCTCTCTCGAGGACCTCAAGATTGGGCACTTTGTCTTGCCAGCGGATCTTCATGATGTTACGGGGGCAGCACATGTGGAATGCTTCGAGCTGCTTGATGAGACGCCTATATAGTGTCCATGTTTTGCACCCGTACAAAAGAAATGAGAGAACAACAGCTCTGTACAAAAGCAGTTTTGTTGACATCCGGATGTTATGGTGGTTTAGAGCTTTGACACGCAGACAGCCAAGTGCCTGGCTCGTTTTGGATATTCACACGTTGATCTCATTGTCCAGTGGTCCATCACTGGATATGACACTACCCAGGTATTTAAAGTTCTCCACTACTTTAAGCTGAGTGCCGTCAATGGAGATACTCGGGACAGGAGCATTTGATCCAGGTGCAGGTTGATGGAGAACTTCTGTCTTTCCAAGGCTGATAGTCCAAAAAGTTGCGAGGCCTCAGCAAACTTGTTGACAATGTGCTGAAGATCATTTTCCGTGTGAGCCATAAGGGCACAGTCATCGGCAAAGAGTGCCTCAGAAAGGAGTTTTTGCACTGTCTTAGTCTTTGCATTCAGGCGACGGAGGTCAAAAAGTGAACCATCATGCCGGTATTTCAAGTATATACCTCGGTCCAGATCTTTCATTGCATGGTTAAGGGCGCATGCAAAGAACAGGTTAAATAAGACAGGAGCGAGAACACATCCTTGTTTCATGCCGTTGGTGATGTTGAAGGGGGATGATGTGGCTCCATCAGACAGTACTTCGCCTGTCATGTCATCATGGAAAAGGTGTATAATCTGGACAAATTTTTTTGGGCAGCCAAGTCATATTAGAATGGCCCAAAGGGCTTCCCTGTTGACGGTATCAAACGCCTTTGTCAGATCTATGAAGACAGCATACAGGTGCATGTTCTGTTCAATGCACTTCTCTTGTAGATGTCTGACAGCAAACACCATATTGGCTGTGCTCCAGCCAGGTCAAAAACCGCATTGACTTTCAGGTAGATTTGCCTTGGAAATACTGGCTATTAGGCGGTTCAAGATGATGCGGGTGATGATCTTCCCTCCAACGGATATGCCTCTGTAGTTTCCACATTCTGCTTTGCTGCCTTTATTCTTGAAAAGGTAGACAATAATAGCATCGCGGAGGTCCTGTGGTATGTTTTCATCATCCCAGATGCTGATGATCACGCTATGGAACACTGCTAGTGCTGCTGGACTTGCCACTTTATATACCTCTGCTGGTATCCCATCTTTTCCAGGAGGTTTTCCTGAACTCATCTGGCTAACAGCTTTCTTAATCTCATCTATAGTGGGTGGAAAGTCAAGATCTGTCAGGACGGGTTGTTGTGGAATTTCATTGAGGACGTTATTATTCACGGTCAATGGTCTGTTAAGAAGGCTGCTAAAGTGTTCTCACCATCTTTCGTTGATGCCCTCTTTGTCTTTGACCAGCGTTGTGTTGTCTGATGAGAGCAATGGGGTAGTCCTTGGTTTAGAAGGTCCATAGACTGTCTTAATAGCACTAAAGAACATCTTTGAGTTGTGGGTCTCAGCATAGTGCTCAATTTCTTTGGCTTTGCTCTCCCACCAGCTGTCTTGTATCTGACGGAGGTCTTTCTGTGTTTTGTTCTGAAGGTGCTTGAAATGGTCCCATTTGGAGGCTGAGGAGGGGTCATTCTGCCATTCAATAAAGGCTTTTCTCTTTACTTCCAGTGCTGAACATATTTCTTCTTGGTTCTCATCGAACCAATCCTGATGTATTCTTTTCTTTGGTCCAAGTGATGTTATTGATGTGTCAGTCACTATCTGCTTGAACTGATCCCACTTTTCGGTAACAGTACTGATCAGTTGACCGTGGGATGTTAATTTGTCATCAAGACTCTTCTGAAAATTCTTGAAACATTGGGCATCCTTCAGTTTGGCTACGTTAAAAGCAGGTCACACATGCTTATGGCATTTGTGCCGAGAGGGAGTGATGTAAAGTTGAAGAGACATCCTGACTAATCTGTGATCTGTCCAGCACTCTGCGCCTCGCATTACTTTGGTGATCAGTACGTCTCAGATGGCTCGCCTTCTGATAATGGCAAAATCTATCAGATGCCTCTGTTTAGACCTAGGTTGCATCCACGTAGTTTTGTATTTATCCGCTTGTCGGAACAGAGTGTTGGTAATAGTCAGGTCGTTTTCAGAACAAAGGCTCAAAAGGAGTATTCCATTGTTGTTCATTTTGCCTACCCCATGTGTCCCGGTTACTCCTTTCCAGTTTTCGTTGTCAGCCCCGACTCAGGCATTGAAATCTCCAAGTAGGAGTAGTTTGTCTGTTGCAGGTGTGGCCTTGATCAGTCTGTCGAGATCTTCATAGAATTGTTCCTTTGAGTTGTCAGGGCACGTTAGAGTGGGTGCATATGCACTGATGATGGTGGCATGACGTTTGGCGTTTGGTGGGAAGCATAGTTTCAGCAATCTTTCATTGCTACCCACTGGAAGGTCTGGGAGTTGACGCATCAACGAGGTTTGTATTGCCAGACCGACTCCATGTATTCTATCCTCTGTCTTAGTCTTACCCTTCTAGAAGAAGGTATAACCACTTCCTGGTTCACTCAAGAAACCTTCCCCAGCCAATCTTGTTTCACTTAATGCTGCTATATCGATGTTATAGTGGGCTAGTTCACGAGCAATGAGAGCTGTCCTTCTCTCAGGTCTTGCAACAGCTTCTCGATCCATGAGAGTACGAACATTCCATACACCAATGGTAAGTTTTCTCAAATTTTTCTTTTGGTTTTGACCGCAAGTAGGGTTGAACTGCCAGCCGTGGCTTGCTGGCCAATTATTGTTGTAGGGCAGGCAATTTTTAGGCCACCTTTTCTAGGTTCCTCCCTTACTAGGGTGAGCAGTGCTGTCCTAAAGACGACTGCTCAGACGCCTGGGATGCTGCCGGGCAACTCTGCTGCTCAAGGTACACAGCTGGATGACCACTTGTCCACAGGCTGCCTATGTGTGGGATTGGGACTACGAATCCCAGTGGTAACCAGTAATATCATCATAAAGGTAGATCAAATTAGTTTCACAGGATTTGCTTTCCACAAGCCTATAATTAATTTAATTTGATAAAATCAGGCACTGAAGAGCAAAGACTGTGAAAGCAAAAGCAGTTAGTCCCAGGCACCAACCAAGATGTGGTCACAAGCAGGAACGCTGATGGGGTGGGGCAGGGGCAGGGAGATGCAATGGGGCAATTTTCCTGCAGCCCAGCAATTTAATAGGGCCCAGGAGGCTCTGGTCTCTGTCACTGCTTCTGCAGCAATGGTGGCAGATGGAGGCCTGGGCCCTTTAAATTGTCACTGGAGTGCGGCACTCTGAGTGGCTCTGAAGGCTGCTTGGCGTGGGGCATATGGCAGGGTGCACTCCAGGCAATACTTAAGGCTGGCTGCTTCAGCCAGGCCCCTTCTGCCTGAGTCCACAGCCCTTTTGGGAGCCTGGAGCCATCCTGTCCCACTTGCCCAGGAGCTGGAAAGTCTGCCAACTGCCCTGGTTGCAAAGGTGTGAGACGTTAAGTGAGATGTTAAGTTCCTGTCAGATTGTGGATCGTGATCTAAAAGTGTTGTGGCTCAGGCAGTGGACTAGAACACAAAAAAATTATTTTTTTTTCCCTTCTGGCTCTGCATGACTTTAAATCAGGCCATCTCTGCTGTGGTTGCCCCTCTGTAAAATGGGGAAAAATCAGATTTTAGACCTTTAATTTCAAAGGATGGTCTTCATTCAACAGACAGTCATGTTCTATGCTAGTGAGGAGGGAGGCCCATGTCGCTTGTGTCAGTGTAGGTCCTTAGAAGATCCATTGTAGACCATCACAATTGGTCTTCGGATCATGGAGTGACAGTTTGGACCATCCTCAGACCCCACCGGCAGGGTGAGGGAGGCAAAGGGGGCAGTTGCCCCTGGGCCCAACATTTCAAAGGGGCCAGAGCTCCAGCCACTGCCACGCCCAAAGTAGCAGCAATGGCAGCCGGAACGGTGAGCCCCTTTGAAATACCACAAAGTTCAGTGCCACCACTCTGCTTGTGGCTCTGAGGTAATGTGGGAGGGCCAGGGCTGACTGTCCTAACCCCTGCTCCTTCTGCCCTTGGCCCGGCACCTTTCAGGGGGTGGGAAGCCCTGCCCTTGGCCCCGGGCCCACAGAAGCTGTCAGCGCTACTGAGCATCCTCCAGTGGGACACATCCCTTTGCAGATATTTTTGCCAATTTTCCATTTGTTGAGTGGAGAAGAGACCAGGTTAGCCAGACATGCCACCACAGGAAGGCCTTGGTGTATCTGTCTACCAGCCCTCTTGACCTCATGAAAATGTTTCTGAGAATGTAATTATGAATACATTAGCCACTGTGTTGTCAGCAAATTTACATTCCTACATACATGTCAGCCTTGCTTAGTTTGCTGTCAGAAATGACAAATGCTCTGTATTATCTGGCAGCTATCTTTATCTATTACATTGCTTACTGCTCTGTTAAGCATCCATTTACAGCATGCATTTGTCGGTGGGCTACTTAAGAACTCAAAAACTAAGCTTGCAAGTTCAGGTCAGCACTATTGTTTAATTTTTTTCCAGTATAGAAATGAACAGCTTGCACTACCTTTAAATAACTCACTGAGGTAAAAGCAAAACATTGCAGGAACAGATTGTGCAGCCTGTGGCTGGATTGGTATGAGCAATCTGTGTGAGATTTCTCCAGAGGTTGATGTCGGTAAAATCTTGAGTCAGAACTCCTGGTATTGGAGTTGCTGAGAAACACACAGTAGAGTGGAAATTGTTGAAGGAGCACAGTTAGCCATACACTGAAAATGTCTCTGAAAATTCTGTTGTGGCACTTAGACTTTTCTCCTGTCTGCAGCCACTGGGGCCCGGCTCTGTGACCCTGGAAGGGGTGTAGCCAAGAGCAGAAGAGGTGGGGTTTAGGGCAGTCAGCCCTTAGCACTACTCGGATCATGCTGCCGGCACTCCTTTCCCCACTCACAGCCATGCGGCGTGGTTGAGCAGCACTGCCATGGCAAATCAAAGAGATGGGGAGCATCTGTTGCTGCTGCCAAAGTGGTGGCGGTGATGGACAGCGCTCCAGGCCCCTTTGAAATGCCAGGCTCCTGGGCAACTGCCCTTTTGCCATCCCCCACAACTCTCCCATGGGTAGGTTTGCCTGGAAGCACATGCTCCCTAACTATCCAGTTACAGTATGTGCCTTCTGCCTGGTCACATGGAATCAGGGAAGCTTTCCCCCCAAATTTTGCTGGTGGAGAAAGCATGTGATATTCAGAGTTGATCTTTTTGTTTAAGATGGTGTCACCCCACATTCATTCAGCCAGACTTCTGACTGTGCCATCTATTTCTGCTTCACGTATGTTTGAGAAATAACCAGAGCCAGATTTACTCCTTATGCGCATGAGCCACAGCATCTTCACTTCCCCCTTGCCTATGTATCACATTGGTGTTTTCCACAAAAAATGAAACTATCCCCCACTATCCCCTCAAAAATGCCACCATGCCTAATCACGTGCCTGCTGTGCTGAACTAGAAATCCAGCTCTGGCAATAACATTATTTTGGAAGACTTTTTATGAGGCTGACTCACAAGACATTTCTTGAGATTCCAGTGGGCAAGGGAGGGTGCATAACTGCTTTATTTAATTCTGTCGATGTATAATAGTTGCTGCTTATTCCATCCTCTCTTCTACAATTATGCAGAAGATTCCTTATAAGCAGCATTATGGCACCAGCTATCAGGTAGCAGAGAGGGACAATAGCGGAAGGCTGAGGAAAATGCAAACACACGCCTTCTTCTAATGTTTGATTCTTTTTTTGTCTCCTTCACAGGGAGAAATGCAAGTAACTTGTCCATATAGGGTCCTTTTATATTCCCCCGTTCTGATTCCTTCCCTGGTAGCTGGGTCTCTTTTCTGTCACTCCAACAATTCTCCTGCTGGTGTACTTTAAAGCATCACAATGGCTTTCTCTGCTATTCAGCAAGAGCTACCGTGCTTTCATTCATTGCTATTGTGTTATCAGTTGTCTCCCACAGCTGCAACATAGTCCATGCACCAGTTTGACTCCTTCTTAGACCAGAGGTATTTCCACCTCCTTGTCAATTTAAATGGGATACGGGCAGACTTAGGGTCCCTCTGCACAGTGTTTTAATTTGCATCAGAGGGGTATATATTTAATGTCCACGCTAACTGGTCTACGTGGACCCTGTTGGCATGCAAAAAGCCCCTAGCACATATTGACTTGGTATTGCTGGAAATAGGACTAAACTAACTACTCACCTGCAAGCTGGGACCACATGGTATAATTAATATATAATTTAGCGTTGAATAAAATTTACCTATGAATAAGGTGACCACCCATCCCATATTGGGCGGGACAGTCCTGTATTTGGTGCGCCAAAAAGGAATAGTCCATATTTGGACCAGGCACAGCTGCTGGTGGAAGTCACTTCCCTGAGCCTTGGAGAAGTGGTGGGAGCAGTGGCAGCTGTGGCTTCCCGGGGCTTCAGGGCAGGGCAGGTGGCTGCTGCTTTCCCAGGGCTCCTGGGGAGTGCCGGCAGCTGCAGCTTCCCCGGGGCTCTGGAGGAGGGCCAGCAGCTGCCACTTTCTTGAGGCTCCCGGTGAGCGCCAGCAGCTGCTGCCTTCCTCCTGTCTCCCTGGGGCTTAAGAGAGCCGGAAGGAGCTGCTCTGCCCCCTATATCTCCCTGTCCCAAATCACGCTGGTGTCCAAAAATTCCATCGACAAAAAAGCTGTGTGGCCGCTCTGAGGGGGGGCTTCTCTTGACGGACAGGGCATCCAGAACAACGGGCAGCCCTGTCAGCTGTGCTTCCGGGTGCCTGTTTTATCATCTGAACAGCTGGGCAGTCTAACCTCTCTGTCAACAGAGTGGACATTTTCCTATTGGCATTTGCGTGTGGCTGCACTCTCTGGATTTAAAATTATTTTAAATATGTTTAATTAATAATAATTTAGTTTTGTTGGGAACTCTCTTCTGACAGCAACTTCTGTTGACACAGCAATGTAGTGTAACCGCAGCCTTTGCAGACAAACTTTATCTAGTTATTAAAACAAGAAGTCCTGTGGCACCTCATAGACTAACATATTTTGGAGCATAAGCTTCCGTGGGCAAAGACCCGTTTTGTCAGATGCATGAGTGGCGGGGAGGGTTCAGAGGAGAATTTAAAGAGGGAGTCTCAGTAAAGGGGAGGGCCGGAGCTGACAAGGTCTATTTAGTCAGGGTGGATGTGGCCCATTATTGGCAGTTAATGTGGAGTTGTGAACGTGAAGAGGAGAAATCAGGTCGGTTCAGTCAGGGGGGATGTGGCTCATTGTCAGATGCTAATGTGCACATCCCACCTGACTGAACTGAACTGAACAACTCCACATTAACAGCTGGTAATGGGACACATCCACCCTGGCTGAATAGATGTCAGCTCTGGCCCTCACTCTTTAGTGAGACTCCCTCTTTAAATCCTCCTCTGAACCCCTCCCCCCACTTATGCATCTGGCGAAGCAGGTCTTTGCTGATGAAAGCTTATGCTCCATAATGCCTGTTAGTCTGGAAGGTGCCACAGGGCTTCTTGTTGTTTTGAAGATACAGACTAACTTGGCTGCCCCTCTGATTCTTAGCTTGTTATGTTTTCCAAACTGCCGTTTAGTTAAATCCACTTCATCCTTTGGCTTTGCTTGACGCATTTGCTAATTGCTCAGAATATTCTGTAGGATGGGACAGGAGTGAAAAAAAAAGACAAGGAGAAAGTATTCACTAATAAGTAAGTTTCTCAGAGTTGCTCCTGTTCTCTTACCTTGTTTCCTTTTCTTCTTCCCTTGTGCTGTCTGGGACTCTGCCTAGTATAGGAATTGCCAAGCACTGTCTGTTATTAGTAGTCGGAAGTTTCCCCTTTATATGTCCTTTCCCTCCTTGCGTCTTGGTAGAGGGCAGCATTGGTGGCCAACACTCTAGCCCGGGGGTGTCCAACACGTGGCCCATAGGTCAGAATCTGGCCTGCAAAGCCTTTTTATCCAGCCCACTGAGCTGGCAGCGGCACCGGTTTTAACAGGCAACTGGGTGGCTCCAAGCTGTACGTGGCTCCCTCTGCCGCCGCCACTCCCTCCTCCAGCTCCTGTACAGCATGGCAAGGGCCACTCCCAGCGCCCTGCTGCGATGTGCATGGGGGAGAGTCGGCAGGGGTTGCTGTAGAGAACATGGGCTTTGTCTCTCAAGGGGAGGTTGTCCCCGCACAGCCGCTGTAATGAGCAGTCCCAGCACGTGCTCATTCGCTCGCTCCCCAGCTGGCATGGTAGTGGAGCAGTCCCTCCAAGGGCGTCAAGCTGCTGGGTGCGCTGCTGAATGGCATCATGCAGCCTGCCTACTATGATCAGGCAGACATCACCAAGGAGCTGCTGCAGGGCCAGCTCTACCCTTCCCCAAGGTGGCACCACAGGAGCTCTATGCCCTGTTCCTCAAGATGAGTGGCATCCTCAAGGTAGCGGCGCCTGGAAGGACAGACAGTCAACAGATGGACTGGCTGGGCTGGAGAGGTAGTGGGAGGATATTGGAACAGACAGACAGGGCTGGGCTGAACTGGAGCAACGGGGAGATGGACGGACAAACTGAGGGACTGGTGGGACTGTAGGGGGAGTGGGGAGTTGTTGAGATAGACAAATGGACTGGCTGAGCTGGAGGAGGAGTGGGGAGTTGTTGGGTCAGACAGACAGAGGCCTAGCCTGAGAAGCAGTGGGGACGTTGAGACAGACATATGGAGAAGCTGGGCTAGAGGGGTGCATGCGGGATTGGGTCTGAGGCTGTGGACGGTTTGTGGCTGCGGTGGGTTTAAGACTGGGGACAGTTTGGGTCTATGGGGGGTTTAAGCCTGGGGACGGGGAGGAGTGGCAGTTTGGAGCTATTTTGTGTTTGGCCCTCAGAGCACGTAAAAAATTGCCATGTGGCCCCCAATGAAAAACGGCTGGAAACCCCTGTGCTAGCTAACAACCACATGTGGCTATTTGGCCAGTTGAGTGTGGCTACTTATTTAGAATAATGTGGCTAGCTCCCTTTAGAACTGGCTGGCCACCGTAGTCCTAGAATCTTATGCGGGATAGGGGAAGGACCTTGAGAAAGGCTGTATGTACATTACCACCTTCCTTCAAAGGAAGGATGGTAATTAGGGTGTTGGGAGTTTACTAATTAAGTGCTGTCATGCATAGGCAGGACTTCATTAAGCAAATTCCCCCCCTCCAGCGGCAACTCCGAAGTTTTAAACCTCAAAGTACCGGCATGCGTCTAGCCGCGGCTCACCCACAGGTACTTCGAAGTGCCGGGGCAGCTTTGAAGTCCCCTTACTCCCAAATTTTGAGGAATAAGGGGACTTCAAAGTTGCCCTGGCACTTCGAAGTACCGGTGGGTGCGCCATGGCCAGACCCGTGCTGGTACTTCAAAGTTTAAAACTTTGGAGTTGCCGCTGGAGTGGGTGGAATTTGCTTAATGAAGTGCTGCCTATGCATGACAGTACTTCATTAGTAAACTTCCAACACCCTAATTACCATCCTTCCTTCAAATGAAGGTGGTAGTGTAGACAAGCCCAAAATGAATTAACTGCAGGTAACTGTCTCTTTGCTAGCTATGCATGTGCACAACTTGTTTTTGCTCAGTAAAATTCTGTAACATACACAAAATAGAGTTGTATGTTCTAGCCAGCCTCTGGATTCATGGTCATGTGTTTTTGTTTTTTGATAACTTATTTTAGCTTATGAGCTCAATAGGATATTCAGTGCTTTCTGGGAATGACTCTAAGGCCATGCTACACTAGTCCTTGCCTTTCGAAAGGGGTATGCTAATGAGCCACTTTGGCAGATGCTAATGCAGCTCTACCATGAATATGCAGCACATCATTAGCATAATGGTGGCCCTGTGCATTTCAAAAGTGCCGCTTTTGAAATGCATGCTTCTCATGTAGACAGGGATCTTTCAAAAGGACCCCTGGACTTTGAAAGCTCCCTCTTCCCATTTGGTTTTGGGAAGAAGGGGTTTTCGAAGTTCAGGGGTCCTTTCCTGAGGCCCCTCTCTATACAAGTAATGTGTGTAGTAAGTACAGGCCCAGTAGGAGGCCTTAGGCCTGAACCAAAGTAATGGTCAAGACTTTGCTAACAGAAAGCAAAGTGCAGCTGTGAGCTAAAGGAATGCATTACTCACAGAAGTTGGCAAGAAGAGGGTTGCTGGTGCATAAACATATCTACCTAGCATATTGAAGTAGGTACATGGTATCAGAACTCCCTACCCTGGAACATTGCACAGATAAGAAAGAATAGGCCAATCCATCCCAATGACAGAGGCAAAAGGGTAGTATGGCAGGTACATGGTACCAGAACTCCCTACCCTGGAACATCCCACAAATAAGAAAGAATAGGCCAATACATCCCAATGACAGGGGCAAAAGGATAATATGATGGATAGAGTTGTTTTGTTCAAACCAACATGTACAAAGGGGGAGGCGGCACCTAACTACGTAGAAGGGGTGTACCTCAATACGTCAGGAGTGGTGTAAGTTGTTTGTACCTGTGTATAAGAATCTAATCCTGGGATGTGGTCTGGGTCCAGCCAAGGGGGCAGTGGAAAGTCCCGCCACTGACTGAGCCGAGTCCATTGACCGTGGGTGCATATTTGTAGTATGCCCTTACTTAGACTAAGAAATCTACAGGGAACTACTATTGTATCCAATACGGCAATAAACCTGGCCGATGTGCCTTTGCACCTTACTAGACTCTGTAGTCATTGGGGGTTCTCTTCAAGTCTGCTGTGTCAGCTATCTGCAGAGCTGGGGCAGCACACAGAGGGAACAAGCGCACGCAGCCGAGTGGTACATTGGAGAGAGCAGAGCACCACGCTGGTGACAACTCTGACGACAGTGTGTGTTTCAAAAGCAGCATTTTTGAAATGCGTGCAGCTGCCATTATGCTAATGAGGTGCTGCATATTCATGGTGGTACTGCATTAACATATGTGAAAGTTGCTCATTAGCATACCTCTTTCGAAAGGTGGGGGCTAGTGTAGCCATGGCCTAAGGGAATACCAATTTTTGTGCCATTTAAGCTATATTCTGAACATTCTATTCCATTTCAGAAATCAAAAAACCCATAAAATTTAACGAGTCTCAAGCCCTTTAGCAACGCCTGAGCTGTTGTCATATATCCGGTCCTCAGCCCCTCTGAAGAAAGTATTGATTTTATTTTTCACAGAAATTCGTGCTGATTAAATAAACTAAGTGAGCTCTTCCAAAGACTTTAATAGAGAACCATGCCATTTTAGAGGGACTTTATATGTGATTACAGTGGATAAGGTGAACAAAAACCAATGCACGTAAGAGCTATGGTGTCTGGTGTCTGACTGCTTGAAAAATACAATTCTCCCCTTGGCTTGGCATTTTAAAAGGAGAAAAAATTATATTTGATGGGAAGTCTGTCCTGAAACCCTGCATGCTTATGCCATCAGCCTCCACTAGAATTACATTAAGAATTGTCACTTCATCTGTTTTTCAAGTGTTAGCCGTTGCTGTCTTTTGAGAGCAAAGGAAGTCTTGTATTTTTGCTCTTTTTTTTTTACGGTGTTTAATGCATATGTTTAGTCAATTATAGCTTGCTCAGTGAAAGCTCAATTCTCTCTTACTGATGGATTTGTTTTGTTGGTGACAAACCTAGGGATGGTGTTGGGAACAAAAGGTGACAGCTATGCTGCTTCTGTTAGACATGTTACTGTTATTGTCTGTGATGTTACTAGTACTTTCTTCACCCTCAAAAGTATTTTCTGTGTGACATATGTAAGCAACATTTGAGGAACATGCCCACATGGTGAAAAACTCTTTAAACCATTAAGAATGTTCATATTGGGTCAGACCAAAGGTTCGTCTAGACCCATATGCTGTCTTCTGACAGTGGCCAATACCAGGTGCCCCAGAGTGAATTGACAAAAGTCATCAAGTTCCATCCCCTGATGCCAATGCCCAGCTTCTGACAGACAGAGGCTAGCGACACCATCCCTGCACATGCTGACTAGCAGCCATTGATGGACCTATCCTCCATTAATTTATCTAGCTGTTTTTGGGGTTTTTTTTTTTGAACCCTGTTCTAATTTTGGCCTTCACAACATCCTTTGGCAAGGAGTTCCTCCGGCTGACTGTGCACTGCATGAAGAAATACTTCATTTGGTGATGCCTAGTTCTTGTCTTTTGGGAAGAAGTAAATAACTCTTCTTTATTTACTTCCTCCACACCAGTCCTGGTTTTATGGACCTCTATCATATCCTCCCTTAGTCATCTTTTCCAAGCTGTTAAGTCCCAGTCTTATTAATATCTCCTCCTATGGCAGCCCTTCCATATCCTTTATAATTTTGTTGCCCTTTTCTAAACTTTTCCCAATGCCAAGTTATCTTTTTTGATCTGAGGTGACCATATCTGTATGCAGTAGTGAAGCTGTGGTTGTACCATGGATTTATATAGAGACAGTAAGATATTTTCTTTATTTGCTTTCCCTCTCATAAGCTGCGTCTACACGTGCACGCTACTTCGAAGTAGCGGCACCAACTTCGACGTTAGGCGGCGAGACGTCGAAGTTGCTAACCTCATGAGGAGATAGGAATAGCGCCCTACTTCGACATTCAACGTCGAAGTAGGGACCGTGTAGACGATCCGCGTCCCGCAACGTCGAAATTGCTGGGTCCTCCATGGCGGCCATCAGCTGGGGGGTTGAGAGATGCTCTCTCTTCAGCCCCTGCGGGGCTCTATGGTCACCGTGGGCAGCAGCCCTTAGCCCAGGGCTTCTGGCTGCTGCTGCGGCAGCTGGGGATCTATGCTGCAGGCACAGGGTCTGCAACCAGTTGTCAGCTCTGTGTATCTTGTGTTGTTTAGTGCAACTGTGTCTGGGAGGGGCCCTTTAAGGGAGCGGCTGGCTGTTGAGTCCACCCTGTGACCCTGTCTGCAGCTGTGCCTGGCATCCCTATTTCGATGTGTGCTACTTTGACGTGTAGACGTTCCCTCGCTGCGCCTATTTCGATGTTGGGCTGAGCAACGTCGAAGTTGAACATCGACGTTGCCGGCCCTGGAGGACGTGTAGACGTTATTCATCGAAATAGACTATTTCGATGTTGGCTGCACGTGTAGACGTAGCCATAATGATTCTTGACATTCATTTGCTCTTCTGACTGATGCCAAACATTGAGTGGATGTTTTCAGAGCACTAGCCACAATGACTCCAAGATCTCTCTTTTGAAAGGTAACAGCTAATTTAGCCCATGTCATTTTATATATGTAGTTGGGATTATGTTTCCCAATATGCATTGTTTTGCATTTGTCAGCATTGAATTTCATTGGCCATTTTCTTGCCCAGTCATCTCAGTTTGTGAGATTCTTTTGAAGCACTTCCTCTCCTTGCACTTTAGAGAGGCATGCTTAGCACCCTGACTGATTAAGAAAATACTCTATGCAGGCAAGACATATCTGCCTACTGAGAATACCTTTTGCCATTTGGTCACAGTGTGTTTGGGCCTCACTGTGAACAACAACTGTGATTAGATAGAGCATGGGTGTCCAACCTTTTGGCTTGCCTGGGCCGTATTGAGTGAAGAGGAATTGTCTTGGGCTGCATATAAAATATATAATATAGTTAAAGTATATAAATCACATAACAATGTTAAAAGTTTACGATCTTGTGGGGCCGCATTAGTAGCTGTCCAGGGCCGCATGCGGCCCGCGGGCCACGGGTTGGACACGCCTGAGATAGAGGCTAGGCAAAACTTATTCCACTTTCTGTGCTTTGATGTAAATCCTACAAAACAAACATAATGGAGGAGGGAGTTCTTGATAGATGTTTACTTTCATGTAAGAAAGATCTAAAACTGTTAACGTATAGATTGCACTGCATCTTGTAATGAGCAAGAGCTTATCAGCCATGGTATTTTAGCACCAAGGCATTATTTCTCCTGTTTGGCTTTTTACAGAGTATATTGATTTTTCAGATTCAGCAACAAGTCAGCATTAGATTAACAGCAGTAGCACCCATCTGCACTACAGGATCAAATTCCTCATTTTGAAATGTCCACTTTCAGTTGCATCAATAAGGGTGTGACTATACTTGCATTCCACTTTTGAAAGAGGCATGCAAATGAGGGAAATCAAAAATACAAAGAAGGTGCAGATTTACATACCTGATGCATCATTTGCATATTCTCCTTTCGAAATAACTTATTTTGAAAGAAAAAAAGTAATGTAGCTATGACTTTTTCGAAAGTAAACCCCATCTTCAAAAGAACCCTTCTTCCTGAAACAAAATAGGAAGAAGGGTTCTTTTGAACACAGTGGATATTTTTTCCAAAGGAACCCAGTCTACCCAGCTGTTTTTGCTTTCAGAAGAGCCCCTTCTGGAATCACAGTCATGTGAGATTATGCAAATGAAGTGTGAGATTTTTAAATCAACGCTTCATCTGCATTTATCTTCCTCATTTACCTACCTCCTCCAAAAAGGGAATGTAGTATAGAGACTGCCATAGGGAACAGAGCCTATTTTTAAACAAGCTGCAGTATGTCCGATGGCTCTGTTTTGAAATAGGCTCTGTGTGTAGATGCTGTATTTCAAAATAACTAAGTGCTATTTCAAACTGCCTTTTTGTGTGTAGCAGCATTAATTCAAAATAAGGGATTGCAGCATAGCTTTCCAGAATAGCTTATTTTGAAAAAAGGCTGCTATGTAGCCATATCCTAAGACTGAATCTACACTGGCAAGTTCTTTCAAAATAATTTTTGAAAGAAGGGCCTGTTTCGAAGTATCCCTCAGAGTGTCTCCACAAAAACACATTTTTTTGAAAGAAATTTGAAAGAATGTGGCCTGCCTTTCAAAATCGCTCTTCCATTCCTGATTCAGGAAGAGCGTCCCCTTAGAAAAGACTTGAAAGAAAATGTGTAGAGCATCCAGGACCCCTGCGTCTCCCAGAGGCTCCCCTCTGAGCCAACACAGGGTTCCCAGGAGCCCAGCTAGGCCCAAAAAACAGCACCCCATCCTGGACCGAGGCAGAGCTGAAGGACCTCCTTGGATTGTGAAGAGGTGAGGAGGTCTTCCTCCAGGGTGCCCCACCCACATGCCTGACCAAGTGTGCGCCAAAGTAAAGGAGCTGAGACAGGCCTACATCTGGGCCCGAGATGTGGCCAGATGCTGAGGGGCAATACCCGCCAGCTGCCCTCCACTACATGGAGCTGGACCGTCTTCTCAGGCCACGGGAGGCAACTCTTCCCTCCCCCATTAGAGGTGCTAGACACTGCAGGGGCCAGAGCCTGAGACCAATAATGACCCGGAGGCCAATGACCAGCCAGGACCCTTGACCAGGACCCCCAATGACAACCAGGAGCCAGAGCCCATGCTGGAGGAGGAGGAGAGGTCCCTGGTCATCGCCATCCCCTCCACAACCTCCAGACACACCCCCTCCTTCCAGGCCTCCCCCAAATTCTTCAAGGGATCCTCCAGTAGGTACCCTGCAGTTTGGACACCCTGGGGGCTGGAGGGGGCGTGCCTGTCTCCACCACTGCTAGTCACATGGCCACCTGCTCCCTTCTGGATGAACCCCAGATGACTGCATCCCCCAGCCACAGAGAGGACCACGTGCAGGCACTCAGCACCCACTCCTGTGGAAGGAACCACAAGCTCCATACCCAGGGAAAGGTTGTGGAGGGGATATACCATACCTGGAGCATACCCCACCCATGCAGGGTCCCCCCCCGGTGCTAAAGAGCCTCCAAGGCCTCCAGGTCAGCAGACAGTGGGGTGGGAGGGAAGGTCTCACCAGAGGATCTGGAGGGATAGGCAGAGCCCTCAGGGTGAGGTCACAGGACTAATGTGTCATCCCTCTGTTCCCTTCTGGCACCACAGCTCTGCCGCCCAAGGGTCAGGAAAGCCCCATCCAGGGCCAGGGGAGCCCTGCACCAACTGCCAAGGGGGCCAGGACACCCCCACTCCTGCTGCCTGTGTGGGTCCGTGGCAGGAGGCCACACTGCTGCCCCCTCGAAGAGGGACCTGCCACTGCCCACACAGTCACCTGGTGGGAGTTAAATGCCACCATATAGGAGTGGCTGGCAATGGAGCGGAAAGCCTGCCCCAGGCCCCCACCCCCTCACCACCTGGTCCTGCAGCCCTTCCCACAGCCCCTGCCCTCACCACCCTGTTCCCACCCAGCTGGAACTTGGTTGGTGGCTTGTGGCCAGGGCAGGTCTTGGCAAGCCAGCCCCTACACCCACTGCCGAGTCCACTGTACCTCCCTCTGGTCCCAGCCCCATCCCAGCCCTGATGGGGACCCTGGATGTGGAGTTGTTGGGGCTCATGTGGCTGGTACAACTCATGCCCCCCCCCACCCACACCAAGGGCTAAGGTCCCCTGCCCCGTCCCCTCTCAAAGTTCAGGTGCCCCTAACTGCACCACAGGACCCCACCTTGTATATAGTTCCCCCCCAGTCTCCTCTGTACATTGTTCTTGTTTCATCTTTTTGTTATGACACAGTTCTGATGTTAGTTAAAGTGTTTATTGCTCACCACCCTGGCATCCCTTGTGCATGATGGGGGACTGGTGAGAGGTGGGTGTGTGGGGGAGGTTGTTGTCGGGGAACAGTGCATGGTGGTTGACTATGTGGCGGGGGTCAAGGTGGGGCTGTCTTGGGGACGGTCACTGAGACTCCCTTGCAAATGCCTCCTGGAGGGCCTCCCTGACCCACACCCCATCACAATACACCTGGTGACACAGGCTCATAGCCAGGTCCAACCTTGGCAGCCCACCCCAGCAAAAAGGGCTCATGCTGTTTTTCCACACTATTGTGAAGAGTGCAGCATGCCCTCACCATGGCAGGCACATTGTGGAGGCCAACCTCCAGGCACATCAGGAGGCACCGAGAGCACCCTTTGAGGCACCTGAACATGTTGCTGTCCTGGTCCAGGTGGTCATTAAAAAGGTCCTGGCTCAGGCCCATGTGGCCTGTATAGGGCCGCTTGAGCCACGGGTGCTGGGGGGTAGGTGGCATCAGCCACTATGCAGGAGGGGCATGGTCATGTCCCCAACAGGGGGCTCCCACAGGGGCAATTAGGTCCACTCCACCATCCTGCATCCAAGCCAGGAGTTCTGGAAGACCTGAGCATCATGGGATTGGCCCAACCAGCCCTCACAGATGTCCTTGAAGCATCCCTTGGAATCCATGAAGGCCCGAAGCACCATGGAGTGGTAACCCTTTCTGTTGATGTACCTTCCAGTGCTGTGGTCTGAGGCCCAGATGGTGATGTGCGTCCTGTCCAACGCATCAAAATTTGTGGGGAACCCGACGGTGACAAATTCTGTGAGGGCAGTGTCCAGGTCTCTGATGTGAATGATGCTCTGCAGGAGGACGGCATTGATCACCCAGATGACCTGCAGGGGATGAAGGGCAAACACACCTGTGAGTGCATGGTGGGGTGCTCCAGGCCCTCCCAGCCCCCATCCCATGCTCTGAACCCCCCTCGCCTGTCCCCCCCCAAGGCCCCGCCCTGGTCCCCGAGGGACCCCCTTGCCCAGGAGTCCCCTCCCCCACCATTGAGTGTGTGACCCACGCATGTCTTACCTCCATGATGACCCCAACATCGCTTTGCCCACCCCAAACTGGTGCCTAACTGACTGGCGGCTGGTCAGAGTGGCCAGTTTCCAGATGGTGATGGTGAACTGCTTCTCCAGGGGAAGCGTGCACCACATGCAGATGTCTTGGTGCTGAAGGATGGGGGCGAGCCAGGGACATAGCTCCAGAAACATACGCTGGTCATGTGGAAGTTCTTGAGCCTGCGGTCATTGTTCCACTCCCCCATAACAAGCTGGTCCCACCACTTGGGATAGGTCCACAGGCACCAGCTCGCCTGGGGAATGGGCACCAACGTAGCCCCAAGAAGATAGCCTGTATGACTGTGGCCAGGCAGGTGATCCCCCTGGAGGCACTGAAGGACAGTGATGAGCACCATGATGAGCAGTCTGAACATGGCCTCAAGGAGTTCCGCACTGGGGAGCTGCTTGGGATCCATGGGGTTCTCTGCAGTGGCTCTACTCTGTGCTTGGATCTGCTGTGCTGTGGACAGCCTGGCAGCCTTCAGCGTGTGCAGGGTACGGGTGTCAGGGATGGGTCCTTTAAGGGAGCAGTTAGCTGCAGCCCCTGGAAGGGCTTGTCCACCCTGTGACTCTGTCTGCGGCCTTTGCTGGCCCATTCTTTCAAAAGAGCACCCGGAGCTATTTTCATGCTCTCTGTCGAAAGACTGGGCTGGTCTTTTGAAAGGGCGTATTGAAGGCTCCATCCACGTTTTGTGTGTAGACGCTCTCTTTCAAAAGAGGATTTTCCAGAAGACCTTCTTTCGGAAGACTGCTGTATTGTAGACATAGCCTATGTGTGCACACATGCACACGCCCCCAGCATAAGTCATAATCTTTGTATTCCTACTACATACCCCAACAGTTGGTGCTTGAGCTTTCTGAATCACTACACGGCTAGTGGTTTTAAAATCAAAGAATTGCTATTTTCCTGGTTGAGTAATTGGCTTACTTTTGCCGTTGTTTGTGTTGTTTTCAGTCTTCCTTCATTTATATGATTTTCTTTTACACTTGCGATTGTCTTTAATAAACCTGAACAAACCTGAATGAATGTATCCTCCCCCGCCCCTTGGTTTAGCCTCATGTAGCATGTAAGGCACAGAGAGATTAAGTACCTTACATAAAAAACAACAAGAAGTCTTCTGGCACCTTATAGACTAACAGATATTCTGGAGCATACGCTTTCATGGGCAAAGACCAAAGTCACTCAGTGAGGTTTGTGGTACTGAACCCCAGTTCTCTGCATCTTCTCAAGTTGCTGAAACACAAGTTTCTCTCGTGGGAGCAAAAAGAACCGGCCAGCAACTGAAAGGCAAATGGAAATGTTTTTCTATGGCATCCACTTTCAGAGTTCTGTGGCACCTATCACAGTTACTGAAAACACTGATCCTGGACCTTAGAGCACGACAGCCAATACAGTTCCTTATGCTATGAGAATACTTAGCCTTGAAATGAAGTTTGATAAAATAAAGAAGAAAGCTGTTGCTTATCATCAGCCCTGAGACTAGGTGGCGTGCTAGAACCAAAGCCATATATTCTGCTTTGAATAGAGAGGTTATCACTCCTCTCTCCTTATCATGTCTTTGTACACCAGTTCTGCATTTCATTCATTCAAATATTAGTTTCTGCCTCCTCTCCTCTTGGCTTTTGGACCCTTTTTCCCAATGCAGCAGTCAGCAAAGTAGGAGCTGGATGTTTCTTGAGAAAGCTATTCTGAAGTACTTTCCAGCACTTGAGAGCTGTGTCTACACGTGCACGCTACTTCGAAGTAGCGGCACTAACTTCGAAATAGTGCCCATCACGGCTACACGCGTCGGGCGCTATTTCGAAGTTAACTTCGACGTTAGGCGGCGAGACGTCGAAGTCGCTAACCTCATGAGGGGATCGGAATAGCGCCCTACTTCGACGTTCAACGTCGAAGTAGGGACCGTGTAGACGATCCGCGTCCCGCAACGTCGAAATTGTGGGGTCCTCCATGGCAGCCATCAGCTGGGGGGTTGAGAGACGCTGTCTCTCCAGCCCATGCGGGGCTCTATGGTCACCGTGTGCAGCAGCCCTTAGCCCAGGACTTCTGGCTGCTGCTGCTGCAGCGGGGGATTCATGCTGCATGCACAGGGTCTGCAACTCGTTGTCGGCTCTGTGTACCTTGTGCTGTTTAGTGCAAGTGTGTCTGGGAGGGGCCCTTTAAGGGAGCGGCTGGCTGTTGAGTCCGCCCTGTGATCCTGTTTGCAGCTGTGCCTGGCACCCTTATTTCGATGTGTGCTACTGTGGCGTGTAGACGTTCCCTCGCTGCGCCTATTTCGATGTGGTGCTGCGCAACGTCGATGTTGAACATCGACGTTGCCAGCCCTGGAGGACGTGTAGACGTTATTCATCGAAATAGCCTATTTCGATGTCGCCACATCAAAATAGGCTACTTCGATGTAGGCTTCACGTGTAGACGTAGCCGAGGTGTTGACTCTATGTAGCAATTAATACTAGAGATCAGTAAGTGAGTAACTTGTGCTTACAAGCCAGAAAGTCAGCCTGTGTTTTGTCAGGATAAATGTGGGAACTTCTCTCCCTACCCAAAAGCAAAACTTAAAAAGAGTAAGTTTTAAAAATAGGCAAAATATATATGGCCCATCTCTGGTTCAGTGTGATTGATTGTAAAACACGTCTTTTCCCAGGACAAGACTTTCATTGATTTTAGCAGCATTCCCTGACTTGTATGGATTACTTCAGTTATATTTACCATTCTACTGTCAAAATCCAGTTTTTACTAGAATTACATTGCTATTAGGCCTATATGGCTATGTAAGATTGAACAGACTATCATATCATCAGCCTATAATTCTGTGGGTTTCTCCTGATGCCATTACTGTAATTAAGATAATGATATTTAAAGTGGATATTTATTTTTACTACTTTGTATAGCAAAATATGATTAAATGTTTGCCTACAGACATATGGTTGCAAAATGTTCAATGTTATTTAAATGACTTCAAGTCTGAGTGAAAAATAAACTTTTAGAATATATTCTCTTATGCATCTGTTTCTCATGAGTGCTTAATGGAAGCTGTTTACACACAGGTAAGGAAGAGAACCTCTATGTCTTCTTCTATTTGGGAGATTCATTCCTCAAATTAATTTTAAAGATATGCAAAATTCCAGGAAGTATTTTGTTATGAATGCTGACTTAAGCTTTTAACTTAACTAGATGTAGATCTCTGTTACATTGCACCTAAAGAAACCTGGACCTTTTCCTGGTCATATCTGGCAGTTTAACAGGGGCTTTTTTCTACTTAAGAGCTAGCTATCTAATCCAACATAATGGTTATTAACTTGTGACACAGCCAGTAATGTCTGAGACCTTGAACATAGAAGCAGGGCATAAGTGAATGAGTTCAGTTGGGTATCTTGTGGCTGCAGTTCATTTTTTTTTCTATTTGAGTTGACAGCTTTTGGAAATTTTGAAATGTTATGGTCACAGTTGCATGGGAAGAAGTTGCCTTAATGTTTCATGTTGACATTGTAGGTCTCACTGATGTCATTTGTTTTGTATTTTTGGCAGGACCAGTATAGTTTGGAATCTTAGCAAGCGTGAGGTGGATTCTGACAAGATGAATTGCACCTTTTTCACATCTCACTTGGCATGTTAAGTGCCTCATTTGAAAAAAAAAGGGGTGCCCTATCTAGTATACAGCAAAGACAACACTGCTGTGGGTTTCTGCGTACTAGTCCCGACTGCAAGAAATGATTGAGAAAAATGTGTTAGAGTTCAGTATATTAACCTCAGGCAAAACTGATTAAATGTTAACGTGTGCTGGGATAGTTTGCCTAATTATTTTAAGTGAATTTAAAGTGATGGGAACAATTCCACCTGAATAACACTGCTTTTCACATCATTAAAAATGCAGCAATCATATTGGTTTTTAAGCTCACCCTGGACTTTAGCAACCTCACCACTATTGCCCCATAATGTAGTTAATTTTCTCAGAAAAGTACTGGGGACATTTTCTGTGGCCTCTCTAGTCATCTTACCACTCAAAGCAGCCTTCACCCATTTGAGCCTTCCACATAACTGAAACCACCTACCATGTGCTAAGCACTAACTTCCCCATTCTTCTAGTAGTGGCTCCTCCTATAGTTTATCCCCCTTAAACTCAGTACAGCAATGAACACAATGGACTGTGTGCCAGATTTTCCTCTGTGAATATCTTGAACACTACACTGGCTTCCTCAACTGTCAGTTTTGCTTCAGTGTTGCTAACCACTTCCCTGTTCCATGGTTAATGAAGCCAAAGGAAGGCATTGCCTACTCATACAAACATGGGTGACTTCACCCAAGCTCCATACCAGCCTAGGCCCCCTCCTGCCCGTGTGCAACAGGCTTCTCTTAGCTTGGTTCTTGGGCTGACTCCTGAAAGGGAGGGAAGAGATGGCCAGGGGTTGAGTCGAGCAGTAGGACCTGTGCTTCCAGGGCCCCTCAGAGCCAGGAATACTGTAGCTATGCAGCTGCTCAGCTGCCCTGCACTCCAGGGCTGGGGTGGCTGGGGGTTCAGGGTGGGAGAAGCTGGTTTCTACAATGCCCAGCAGTCTGGCACTCTGTGAGGAGCCACATTAGCACTGGGCAGGGCCAGCCAGTGGCCACACTGGGAGAGGCTGGGGTGTGGGGCAGAGAAAGGGCCAGTGGCTATAATATAGGCTGGATGGGCTCCAGTGGGCATGGAAGTGCTGGGACCATGCGTGGAAGGGGCAGGGCTGGAGGGTTTGCCTTTCCATATTAGCTGTTCACCCACCATCCATGCACTTCTTTTGTCTCTTGTAGTAACTAGGTCAGTAACCTATGGGGCACCTTGGGCCTATATAATTTGCATCGTTCCCATCTCTTCCAATACTCTGCAAGTGTATCTGATATCTCCTCTGCAATATACCTACAACTGCAACTCTGTCTTCTGAATCCCTCATTCACATATTAGGAAAATACACTAGTTTCTCATTGCAAAGGAAGCAGCTGCGGCCCTTCTGCTCCTTGCCCCTACAGATTCAAAGGACAAACTGGGAAACCGCATGCAAAGGGTCATTCTGTCCTTCCTTCCTTTGTGCTTTCTTCCTTGAAAGGCAAGATGGAGTTTGATTGATCTGCTTGTTTGAGCTGCTATCATTGGATAGTTTGCAACAGATTGGAGTAAGGAGAGTTGCAGTCGGTAAATCGGAGACCATGCTCACTCTTCCCCTCCCCGTTTAATTATGTAAGTATTTATTTTCTTTCCTATGAATATTTGTTATGCAAGTATCTGTGAACATACATGGCCCATGTTCCAGAGGTAACAAATGGGCAGCCAAGGGCTGTTCTTAGGTACATGTCATACAGCTGTCATGTTATCTGCTCCCTACTCTGACCCTATAGGGAACATGTTGAAGTGATCATGCCAATGTCTGGCAGTGACAAAGCTGGGGTACAAGTAATTTTTCTGGTCAGTTCTTGACTCAATGGGGTCACTCCTGCAGGTGCAAATTAGAGTACTCTTGAAGCTTCTCTAAATTTTTCTGGGAGCCCCATGATTGGACTAGGAGCCAACCTTTCCCATAAGGCATTCAGCCCAGCCTAGCTGTGTATTTGTCTCATTGTCCTGATTGACCAGTGTGAGTCACTGAATGCCCAACAATTGATCTATCTTGCCAGGTACTTACGGTCTCAAGATATTTTTTGCAGTGATTTAACAGGAATCCCCTATGTGAGCTGCTTGTTTGAAAGCCTAGTTTTGTATACAGTATAGCTGTGTCTACACACCACTTCCCTCCCAAAGGGGAATGTAAATGAGCAAGATTGAAAATGCAAATGAAGCACAGATTTATCTATCTTGCACCTCATTTGCATATTCTCATGTGATTGTGAATGCGGAAGAAGGGTTCTTTCAAAAATGTTTCTCCCCCTCCCCCCCCGAGGAACCCCCATCTACAAGGCAATCTTTGCTTCTGGAAAAGTCTCCTTCAGAAGCTCAATCACATGAGAACATGCAAATGAGGTGCAAGATATGTAAATCTGCACTTCATTTTGCATTTTTGATCTCATTCATTTGCATTTCCCTTCTGAAAGGGGAGTGCTGTGTAGACATGGCCCGTGGGTTTGGGAAAGGTCATATCATACTTTCATTGTGTACTCAAAGCCTTAGGACAGATGTTGCTAGGGCGACAATGTGTATCGTCGAGGATTTCTTTAGCGTCATTTGGAAGGGTTAGGGGTTTATCTCTTTGTGTTTTGTGTATGCAGCACAGTATAATTATTAATTCCAATCTGGAAAAAAAGCAAAGTGGTTTCAGTCTGCAAATAACTGAAGCGTTGGTGTTACTTGCTAAAGTTATGCTGAACAAATAATTACAAATAATGCCATAATTACTCAATTCCAATAAGATTTTGAAGTTTAAGTGAGTAAAATAATGTTCCTTAATGCAGTAACATTTTATGGCAAGTCTGTTATGGTGTGAAGGGTTCAAAACCACACTAGGTAGTTTTGAAACCTCCGAATGACTGAAGAATACTTCCATGAAAGTGTTAACATGAGAGGAAACAGGGAAAGTGTAAAGCCACAGTGTCCAATATGCTCTCCATTCACCACATGTGGCAAACAGGGCAGCACAAGGTGCTCTGCACACGCACCCCACCACATGGTGGGACAAGTGTGTGGTGGCAGCAGTGGAGGTGGCTCCTCCGGCCCCGGTGGGCTCCAACTGTGCAGTGGCTAGAGCAGCACAGATTCAGCCGTGGGCAGCTCGCACAGAGGTGGCTCCTGCAGTGGCACAGCTGCAGCCCTGTGTGGCTCCAGCCGTGGCATGGCTTTGTCCTGAGCAGCTCACACCAAGTGAGTAATCAGGGTTGGGGTGCGGTGGCACCTGGCTCGGGAGGAGAGGGGCCTGTGGCGATCAGGTATATTTCAGTTGGACACCACTGATGTAGTCTCAGTGAATATCTTTTTCAGTGCTCTTTTTTTCCCCCTTCTTCAAATGTGTATATTCTCAAACAGTCAGACTCCAGAGTAGAAAGATACAGCAGACATTGGCATAGAGAATTTTGGAACCGCTACTTCAATGCTCTCAGCCTGTGCATTTACTGTACTGCTTTTATGGATGAGTCTCCGCTTGCAACAGATGATACCCTTCAAGTCAATCATTTCATTGACTTGGTGCTGCATAGCCATCACTTCAGTGTGTTGTGCAGCCTTCCTAATCCCTGTACCATTATACTATCCTGGCTGATGCTATCATGCTTCCTTTATTAATCAGGAAATAATCAGTTGATTGAAAATATCAATTAATACTCATGTGCCATAAGCCACGGTGTGGTTTTGACATTGACAGAAGTTCTAGGTGCCTTAGAAATTCTATATTGAGGCTAATGGGCAGGCAAGTCAACAGAGCAGCAGACGTACTCTGACAGATTCTGTTACTACGTATTTCTGATGTGAACTTGCCTTCTTTGAGATAATCTGTCGGCTCCTTTCCTGCCTTGTTTGCACTCACTGGGTGAAATCATGGCTCTATTGAGGTCAATGGAAATACTCCATTGATACCCTCCACTGTGTTTAGCTCCATTTCATAAAACTTTGATAGAATGGGCAGAATGTGGCTACAATCTATGCCATTTCCCTATAATTTATACATTAGCTGACAGTGAGTGAATGATCACAACTCCTAAATAATTTGTACTGGTTGAAGAGACAATGGATTGAAGATATGGGATGGAAAATAGGACCTTTTACATTTAAATTCAAGCCTGAATCTTGTTGCTTGGCCCAGTTTCCTTTTAACCGAGCATAGTCCCATTGAAGACTGGAAGGGGAGCTAGAAGGGAGGAGAGGATGCAAAATTACTGGTCTTTTTGAATATGTATGTGAGATGTTACCTTTAGAGTATATGTACATGTGGGAAGAAAACAGCTGCTGGCCCGACTCATCTGGCATTGCAAGGGGAGAGGGGACCAGAGCTTGGTCGCTAGTCCCAGAGCACAGGGTTTAAGACTGGGCCCAAATGTCTACATGGCAATCGTTAGTTCCATAGCCTGGGCTCTGTGAGCCTGACCTGCAATGGCTGAGCCAAACATGAGATGGGAGTCCTGTTACTATTGCCAACTTGAACAGCTATGCATTAGCTGAGATGGTAGAGACCTACGTTTTACAAGTTGAAAGGCCAAGGCTCTAGTCTTTGATGTGCACATGTGATTTATATAATAATTGTACGTGAGGCCTAGAGATAGGGATTTTATTACAAAGGAAACTTGCCAGTGAGGAAGAAGAGATGCAAGAGGGATCAATTTCAGGCTTTTCTCCATAACCAAGAGGATAGAAAATACTTCTGAAAAAAATTAAATGAATTGAAATGAAATTTTCACATATTAACATAACCCTGGGATTTGGGGATTTCAGAAAAACACCATTTACAAGAGACCTGCATTACAAATCATGAGAGTTGTGAACTTTGCCCTTTGCCATGTAAAAGTGACACCAGCAGTGACAGCTATGTTTAAAGACAAGTTTCCTGGAGGACTAGTAACAGAGTAATGACACCTTACACCTTTTAAGTACTATACTAATTATTTAGAACTGACTATGTACATATTTCAACTTTATCCTTAAAGCATATTATCTTTATACGCAGAAAAAGACCCTCCACATGTGTTATGCTCATCATGCATGCACTGGAAACATTTAAGTTCTTGAATCTATTAATGAATTGCTTGTAGGAGACAAACTACTTCAAAATATACAGTGTTTTAAAGACTGAAATGACCCTTTTTCTAGGAAGTTGCATATAGGAACTTATGGGATTATATGGAGCCCAGTGGAACCTAACAGCACCATGTGGATTTATTGAATCCTGGTACTCTCATTCCTTTCTCCCCTTCCCCCATTCCAATTTCCTCTTCTGATTCCAGGCTTTGTGTGTCAGAACTATATGTTTGGGTAGATGTAGGCAGCTGGAAGTAATAGAATTGGGGCACTTTGAAAGGCTGAATTTTCACAAGTGGTTTGAGGCTTAGATGCTGGGAGTCATTATCTGGTGCTTTGTAATAACACTTGAGAACTTTCTCTTCTGACAGATTTGAAAGGGGTTATTCATGAGTTGTATTTCACTTTTTAAAAGTTGTGTAAAATTATATTGCAGCTAGTTATTTAAAGGAAGATATCTGTCTGAACACTACAGACATATTTTAGAGTAATGTATATTTTTATGGCACAACTTACTACTTTTATTCCATATGTTCAGGAAAGTATATGTCCCCATAAGCTTCCAAGAGAGACTTTTTCTCTTGCCAATGATATAATAGATTGTATGTTTCCTTTAAACCCCAGCTAACATTTGATGAAAATATGATAACGTTTGCTGTGCCACTTCATAGTGGAGCAAAAATTTGTGATCTTATATTTGTGCACCATGTGTTGCTTTCTTTCTGCTGTGGTCATTCTTTTCTGTCTCTTTAGGTAGACCTCATTGTCTGTCATGAATGAAGGTTTCTGTAAAGTCTTCCATGTCCCAATAGCTTTCTGTGCTTTTATTTCTACCAGTGGTCTTAAATTTTCAGTTATGATGTAAATATGATTTTTCAGAGCTGATAGCATGCAGAGCTTCTCCTGTGTTCCTCCATATATTATAGTATGGCAGAAGGGGCATTTTCCAATAGTCAAGTAGAATGAAAACCCAATTTTTTTCAAAACAAAAAGCAGTCAAGTAGCACTTTAAAGACTAGCAAAATAGTTTATTAGGTGAGCTTTCGTGGGACAGACCCACTTCTTCAGACCATAGCCAGACCAGAACAGACTCAATATTTAAGGCACAGAGAACCAAAAACAGTAAGCAAGGAGGACAAATCAGAAAAACATCATCGAGGTGAGCAAATCAGAGAGTGGAGGGGCAGGGAGAAGGTCAAGAATTAGACTGAGCCAAGTATGCAGACAAGCCCCTATAGTGACTCAGAAAGTTCCCATCACAATTTAAACCATGTGTTAATGTGCCAAATTTGAATATAAAAGCCAGCTCGGCTGTTTCTCTTTCCAAAAAGGTGTGATAATTCCTTTTCAGTAACACACATACCTTTAGGTCATTGACAGAATGCCCCATTCCATTAAAATGTTGACTAACTGGTTTGTGGATTTGGAGTGTTTTGATGTCTGTTTTGTGCCCATTGACCCTTTGTCTAAGGGAGTTAGAAATCTGTCCAATATACAGAGCATCTGGGCATTGTTGGCACATGATGGCATATATGATGTTTGTAGAGGAGCATGAGAAAGTGCCCGTGATTCTGAGAGTAACCTGGTTAGGTCCAGTGATGCTATTTCCGGAGAAGATATGTGGACAAAGCTGGCAGCGGGCTTTGTTGCAGGGAAAGGTTCCAGGACTAGTATTCCTGGGGTATAGACTGTGGCTGTTAGTGAGGATCCTCATGAGGTTGGGAGGTTGTCTGTAGGAGAGAACAGGCATGTCACTGCAACAAAGCCCGCTGCCAGCTTTGTCCACATACCTTCTCCGGAAATAGCATCACTGGACCTAACCAGGTTACTCACAGAATCACGGGCACTTTCTCATGCTCCTCTACAAACATCATATATGCCATCATGTGCCAACAATGCCCAGATGCTCTGTATATTGGACAGACTTCTAACTCCCTTAGACAAAGGGTCAATGGGCACAAAACAGACATCAAAACACTCCAAATCCACAAACCAGTTAGTCAACATTTTAATGGAATGGGGCATTCTGTCAATGACCTAAAGGTATGTGTGTTACGGAAAAGGAATTATCGCACCTTTTTGGAAAGAGAAACAGCCGAGCTGGCTTTTATATTCAAATTCGGCACATTAACACATGGTTTAAATTGTGATGGGAACTTTCTGAGTCACTATAGGGGCTTGTCTGCATACTTGGCTCAGTCTAATTCTTGACCTCCCCCGCACCCCTCCACTCTCTGATTTGCTCACCTCGATTATGTTTTTCTGATTTGTCCTCCTTGCTTACTGTTTTTGGTTCTCTGTGCCTTAAATATTGAGTCTGTTCTGGTCTGGCTACGGTCTGAAGAAGTGGGTCAGTCCCACGAAAGCTCACCTAATAAACCATTTTGCTAGTCTTTAAAGTGCTACCTGACTGCTTTTTGTTTTGATAGTGTATAGTGCACGGCTTCCTCTCTGTTACTACCCAATTTTTTTCAGTGAATGTCAATTCAGTTGGAATTACATGAGTGATAAACCACTTCTTATAAGGAAGTTGTTTTGTATACGTAGATAATACTTAGTACATCTGGTTATTATGCTTTTCATAACTCTGAAGGAAATGGTGGGCAGCTTTAGACAACAAGGCTAACTCCCTCCATAGTGCAGAATAAAAGAGGGTAGTGGTTCGCCTAGTATGCACTCATGTGGATACTCTTGTACTCTCTGGCCGAGTCTACACTTAGTAAAAATTTTGAAATGGCCATGCTAATGGTCAAATCAAAGAATACTAACAAGGCGCTGAAATGCATATTCAGCACCTCATTAGCATGCTGGTGGCGCTCCCACGTGGCTCGTCTACACTGGGGTCCTTTTTGAAAGAACACCACCAACATCAAAATCCCCTTATTCCTATGAGCTCTAAGTTAACTTCGAAGTAGGGAGCCCAGCTTCAAAGTCCTTGCTCCATTCCCGGGAAAGCATTAGTGACCTACTTTGAAGTAGGGTGTGTGTAGACGCTCATCTTTGAATTAAGTTATTTTTGTAGTGTAGACATGGCCTTAATGTATTGAAATGCCCTGCCCCTCACCTTTAAGCATGAGGCACGTAACTGCACCATTTTGTTTTCCATTTTGTGAGGCTGAGTTCCCTTGTAAATCATTCATTTTTAGAAGTCAGACTCAAATTTACTACACAACAGGTGTTCCCACTCACCTCAGCCTGTTGATGGCACATTCATAACATTATGTGAGAATGTAACTTGCTCCATTCAAAGAACCCATTTGGTGTTCATCTCATTTGTCCTTGCCCTCAAATACCTTATTTAGATGTTCAGCTTTTCTCAGTACTGACTGAGGATTTCTTAATTGAATCATCTGCTCTTTTCATCACTCAACTATGATGGGTCCTTTCAGTGTCATTGTTATGACAAACACAATGATTTTGACTCAAAGGGCAAAATGCAGTTCCTCTTCTATGGCAGCCAAAGTTCTCAGTTGAGAACTGGGCCAGATCTACTGCATGTGAGAAGCCCACACAGGGATCATGTGCTACTATGTGGTGGTCCTGAGGTAAAATGTAGATGGTGGCATGTGGCTTTAGAGGGGCAGAGATAGTGGGAGTGTCTGTGAGATGTACAGCAGGGGATGCAGAGTGGTTCTGGCGATGTTGCTTGGCTCAGAGGACAGAGAGAACAGGTCTCTCTAGCTTCCACGGGAGGAAAACTCCACTGTGCCTAACATGACCATTGAGGCTAGATGCAGTGTGGAGTATATAACCTGAGGTAAACAGTATTACGTGAATACAGACCTCTTGATATATTGAAATAGGTTGTTTTCAGTTCATGCCTTTTTTTCTTTGTTTCAAGTTTTCTACAGGTAAGCTTGAGACACCCTGAACAGCTCAGAAGTGGTTCTGTGGGTTAGTCCCACCATTTTACCATTTTGACAGTAGCTTATTTAACTTGTATTTCCTGCTCCCTGAGGAGACACTTCAAAATTACAGGTGCTTTTGTGAGACTCACACTGGCACTGTGTGAATGAATGCCTTTTAAGGGTTAAAGCCAGAGAGAGCTGGCAAGCAGCCAGGTGAGCCAACGGGAGGAGAGGGGGATTTGACTTGAAGTAGTTACCTGCTGTGGAGCCCCCCTCCCCATGCATTTTTTTTTGGCATGTCACTGGAGAAAAGAGGCACAGAGATGTTTAAGCCTGAGCTGGCTTAAGGAAGTCAGTTAATATCCAGGATTCAAGGAAATCTGGGCATACAGATATGTACATAGAAATGAAATTTTTAGTCAGATGCAACCAGTTTATTTTTTTTTCTTATTTTGGATTTGGTGTGTGACTTCTCAGGTTGGCTGATGTAACACACACTCACCATATGCTGTAACTTTTAAACTGAATCCCAGGGAAGTAATTCTCTGTGCTTTAATCTACCCCTTCATTTTTTCAGTTGCTCTGAAACACCTACCAACCAACTATGCTTTGTCACATATATATTTTATTTTGTTGATAAATCACCTTTTCTTTAGACAATGATTTGATTCCTGCATCCTAGAGAAGGGTCTGTGTATATGCATGCCTAGGACTGAAAAGTCAGCTATCAGATTGCATTTTAATTTCTTCCTCTTTGTTTCCAAGGTCTCTCCATTATGGAGTGTTAAGAGTGAGACATTCCAAATGTGTCTTCCTGGGATTTAATAATAACAGAGAGATACCTGTGCTAGTCTATATACTATCAAAACAAAAAAGCAGTCCAGTAGCACTGCAAGGCACTACATTCAGCCGTTTGGAATGGAGATCCACCTAATAAATTATTAACAGGGAGAAAGCCGTGATAATGCTATGAAAACAGAAAAACTTTTTTTAGTCTTTAAAGTTCTACTGAACTGTTTTTTTTGTTCTGAGTTTTAATAAGGGTTTTTTCTCACTTGGGTGGTGGCAGCTGCCTCCCAGAACCGGGGAATCTGTCACCTTGGGAGGATTTTAAGCAGAAGCCTTTAGAGCAGTGGTTCCCAAACTTTTTGGCGTAACGCCCCCCCGCTTTTGATTTTTGAGAAACCCTCACACCTCCCCATCTCATCTTTACCATCATTCAACCCCTCTTTTAACAGAAAATTCAATTCATAATTTAAACAAAATCTTGATATAACAACGTTATTTAAAATTAAAAATAAGCACAAATAAGTTTTTCTTGGCCCAAAAATTTAATAAAAACATAATTTAACATCAGAAAGAGAAGAAACAAATTAATTTAATGTGAAAGATGCTGCTGCATTTTCTTCATCAATTGGGAAATCCTAGGAGACCAGCTATGGACCATCCAGGCTAATGGCACGGGCTGCCCACCGGAGCTCCTCCCTTCCTCTGAAGCCAGGCACCACCAGTCTTTTGTCTAACCCCATCCTCCTCCTTTCCCCCCAACCCACACTTGCTCACATTTGCAGGAGGCAGCTAGCTCCACATGGGCTGCCTGCTTTTTATAGTGGCTGAGCCAGGTGGCCCATGTGAAATGGCAGGAGCTGAGAGCTGGAAGCAAAGGCCGGCTCTTTCTCGGGGTTGGGGAGAAATATGGGGAGGTTGCCTTGTTACCCCCCCCCGGAATTTCTTCACACACACACCCCAGGGGGGCACGCCCCCCAGTTTGGGAAACCATGCTATAGAGGCCAAGTATTTTTTCAGGTCTCTTGCAAGCCCCCACCTTCTGCACTCAGAGTGCCAGAGTGGGGAACAGCCTTGACAAGCACTTCTCAGCTCCGGTTTAGATAAACCAAAATGATAGTTCTGAACTCTGCACCTACTGGAGTTTTCTGCATCAGACCTGCAGAGAGAAATTGCACAAACATAACTTTCATTTTCCTTTGCCATTCGTGTATCCATTATGGCTAGTTGCCCTTAGATCTCTGCGATGATAGCAATAAATATTTGCTTGGAAAGTCAATCTTCAGGAAAACTTTTTGATGTTAGGAGTGAGGCTTTCTTGCCATGCAGGAAGTCCTGACCTTTCTAATATGACAGGTAACAGCATCCTTCTAAAGGCTGCTTTTTTTTTTACATATCCCAGGTTCTGCTATCCTCTTTTATAATGAATATTGCCTTATTCCAAAAGTAATCTCTCTGAAGAAGATGACACTGTATACACTGCATGAGCAAGGGAGGCATAACTGGACCCAGCCATAGTAAAACTGATTGTAAAAAATTAAGGAATAGGTCCGGTGGTGTTTATATTATATTTTGAAAAACTCAGGGCCTTAAAAACTATTGTCTGTAAATATGGATATTCTTACTCTTCTGGTGTTAACTCAGAATTCTGAACACTGCTTTATTGTGTATAGAATGTTTCTTTGAACTGGATAACTTTTAGCTAAGATCCAGATTTTTTTTATTTTCTCTGTCATTCTAGAGAAGAGATTTTTGTTGGAGCCCCAGGGAAAAAATGAAAAATGCTATTATAAACCAAAAATAATCAAAACAAGAAAAAGAGATGTACATATACCATTTGTTTGGCTCATTAGAGGTAAATGAATTGTTGTGGAGCTCAGCTGCTGCCAATTAGGATGTTCTAGTATGTGTAGATGAGCTGAGTGTTTAGTGTTGTCAGTAGGATTGACATTGGATGTATAAGAATCCACGATTTGTTATAGAGTTTCAGCTTTTTCTAAGCCAGATTTTTTGTCATAAATATAGCAAAGAATTAATGTATACAGCTTCTCTGCAATGCCATATATATATGTGTGTGTGTGTGTGTGTGTGTGTGTATATATATACACACACACACAGATCCAGCTAAGATCATATATATATGATCTTAGCTGGATCTGGATCTTAGCTAAAAGTTATCCAGTTCAAAAAAAAAAATTCTATATACAATAAAGCAGGGTTCAGAAGTCTGAGTTAACACCACAAGAGTAAGAATATCCATATTTACAGACAATAGTTTTAAGGCCCTGAGTTTTTCAAAATAAACACCACCGGACCTATTTTTTACTTTTTTACAGTCAGTTTTACTATGGCTGGGTCCAGTTATGCCTCCCTTGCTCATGCAGTGTATACAGTGTCATTTTCTTCAGAGAGATTACTTTTGGAATAAGGCAATATTCATTATAAAAGAGGATAGCAGAATCTGGGACACATAAAAAAAGCAGCCTTTAGAAGGATGCTGTTACCTGTCATATTAGAAAGGTCAGGACTTCCTGCATGGCAAGAAACCCTCACTCCTAACATCAAAAAGTTTTCCTGAAGATTAACTTTCCAAGCAAATATTTATTGCTATCACCACAGAGATCTAAGGGCAACTAGCCATAATGGATACACGAATGGCAAAGGAAAATGGAAGTCATGTTTGTACAATTTATCTCTGCAGGTCTGATGCAGGAAACTCCAGTAGGTGCAGAGTTCAGAACTATCATTTTGGTTTATCTAAACTGGAGCTGAGAAGTGCTTGTCAAGGCTGTTCCCCACTCTGGCACTCTGAGTGCAGAAGTAAAGTGTGTGTGTGTGTGTGTGTGTGTGTGTGTGTGTGTGTGTGTGTGTGTGTGTGTGTGTGTGTGTGTGTGTGTGTGTGTGTGTGTGTGTGTGTATTACTACATTTAACTTATTTGGGAAATAAAAAATATCGTACTGAGAATCAGTTATTTAAGAGGAGTCATTCTTCCAGCCGAATGCAGAAAATATGTTTGAGATGTCACAGAGTATAACAGATAGGACTCTTGCTCACTGACAAGTGAATAGTGTGGCATTCAGTTCCCCAGCCATATGCATCATCCAGAGTTCAGATTTCTCAAAGTTCCTTAAACCCAGTGACTTTAAAAATGACTAATGATGTAGTTTGTAAGGTTGAAAGACAGCTGCATAGCTATTTTCCCAAATGTGCATCGAGATATTCCCCTTTTTAAGGGACACCAATACATTATCCATTAGATGAAAAACTTGTCTGTCAGCAACTGATGAGGGGAAATCATCATGGTGTCATCATACATTTGTTAACAGAACAGAAGGAAGAGCAAAGGCAACGCTTTGTGTGGATATATCAGACTGCTGTGTGCTACCTCTTCTGGCACTGCTGTGTATAAATACATTAGTTTTAAGCAACAAACTGTGAAAACACATAGCAGCAATTCAGGCATTACAAGTCACTACATTATTCAGCTTTGGACTTCAAATTTATTATAGCATGTGTTGATAGCCCACGTTAGATGTAAGGCTAATTTCCAGGTTCCAATCTACCAGCTGAACCGCATGTGTATGTGTTCACACATACCTCCCCCCATCATTTTTTTTTAATAATCAGAAGTCTCTGCCTCTCTACCTTTTTTCTTTTTTGTTTTTTAAGTGCATGGTGAAATTTTCCAACCCTGGTCTCAGCCCAAAAGTGATTTATTGACAAAAAGTTTCTTTACAAAAAACTCTGAAAATCTAAAGCCAGGAATTTATTCTTTCTGTAGCAGGAGCAGCTGTAGAATCCTTGTAATATTTTTAAATAAGTAGATAATTTAATCACAAATGAGCAGTGCTGTCCACATTGCTGTATTCTTTTAAAAATCTATGCTATTTGTTTTTACTGTACCAATGCTCCTCAGTAGAGTATCTGGTTGTAAAGTCATTCAGCATTTCTCCATGCTTATAGATCACGTCTAGAGAGGTTCACATCTATGAGTGCTACATCTGCCAAAACTGCCAAAAAACAGGGCAGAAACCCCAAAATGGTGTGTTCTGTGCTTAGATTTCACCAAGCCAGTAAACTCCAGGGTTACAGACAATTGCCTTAGACTCACTAATCTATCTTGCCCCCCACCCCCAGCCTAGAGAGACTGAACTTTGAGATAAATGGTCATACACCAAAACCCACAAAATACTCAATTTGTTTCCAGTTGCAAGAGACAAGTCACTTACCCCAGCTCAATTTGTTCCCTTTGTCTTACACCAAAGATAACGCCTGTAACTAATCCTGTAACAATTATCTTAATGTTTACTGACTAGGAAGACAAATGAGTTGTTTGCAAGTTAAGGGCAGCAAACGTATACCCAGCTGAAACAGACTAAACCAGCTGCTTCGGAAACCTGCGATTTGAATCTCATGAGGGACAGAGTTGTAGTGGTCTGTCAGTTCAAAATGTCTGTCACGGTGAACTGACGAGACGGCACATTGGCTGTCTGGATCTTTGTTTTATTCCTTCTTTCAACTTTCATGTCTGCAGGATGAACTTCTGGCATGTGGTATTTCCCAAATATGCTAAGGCCATTAACCAATCCTGTATTCTGTTGATCTGACATGGCCCATGTGATTTTGATAGTCTTTCTGGATGAGCGGGAGAAAAAGGAACCATTATCTGGCTGGGTCCACGAGTTCAGAGCAAACATTATGAAGATTATAAAGTAAAGTGTATGTATTTTTATAGCATGGAATATGACATTATCACCTTGACCAGCTCGTCCCTCTTTCCTCTCAGAGAGAGTGTCGATCACAATGCATAATATTTGTTCTTCTTGCCAGCCCTTCAGCCAGCTGCTATCCAGGCTGTCAGTGACAACAGACACCTCATTGGCATAGTGGCTGCAGCCTAGAACCAACGTATCCCCTAATATTTTCCATCCATGTGCGGAATAATTTTAGTATGTGATTCCCCTCACGCAATGGCTCACTGGAGCTACCTATCCATCTCCCACCAGCCCCTTTGGAGTGCCATGAATCTGCTGATTCATGCTTCATCCTTCCTCCTCCTCCCTCCTAGAGCTTGAACAGCCATGGACAGCTGTGAAAGGGTTTAATGGTCTTTGTCCACTTTGTAGTGGACAAGTGCCAGTGTCTCAAAATCAGTGTCATGTTTAGTCTTCTGTAGCATTTTCTAGGACAGAATTTACAGAGGTCAAAGATCGAATGAGCTTGGAGACTAAATTATCTGCTTGCTCCAAACGGACATAGTCACATTGTGATGAAGCTTGTCTGGAGGACTTTGGTCTCCTCACCTATCAATCCAAGAACTTTTAGGGCAGCATTTTTTAAAGCAATGTTAACAAAAGAAAAAGAAAATTAGACTAAGCTGTCCACAGAGATTTGTTTTAGTGGGTGATATAAAGCCTCATTTAACTCATCCACAGTTAAACCTTTCAAATGGAGACTTCACTCTAAAATGAAATGGATATTATTTTACCATATTTCTCCATAGCTGAAAGTTACATAGAAGTACTTTCAGGTAATGTTGACATGTTTGTCTCAGAGCATAGGAAGTTAGCATAATGAAATTTGATTGGTTGCCATGCGTTCCAATCTCTCCCTCTATTTGCATAATTATAGAAGAAGGACTTCTTAAGTATCAAATTACCATTTACAGGAAAGTACTAGATAGCTAAATGCAACCTTATTCTTTCCAAATATTAAATAGAACAAGAAAGACGTTCAAATGTCAACTTCAGCTTTTATTCAAAGCTAGAGTATCATTTAAGGAATATTTCTGAAAGGCTTTTAACAAAAATGGTTTCACTGTTGATTAAACTGAGAGATTTATCGTCAATGATTGTATGACTAAATGTGTTCTTGACTGTGCAGTCAGGTTCTGGGTCTTCTTACCATTTTTAAATAAATAATAATTAACACGCATGTTAGGAGTATACCCTGGAGAATTGATAGGAAAATACCATGAGTGACTATTTCTCTAGGTGAACTGTAAATCTCCCTGTTTCAAGAGCTAGTCCCAGTCTTCTAGTCAGGTTTACTGCTCTGCCCTCAACAAGGGCATAGTTACAAGCTGGCAATGTTAGTCCTGAAATACCAAATTCTTAGCAGGTGTAGAGCTTCCTGAGAGAGGTTAAGGGAGTTCTGCTGATGCTTATAGATAAAACAAGGGAGAGGGAGGGTGACCATCCATCCCATATAAGGCGGGATGGTCCCATATTTTATTTTTTAAAAGAGACTAATTGTCCCATATTTGGGTCCTCCCCTGCCCCCTGGCCTTTTCCTCCAGCAGCTGCTGGCAGGAGTCACTTCCCTGAGCTTCAGGGAAGCCGAGGAGCAAGGGCAACTGCCACCTCCCTACCACTTCCCCAGGGCTCTGGGGGAGGGCCAGCAGCTACCACTTCCCCAGGCCTCCTGCTTGCACTGGGGGCTGCCCACTTCCCCAGGATCCAGGGGAGAGCCAGTGGCTGCAGCTTCCCTGGGGCTCCTGGGGAGCAGTGGGGGCTGCCGCCTCCTTCACGGCTCCCCGCGGCTTGGTGGAGCCGGGAGGAGCTGCCCCTCCCCCTCCCTGTCCTGTATTTGGGACAGGGAGATATGGTCACCTGGGGAAAGAAAATACCAAGTGTAGGACTGAGCACTTGTGAAGCAGGAATCCGAGCACTAGTGAAGCCTGGGGTGAAGATTTGCACTGGTCTCTGCAGTGCCTTATTGTTTAATTCATCATTAATGAAGTCAAACACCTGGGAGAAAATGAGAGCATAAGGATAGGCTGTGTTTTAAAGCTGGCAGGGATAGTCATTTACTTCTCTTGGTTTCTTAGGTGGATCAGAAGTGCCGTCCTGGTGATGGGCGATAGTTGGGTTGCCAGTTTTAATGGGATGTATTCCTGAAGATTTCATCGTATGACATAATCTTTAATTAAAGATTAATCTGTAATTCCCGGAGATTCCACGCCAAGCCTGGTGAGCTGGCAGTGTGCCTTGTGGCCATCGTGCACATCAGCTACCTCTGCTGCCAGGCCTGCTGATGGGGGGCGAAGAGACTCAGTGCTCCAGGGCCTGGCATTTTAATAGCCACTAGAGCTCCAGAGGCAGCTGCTGCCACTGCTGCTAAAGTTCCAGGGCCCTTTGAAGTGCTGCAGCAGCTCTGCTCTAGCTGCGCGTGGCTGGTGTGGGGGGGAAGTGTGGCACTGGGAGCTGACTGCCTTTTGCCCCACTCATTTTTCTCATGGCTCCCAACCCTTCCGGGGTGTGGAGCCAGGCCCCCCTCCCACCTTGCCCCAAGTTACACAGCGACCAGCTTGTCATATATTTTTAATCGAATTAGAAGATATGGCTGATCAATAGTTACTTTAGTAACGCTTTCCTAAAGCATTTCCTTTAAAATCTATCTGCTATAGCTGAGGTTTGCTGACCTTATGGGCAAGCTGCAAGGGTCATCTTTTTTTTCCAGGCGTTTTCTTCAGAGGCAGCGGATAGCTAAAGTGGCATGTCTTGGGTTTTCTGTTTGCATCCCTTCCTTTCTTATTGTAGATTTAGACCTTGATCTCTCAAATACTTATACATAGGCTTAATTTTCTGCAAAGAAATAGTCCCATGGGCATAAATTAAGCGCATGAATTAGTGGTTGCATGAATAGGATGTTGATTATTATTGTAATTGTATACACATGTACTTAGAAATATGTGATCAGTACATTTTAGGTATTTGAATAAATAAATGTTTTCTTTTCTTTCTGTTCCTGGTGCATGGTGGGTTACATTGCCTTATGAAAAGCTAAGCAGATAAATAGTGACAGAGAGATAGCCCTGTTAGTCTGTATTCTGTCAAAAAAAAAAAGCAGTCAAGTAGCACTTTAAGGACTAACAAAATAAGCTTTCCTGGGACAGACCCACTTCAGATCAAAGGAGAAGAAGTGAAGAAGTGGGTCTGTCCCAGGAAAGCTCATCACCTAATCAATTATTTTGTTAGTCTTGAAAGTGCTAAGCAGATAAACATCCTCTGTTTTAAAAGTTGTGGAAAACAGTTCAGCAGGCTGATTATTCTGAAGGAATGAAAATAATCTTTAGAACAGGAGCTATCTTTGTAAGACAAACTGTAAGAAGCTATTGTAAGCAAGTGTAAACTCAGATGCTGGTGATAATACTTTAAGTGGGCAGGATTCAATTTGTGTCTGTTCACAATAGGAGCGTGATATCCTCAGAAACATTTGCATGTGTCGTGTTTTAATTAAGCTAACAAGATGCTTAATTGTCTCTTTGTTGTATACTGCATGTGACATGAAAGGCATCTTATACCTGAAAAAAGCAATTTACCTTGTTCCTTTTCATTTCCTGCTCAATTCTGATGTGTGCAGGTGCCATGCTTGGCCCAGCATTATAAAGGGCACTATTATGTGAAGATATGGAAGATGTAAATAAAAAATGTAGCATTCATAAATATGACACCTGAATATTACATCTTCAATGCAATCTCAGTTAGATTACTTCCTTTGTTATTCTGCATGGTTATGGAAGAGGACCCATGTCTAAACAAATAAACATCATTCATTAGCAAAACAAAGCAAGCAGTCCTTACTAAGTGGATCTTTCCCACAAAAGCTCATTATCTAATAAATAATATTGTTAGTCTTTAAGCTGCTACAGGACTATATGCATTGTTTTGCAAAGAGGCAGACTAATGCGGCCACCTCTCTCAGTATCAGTCATTAGATTAGTCATTTGGTCACATAGCAGTGGCTATTAATTCAGCAATGGATTTATGCTATTTAAGTACTATGACAAAAACTCTTATTTTCCCTCTTTGCAACAAAATTGCAATATTACAGCTATAACACTGATTTCATGCATTTGAGTATTAATGAAATATGTGTTACATAAAACAAGTCAGAAGTTGAATCTATCCTATTCACTGAATCTCTGTATAATATTAATAAAGCATAATAAAGTTATATCTGGAGTTAGCAAGTACTCTTATTTTGTCTCTAGTTTTTATCTCATCAGTCATAACATGGTAGGATAACCATAGTATTTAACGACTTTTTAAATTATATGATAGAAATAGCACTAATGTCAATAAACGGTAGAAGCACACATTTTCTGTGACCTGTTAATGCATTTGGGTTTTGCCTGTTTCTTACTAAAGGCAAAATAGTGCAAATGCATTTAATTTTGGATTGGTCAAAATAAGAAATTCCACAAAACAAAGGAACATAAGACTTACCCTGCTGGATATCTAATTCAGCTACCTGTCTTTGAGAGCTGTTCATTTATAGAGCAACTACCATTCCTTACTTAAGCCTCTTTTGATCTTTATCCATGTAAGGATTTCATGAGAGCTAAACATCTTTAAATCTGTCTTACACTGAGCATTTACCAGTGCCACTTTCTTGCAAATGGTGTAGCCACATCCTAATTTTGTCTCACTTGCAATGCTAATGATTTTTGTGTGTACTTTCAGCCTCCGATGGGAGGGCTGAAGATCACTTTGGATTTTGGTTAGGAAGAAATGTGAACTGAATGATTGGACAAGAAGAGCTGCAGATTGTTTTATCCACTCAGCAGTTTCTTTTCTCCATCCTGAGATGATATTTTAGACATTCTTTCCCCTTGCATTTTAATAGTGCAGTAAGAGTTCATAAATGCCAATAGTGGTCTTGTAACATTTTGTGGTAACATACACTGTGCATTTAAAAGGTTGCAGATTGTGGAATAATTTGTCGAAGTCTTTTCTGATCTTTTAAGAGCTGAAAGATTAATTCAGAGTGCTGCAGGTTGCATCAAAGATTGATCTATGCACCTAGTTGAGTTGTGTTTCATAAACTGTAATATTAGTGATTTGAGAGTATGCAAATATCAAAGTTTTAATAGATTCTCTTAATTTAGTTATTAAATTCCCATTCGTGGACCACATCGTGTTACTGACTTTTAAGCAGACTTTATTGTTGATTTAATTTGAGAGTTCTGTTTAAAAATCAATCACCCAATATTGGCCTGTGTCTCTCCATTGTTTTCTGTAATTTATATAGTCTCTTGAATTACAATATTAGTTCTGCAAAGCATGTTTAGATACCAGTTGTATGGAAGGTGCAGTGCACATTTCGGTTGCTTTGTGCAGATTTCTTCTTGATTTTGAGACTCCTCAAAGGGAAAAGTAAATTCATTTGAAATCTTTTTTCCATTACTGGAAATCAGTTAAGACACCAATGCAACAACTGTGGCTCTGCAGTCATCTGGTTGAGAACTTTCTTGTACTTTAGGTCTGGAAAATCTATGGGAGCTTTGCTGTCAGTTTTACTGGTCGTGGATCGGGTTCCTGCATGGCTTTTACACATTCTTAGGCTACATCTAGATACTGTACTCTGGATCGCTGCTCTGTCTTAAATCCACCAGCAGTCGTTTTATTGGGTCTGGCAAAGAGCTGCCGAATCAGCTGCAAATTGCTCTCCAGTCAACCCTGTTTCTCGACCCATAAGAAGAAGAGTAAGGGATTTTCTCTTGTTGAAGCTGGTCCCTATGGTATAGAGCCCACAGTAAATCAACTTCTGGTATATTTTCTCCAGTTGTTTACTCACCTCTCTGGAGTTTTGTAGCTTAAGTTGACCATCTGCTGTAGTGTAGATATAGCATAACAGTCTTTAAGTCCTTCTGTGACTCTGTTCCCTATCTATTAAATGAGGCTAAATAGTATTTTCCCACTATTTAATGTGAGACCGCCAATACTTTATATGATAGTTATCATATAAGTGCTGAAGTACCTAAGATATATAGATAGAATTTATTAATACACTATTTTGAATTGTTTTATTGTATGTTTTTATTGATTTTACTATATTTTCAAGATTCTGGGAGCCAAGTTTGAATAAGCCTGCTTCTCTGACACCAACGAAGTATTTTTCTAGTAAAAGTCAACAGTATCAAATTGATTTATTTCAAAATTGCTTTTGAAAGGCAATGAACACTGGGGGGAATTAACTGAGACAACAGACCCAAAAGGTATGCTGTACTATGCAGTTATATCAGCATACATCTAGTAACAGAAATATAACTATCATCTAAGAGAAAGGAACCAAGGAAGTGAGGAATGACAAAACTGACCTTTGCTGCATCATGCTGCTGTGGGGAGAGGTTATACTGAAAAAAAAAGACCAAAGAGGCGGAGATCGCAGTCATCAAGATGGAAAGGGATTAGAAAGTAGTGTAGTGGTTTGGCCTTTGAAGAAGAAAGGAAGGATTGAATTTAGGAAATGGAGTAGAAGATAAAACAATAGGATTTGGCCACAGCCTGGCTGTGTTCAGAGGTGGGGGAGTACTTAACTGTAGTTTAAAACACTGATTTAAATGATGTGTGTTACCTGTAAATGCATAAACAACATAACACTCCAAGACTGCTAGAAATTCTCTGGGCAAATCTTTCCTATCATGAGTGTCTGGACTGCTTGTAGCATGCATAGATAGTAAACGTAATCATCTAAATTCAACTATCTTACCCACAAGATGCTCAGTTTATCTGTAGTGCATATATAGTAAGTAACTAAAAATGTATACCTGCCATTTAGTATTTCCAGTTGAGAGACTGACATACCATTAACTCTACGTGTGAGTTTATTGATCATCACAGTTTTGAGTTGCAATGTGCTTAAAAATTTCCTTATATTACTATATTGACAAATAACATTTTTGAGGTTTCTTCTGTTCGTATTATTGTAATGTCTAGTGGATTGCTTACCACCACTCTTACCATAAAGGATGGCAAACAAAGATCATTGTTTTAAAATAAGCATATCTAAGATGGAAGGTATTTAATATTGCAACATCTGTCATCTCCAGCCAGCCTGAATTCTTATAATAATTCATATTAGTAATTGTATAAAAGCCTTCAGTCAGGGCTTTCTTGCCATCATATCACAGTGTATAACTAATCCATTAAATCGTTCAGCTAAAAATGACCTAAGGAGATGGTGATTAACCTGCTTGAGAGTATAATAATAAAATAGGCAATTAATGAACAGTTTCCTTTAGATATTTTAGGCAATAGTTGGAGTAAGACTGAAAAGACACTAGCTTAGCTTGCCTTGGCAACCAGTATGTAAGTTGTTTTAAGTATGTTAGAATACAGTGAAAAAAAAATGAATCCTTTCCTCCTTGAGATTCATGCAGAAATCATTGTTTTTTCAGGGAACAGTGTTGCCTTGTACAGATATTTAAACTTTTTTTTTTTTAGCGTTTAGCATAAAATGCAGAGTTCTTTGTAGAATCATTTGCGTTATAATTGTTTACAACAGACTTAAATTGTTTTAGGAATGATTTGATGAAACTTTTATGGTGAAAATGGTGAGAAGTATTTAAAGAAATAATCTGATTGCATTACATTATTGAAAGATGTCAAATATTACAGAAATCCCTGTGTCAAAATACACAGCACAGATGAGACAATGGGACATAAATAAGATATCAATCATTAAGAAAACTCTCTGCAAGGATTTGCATTGGAGGTTTTGTTTTCTATAAGAATAGTTTGCTCTAAATCAGAATATTTTGAAATATGATGGGGACCTCCTGTAGTTACCACTTCGGTAATTGTAGGTGACATTTATCATAGAAGAGTAGGACTGGAAGGGACCTTGAGAGGCCATCGAGTCCAGCTCCCTGCCCTCATGGCAGGACCAAGCACTTTCTAGACCATCCCTGAAAGCCATCTATCTAACCTCTTCTTAAATATCTCCAGTGATGGAGATTCTACCACCTCCCTTGGCAATTCGTTTCAGTGTTTGATCACCCTGACAGTTAGGAACTTTTTCCTAATGTCCAACTTCAACCTCCCCTGCTGCAATTGAAGTCCATTGCCTCTTGTTCTGTCCTCAGAGGCAAGGAAGAACAAGTTCCCTCCCTCTGCCTTATGACACCCTTTTAGATACTTGAAAACTGCTTTCATGTCCCCCCTCAATCTTCTCTTTTCCAAACTAAACAAGCCCAATTCTCTCAGCCTTTCTTCATAGGTCATGTTCTCCAGACTCTTGATCATTCTTGTTGCTCTCCTCTGGACCCTCTCCAATTTCTCCACATCCTTGCTGAACTGCATTGCCCAGAACTGGACACAATACTCCAGCTGAGGCCTAACCAGCGCAGAGTAGAGCGGGAGAATGACTTCTCATGTCTTGTTCACAACACACCTGTTAATGCATCCTAGAATCATGTTTGCTTTTTTTGCAACAGCATCACACTATTGACTCATATTTAGCTTGTGGTCCACTTGAAAGAAATTGGTCACAGATTAATTTAACCCCATTCCTACTACACATGCAGACTGGTAAATGGCTGGAAAAGGGAGTGTTGGAGGGACAGAAGGAGGAGAAAAGATTCCTGCTGAGATAAGGAGGGAGAAGACAGCCAGCTCCAGTCTGGAAACTGGTGTCCCGGTAGTTCCTACAACCATGCCTATTGCAGGTTAGGGATGATTCGTACCTTGTGTGTCAGTGCCCCTTGGCCCTCACCCAGATGCTGGTGCTCTGTCTCATCCCTCATCCCACCATGGTGGTTGGCTCATGGGTCCATGTCCCTCTCCTGGACCATGTATCTCTGGTGGGCTAGGCCAGGCCATCCTACCTGTTCCTCCAATCTCAGGCTCCTTGACAGCTCTGTGGGACAAAGCACATGTATAGGGAGCTTTGCTGGATTATTGCTCTGTGAAATACAGGAAGCTGCACACACAAAAGCTACATGCAAAAGAATCCTTTTTATGTTTGTTAGGGCCTATATATGCCGCAAATTCTGTTCTGTATATTAATTTATTGATGTGACTGAATTTGCAAATTTGACCTGCAAATCTGTTTTATAAGCATGCGTTTTGGCCTGTGTGTGTTTTAAAATAATAAAATATATTTTATTTACATCTCCCATAGAAATGGTGTGGTATAAATTATATACTATATTACAGATTCTATGTGCTTAGTTGCTTCAAAGACACACTCTCTTATCTGCTAATGCCAGAGCCTTATGCTCCTGCGATAGGATCAATGTAACTCCTACCTTCAGGCTAGAGAATCAGGCACTAGGCTGATTCATAGAATCAGGCACTCGGCTGATACATAATTTTAATTTTTTGTTTCAACAGCTCTGCTAAAGGGCAGTATATCATGTGATGGGCTGAAATAAATCATGTCTACATTACTGCCTTCCTCCTAAGCAGACATAGTAAACAGCTTTTACTTGCTTTTGCAGCATGCTAAGATGTGTAAACTGTATTGACTCGATTTCTGATTTAGACCTGAAAAAATTCAAACATACAAGTCATATAGAAGGTTCTACGACGTATCATTTTCAGACACATATCTTCTTTGCTGACTCTAATGTCTTTGTCCATTTGGAAGTTCAGTGTTGTCAGCTGTCGTGTGTAGTTTCCTATGCTTGATGTACGGAAGCATGGAGTGCACCATATTTTGTCAGAAATGTTTCAGTGACCTTAATGTAAATAGTGAATCCTGGTGCTTGGTCAGAAATGTGCTGGAGTCATGAAATTCAGATCTAAATTTGAACATCCCCTAACTCTGGGATTCATTGTTCTGACTGTTCTTTTTTACCTTAGTTAAGTAAAAGCTGTTTTATCCAGCATCTCACCATCCAGAAAGCTCTTCAAACCTGAATTCCTGATCTTCTTGGAAAGTCCAGTTTATAGTCTTGTTGGCTCAGGGCTGACAGACTCCCCACCTGACTCTGCATAGCTCCCTGCAACCTGTCCCTGCTGTTCCTAGGTGGAGGAATAGCCTCTGTGCACTACCCCAGCCCCACCCCTGGCACTGGCTCTTTAGTTCCCATCCGCCAGGAACTACAGCCACTGGGAATTGTGGGGGCAACACCTGTGGGCACAGACAGGCGTCTGCTGAGGAGCAGCAGGATCTGGCACTCCAAAATCCCTCCCATTGTGTCAGCACTGAACATGAAGCTCATCTGGCACCTCAAGCCCCTCATCTCTGTCCTCATCCCAGAGTCCACACTCCCAGCCAGAGTCCTCACCCCCTCACACATGGACATATTCTGATTAACTCCCGGTTGACTGGAGTACTTGACTAACCAGCACCTGCCCATTCCCTCAGATACCAGATAACGAAGCCCACTGTAGATGTGCATGTATGTGTGTATACGCGCTTTCATTCTAACAAATAGGTGAAACCAGGATAAAATTAATGGAAGTTCTTACTAATTCTGTTTAACCTCTGGATTTTGAGGTTCTGTTCTTGTAACCTAAATTCAGCTTCATTTGCAAGCTTTTATAATTATTATTAAACAATGTACCTGGGAAAGGCTATGAAGCAGGTGTTAGTGCTGCAAAGCTACCTCTGCTCTGTAGGGAGGAAGCTGCCTTGTGAGGGATCTCTGGCTCAGGCTGTGACTTCAGTGCTGGTCACACGCATCTCGTAGCTCTTGGAGGGGTTCCTGAGAAAATAGTGTTCCTGCAGTAGTGGGAGTGGGCATCAGTGAAGAGAGTGGAGAGTAGGATGTGATCCTGGTACAAGTGCTGAAGGAACCAACCAGGGTCCTTGTGCACCTTGACCTGCTGCTTGCAAACAGGAAAGAAACAGTAGGGGAAATAGAAGTGGGTGGAAACCTGGGCTGCAGTGATCATGAGATGGTAGATTTCAGGATTCTGACAAAAGGAAGAAAGGTGAGCAGTAAAATACAGATCCTTGATTTCAGAAGGGCAGACTTGGATTCTCTAAGAGAACTGATGGGCAGGATCCCCGGGAAGCTAGTATGAAGGGGAAAGAAGTTTAGGAGAACAGGCAGTATTTTTAAAGAAGTCTGATGGAAAGCACAGGAACAAACCATCCCAACATGCAATAAGAAAAGCAAATATGGTAGGCAAACAGCTTGGCTTACAAGGGAAATATTTGGCAAGCTTAAACTCAAAAAGGATGCGTGTAAGAAGTGGAAACATGGGCAGATGAGTAAGGAGGAGTATAAATATATGGCTGGAGAATGCAGGGGGATAATCAGGAAAGTGAAAGCACAATAGGAACTGCAGTTAGCAAGGAATGTGAAGGGCAACAAGAAGGGCTTCAACAAGTATGTTAACAATAAGAGGCTTATCAGGGAGGGTGTGGGGCTGTTACTGGATGAGGGAGGTAACCTGGTGATGGATGAAGTGGGAAAGGCTGAAGTACTCAATCCTTTTTTTGCCTCAGTTTTCACAGACAAGGTCAGCTTCCTGACTATGGCGCTAGGCAATGCAGTATAGGAAGGAGGTTGGCAGCCCTTGGTGGGGAAAGAATGGGTTAAGAGCTATTTAGAAAAGCTAGATACACACAAATCCATGGATCCGGATTTAATGCATCCAAGGGTACTGAGGGAATTGGTAGATATCATTGCAGAGCCTTTGGCTATTATCTTTGAAAACTCGTGGAGATTGGGAGAGGTCCTGGATGATTAGAAAAAGGCAAATACAGTGTCCATGTTTAGAAAAGGAAAGGAGGACAACCCAGGGAACTGTAGACTGACCAGCCTCACCTCAGTCCGTGAAAAATCACGGAGGGAATCCTCAAGGAACCCATTTTGGAGCACTTGGATGAGGGGAAAGTGATCAAGAGTAGTCAATGTGGATTCACGGAGGGCAAGTCATGCCTGACCAATCTGATCAGCTTCTATGATAAAGTAAAAGCCTGTGTGGACATGGGGAAGTCAATGGATGGAATATACCTTGACTTTCACAAAGCTTTTGATACAGTCTCCCACAATATTCTTGCCCATAAGATAAGGAAGTATAGATTGATACATAGACTGTAAGATGGATAGAAAATTGAACGAGGGGATGGATTACACTCTCAGCAAATTTGCAGATGACACTAAAGTAGGGGGTCAGGTGGATACATTGGAGGGTTAGGATAGGGTCCAGAGTGACGTAGGCAAATTGGAGAATTGGGCCAAAATAAATTTGATGAAGTTCAACAAGGACAAGTGCAGAATCCTGCACTTGGGATGGAAGAATCCCAAGCACTGTTACAGGCTGGGGACTGACTGGCTAAGTAGCAGTTCAGAAGAAAAGGACCTGGGGATTACAGTGGATGAGAGGCTGGATATGAGTCAACAGTGTGTCCTTGTAGCCAGGAAGGCTAATGTCTTATTGGGGTGCATTAGGAGAAGCATTTCCAGCAGATCTAGAGACGTTATTATTCTTCTCTACTCAGCACTGGTGAGGCCTCATCTGGACTATTGCACCCAGTTTTGGGCCCCATAGTATAGAAAGGATGTGGACACACTGGAGAGGGTTCAGGGGAGGGCAACGAAAATGGTTAGGGGTCTGGAGCACATGACCTATGAGGAGAGGCTGAGGGATTTGGGCTTATTTACTTTGCAGAAGAGAAGGCTGAGGGGCGATTTGATAACAGTCTTCAACTTTCAGAAAGGGGAGTCTAATGAGGATGGAAAGAGACTGTTCTCAGTGGTGACAGATAACAGAACAAGGAGCAATGGTCTGAAGTTCCAGAGGGAGTGTTGTAGATTGGATATTAAGAGCAACTGTTTCACCAAGTGAGTGGTGAAGGAGTGGAACTTGTTACCAAGAGAGGTGGTGGAATCTCCATCCCTAGAGTTTTTAAGTCCCGGTTTGGCATAGTCATGGCTGGGATGATTTAGATGGGGTTGATCCTGCTTTAGGCAGGGGGCTGACCAGATGACCTCCTGAGGTCCCTTCCAGCCCTAGAATTCTATGACTCTATGATCCAGACACACTCCCATTGTGTGGAGTAGCACCCACCTGCTGCAGAAACATGCTTCTCCCAGTTCTCTGCAAGTGCCCGGCTGTGATCACATATTCTGTGGTAGGCAGTGCATTGTTCCCTCTCCACCTGCAGCATTCCTGTGGGCAGTAACTGGACTTTTGTTGTCTGTTCAGTGTTCTGATAGGACAATGCACAGGTTCCCTTTTGACCAGTACCTAATTCACATTAATGTACTCTGAAGATACAAAGTGTAGGACAATAAAACAAGTGTTAGTATGTGAAAAGAGACTTAGGGCTTTTCTATATGAACAGCTAGTGCACAGCAAGTTGGGGTGTAATCTACCTTTCACTTGCCTTCACTCAGTAACTGTATGGACCCTTTTTCTGTGCACTAAAAGTTACATGGTGCACTTTGGTCTACCCCACCATGAAACACTTTTTAAAACCATCTGTTAGACGACAAAGGTTTCTGCTGAAGTGCGATGTAAAGAAAAGATATGGGCAAAGATTCTCGGCAGGTGTCAATTGACAAAACTCCATTGACTTCCATGGTGCTACATCTCTTTGCAGGGGCTGAGAATCTGGTCCTGTAATTCTATTTGGGCAAATTTTAGTTCATAGTACAGTGGCGGGCAACCTGCAACCCATGGGCCACATGCAGCCCATGGAGTCCCTGGCTACCCCTCTCCCCTATGCACCTCTTGTGCTCCAGGGCGTTGAAACCCTGCCCTTCCTATACCTCCTGCTTCCTACTAGGCTTTCAGAGCTGTGAATTGTCTGATTTACACTCCATCTCCACTCCTGCCCCATCCCTCCTTGTAATATCCTGGGACATCAATGGCTACACTCAACACTGCCCACATTTATTTATTTATTTTAAACTATCAAAAACGTTCCAGTTGAACATATAGGATAAGATGTTCAACTACCTCTACAGTTTGAATGCGCAATTCCCATTAATTTTAATTTAAAAATCTCATCCAATGAATACTGTCCATTATACGGCATCATAGGATCATTGATAGAAAAGACCCCATATATTCCATACAGTAAACAATTATGAACTTTTCATAATATTGTATTTTAAAGACAATATTTTCATAGTAATCCTGTACACTTCCCTGGAGTGCTCATTTAACAAGGTGAAGATTATCTACACAGTTTTGTTTGCTGACTGGGTGAGGCATGGATTTTAATACTGATTTGCTTCCTAAAAAGAAGTTTATAGCTTCCTTTTATTTCTAGCAGATGTGTGCATCAAATGTTATGGGAAAAGAACCCATGTTCCCAGAAAAAATGAGATCCTGTGAAGCAGGAGGAATTTTTTTATTACCATTATGTCTTTTTATGCACAAACCATTGCTTTGAAATCACAACGGTCATATAAACATTAAAGAAGTAATAAAATATTTTCGTAACACAACTGCCTATCATTTCTTTTTGTCATAATTTGTCCCCAAGTGATACTTGAGTTTGTAGTTTCTAATAGTTTACCCAGTTTTACACTTCTGATGGTATCACGGAGCTGTGATTTATTGCTCTCCTGAGACTACTTTCATTTCACCTATTCTTCTTCGACACAGGAGCAGGGCACTAGTCTGCTTTTTGCACTACAGTTATTTCTTCCTTGCTTGCCATTTGTTTTTTCTGTTATGTGTATAAATAGTGTGTAAATATATTGGGAATAAAAATGGAAGAATGTCTATTTTGGTTTTCTTGTTGCAAGTTACTTTCTTCATACTTGGGAATGAGCTGTCATGTGCTGCAGCTCTCACTCATGCATTTTTCTCTTTCCACCATCAGAGTTTCTCTGTATTTGAAAACCACATAAATAGTAAATACTTTACAAGGATATGTGTGTGTGGTGTAAGGGAGAGGATTTTTTTTACTTCTATCTTATTCTAAGATATCCTAAATCAGAAGACAGTAAAACATGTGCAAACCTTCAGCAGACATCTTGTGATATGTTAATTGCTGAAGGGGGACGGGGGGACTAACTCTCTGTAAATGAAAAACACTGAATGTTTGACAGCAATTCACTTGCCAGAACAGTGAATACCATTTCTTATCTTTGCAAATCCATTCAGCCTTGACTGTCATATTAGCCAGTTTTATTTTTGCTTGCTTGTCTTTGATCATCTGCTCTAGGTCCTCCTGGGAGGAAGTTATGAGCATTTGCCTTTGAGCTACTTTCTTTGTTTAATGAGTATCTGCACATTCTGTCAAGGTTTTTACCAGCATCTCTTCTTGGCTATATCGAGCAATTCTTTCATTAGCTTTATATGTGTACTTTTTTGTGCTTTCAAAGATAGGGGAGACATTAGAGTATATATTTTTGGATATTCTTGAACAACACATTTTCGGTTAGTGTATATTTTCCAAAACTGTTATTTCAGTTAGATCAGAAGGAACTGGCTTATATTAGTGTCACTATTTAATACCATCCTAATTTTAGGGGGGGTTTCCCCTGCAAAAATGCAAAAGATTTCATTTTGGCTCAGGCTAACGTTACAGATTAAAATAGAGGATATATATTGATTGTGACATCTGACAATTCATATATCAAACATTTAAAAACATACTAATATGGGCTAGTTTGGAAGCCTTATAAATTGAAAGGGCAAACTTCTTTCTCTTCTTTAAAGGAATATGCCTGGAAGTTACCCTTCACGTGGAAACTCTTCAGGGTTTGCTCATTAAGGTTAATTTCTCCTCTCCCTTATATTATGTGCTAGTTTTCCATATTAGCTGCAAAACATATGTGTGCAGGTGGCAACATTGACCCTAATGATCTGTGATGCTGAGTCCTCTTGGAAAATCTTGAAATTAGTTTGAATAACCAATTAGTCCTGGGGTCCATAGGGAAGGGGACATATTTTTGTGCTTCGCTGTTCAAAGAAAAATAAATAGGATACATGAATATGGAAACAATCACAGAATCATAGAATACTAGGACTGGAAGGGACCTGGAGAGGTCATCAAGTCCAGCCCCCTGCCCTGATGGCAGGACCAAGTACTGTCGAGACCATCCCTGATAGACATTTATCTAACCTGTTCTTAAATATCTCCAGCAATGGAGATTCCACAACCTCCCTAGGCAATTCATTCCAGTGTTTGACCACCCTGACAGTTTGGAACTTTTTCCTAATGTCCAACCTCAACCTCCCTTGCTGCAGTTTAAGGCCATTGCTTCTTGTTCTAACCTCAGAGGCCAAGAAGAACAAGTTTTCTCCCTCCTCCTTATGACACCCTTTTAGATACTTGAAAACCACTATCATGTGTCTCCTTAATCTTCTTTTTTCCAAACTAAACAAGCCCAATTCTTTCAGCCTTTCTTCATAGGCCATATTCTGTAGACCCTTGATCATTCTTGTTGCTCTTTTCTGGACCTTTTCCAATTTCTCCACATCTTTCTTGAAATGCGGCACCCACAACTAGACACAATACTCCAACTGGGGCCTAACCAGCGCAGAGTAGAGCAGAAGAATAACTTCTCGTGTCTTGTTCATAACACACCTGTTAATGCATCCCAGAATCATGTTTGCTTTTTTTGCAACAGCATCACACTGTTGACTCATATTTAGCTTGTGGTCCACTATAAGCCCTAGATCCCTTTCTGCCATACTCCTTCCTAGATAGTCGCTTCCCATTTGTATGTGTGAAACTGATTGTTCCTTCCTAAGTGGAGCATTTTGCATTTGTCTGTATTAAGCTTCATCCTGTTGACTTCAGACTGTTTCTCCAATTTGTCCAGATCATTTTGAATTTTGACCCTGTCTTCCAAAGCAGCTGCAACCCCTCCTAGCTTGGTATCATCTGCCAACTTAATAAGCGTACTTTCTATGCCAATATCTAAATTGTTGATGAAGATATTGAACAGAACCGGTCCCAATACGGACCCCTGCAGAACCCCACTTGTTATACCCTTCCAGCAGGATTGAGAAACATTAATAACTACTCTCTGAGTATGGTTATCTAGCCAGTTTTGCACCCACCTTTGAGTAGTCCCATCTGAGCTGTATTTGCCTAGTTTGTCGATAAGAATATCATGCCAGACTGTATCAAATGCCTTACTAAAATCGAGGTAAACCACATCCACTGCTTCTCCCTTATCCACAAGGCTCCTTATCCTATCAAAGAAAGCTATCAGATTGGTTTGATGTGATTTGTTCTTTGCAAATCCATGCTGGCTGCTCCCTATCAGTTTACCACCTTCCAAGTGTTTGCAGATGATTTCCGTAATTACTTGTTCCATTATCTTTCCTGGCACAGAAGTTAAACTGACAGGTCTGTAGTTTCCTGTGTTGTTCTCATTCCCCTTTTTATAGATGAGTGCTATATTTGCCTTTTTCCAGTCTTCTGGAATCTCTCTTGTCTATCATGATAGTATCAAAATATATCTCTATTGTAGCTATACCTATAATCTATAAGTAGGGGGGATCTGTTTCATGCTTTCTTAATTTATTTTCTGGGGGTATATTTTTTTATGTAGAGGTCCCAAAACTGGGGTTTTTCAAGACTGTCTGCTTGTTTATGTGTAATATAGCAAGTACTTTCTTTGTAACATTCACGATTGCATTTCAGTATAATACTATTTTAAATTCAAGTAAGGAACTTCTAAGCTGCGTCTACACGTGCACGCTACTTCGAAGTAGCGGCACCAACTTCGAAATAGCGCCCGTCACGTCTACACGCGTCGGGCGCTATTTCGAAGTTAACTTCGACGTTAGGCGGCGAGACGTCGAAGTCGCTAACCTCATGAGGAGATAGGAATAGCGCCCTACTTTGACGTTCAACGTCGAAGTAGGGACCGTGTAGACGATCCGCGTCCCGCAACGTCGAAATTGCTGGGTCCTCCATGGCGGCCATCAGCTGGGGGGTTGAGAGATGCTCTCTCTCCAGCCCCTGCGGGGCTTTATGGTCACCGTGGGCAGCAGCCCTTAGCCCAGGGCTTCTGGCTGCTGCTGCGGCAGCTGGGGATCTATGCTGCAGGCACAGGGTCTGCAACCAGTTGTCAGCTCTGTGGATCTTGTGTTGTTTAGTGCAACTGTGTCTGGGAGGGGCCCTTTAAGGGAGCAGCTTGCTGTTGAGTCCGCCCTGTGACCCTGTCTGCAGCTGTGCCTGGCATCCCTATTTCGATGTGTGCTACTTTGACGTGTAGACGTTCCCTCGCTGCGCCTATTTCGATGTTGGGCTGAGCAACGTCGAAGCTGAACATCGACGTTGCCGGCCCTGGAGGACGTGTAGACATTATTCATCGAAATAGACTATTTCGATGTCGCAACATCGAAATAAGCTATTTCGATGTTGGCTGCACGTGTAGACGTAGCCCTAGTGTTCACCACACAGTTCAGTTAATGCTTTAGAAATCACATCCTATAGTCTGCATTATTTCCCTGTGTGGACAAACCTAAAAGTACAAGTAACCATTTTTCACATTTTTCTGGTGTTATTTTTATGGAGGGTGTCTTCCCCTATTTATCTGTAAAAAGCAAAACTCAGAAGCCCTATCTATAAGCTTCAAATAATAAGTACCTTGAAGTTTTGTAAAATTCTAGTATTTTTCCAGAAATAATTCTGAATTTAAAAAGTCAATAATCTGTTGCAGTTAGTAAGATATATTTGAAAGGTATTTGAGGCATATACAAAAAAAGAGACAACCAGGAAAAGAAACATTTTAAAAGGCGATTAAGTATTTCCATTTTACTGCTTTGTCAGGCAAGCTTAATTTCATGCACAGATTAAATTTGCTTCTCATTATTGTGGAATGAAATGAAAACAAATCATCTGCGAAAGATAACTTTTTTTTTCTTTAGAAGATTGTTAGAGCAAATCTGCAGACCATTTAAAGCTTTTATGTGAAATTAAAACACTGCTCAATCTCTGAACTGTGTAGGGAGAACTTCTTTGAAGTGTTCCTGTGCTGGGAGGGACAAAGGCTCTTCTTTGTGGAACCAACCAAAAGAGAGTCAGAACTTAATTTTTTAGGGATTCGTCTCATGTTTTCCCAAATCTTTGTGAAGATTATGCTGGTGGCCAGAGAAAGGGGTGGGGCACTGGTGGGGAGAGCCTATGAAAAAAGGCTGCTTTTAAGTAAACCAAAGCTGCATATTTTGATTTTGTCCAGGCTGTCAAATCATGGGCAACACTGTTATTAAGCTCAAGATCCTGAAAAGTACCTAATTCTTAATGAATCAAGGGGAATTTGGTGTCTAAATACAATTGAGGATTCTCAGGTCCTAAATCACTCTTGCTCAATGTAAAAGTGCACAGTTGTATGTCGTCGAGTACGGGCATGACCCAAACTCCATTTACCCAAAGTCTACTGGTCTCTCCATTAGGCTTCAGAGGGTGTTGGCATAGGCCGTAAAACCCAGCAAACCAGGGAATTCTGACAGACTGGCCAATGGAGGCTCAGCTTCCACATCCACCTCCATGAAAGGCCTCTCTGTACTCCCAAGCCTTGTACATACAGCCTGATTTTCCTGTGGTCACAGTGCTTAGGGGATTCACAAAGGCGGGTAGAACTACTGAAAAACGGATCGAGAGATTAATAAATATATAATGGAAGGAAATGAAAGCTGGAGTGTGAGAAGGGAAAAAAATGACTGAAAGAAGCAGCAAAGACAAAATCTAAAATGTTGCACTCTGGGTGCGTCTACACTTGCATTCCTCTTTTGAAAGAGGTATGCAAATGAGGTAAATCAAAAATGCAAATGAGATAAAATTGCATATTTGGCACCTCATTTGCATATTCTAATTTCAAAAGAGCTTCTTTCAAAAGAAGAAAGCCAGTGTAGCTGCTGTTCTTTCAAAAGTAAACCCCCTTTTTGAAAGAATCCTTCTTCTCATTAAATAAAGGGAAGAAAGATTCTTTCGAAGAGGGGGGGTTTACTTTTGAAAGAGCAGCGTCTACACTGGCTTTCTTCTTTTGAAAGAAACTCATTCAAAATTAGAATATGCAAATGAGGCACTAAATATGCAGATTTGTACTCCATTTGCATTTTCGGTTTACCTCATTTGTATACCTCTTTCGAAAGGGGAATGCAAGTGTAGACACACCCTGGCTACTTATACACTAGCTCACTACATCGAAATAGCCTGTTTCAAAGTAAGAACACTGAAATAGGCTACTTTGACGCATATCATCTACATGTCCTCTGGGGCTGGTGCCGTCGACGTTCAATGTTGAAGTAGCGATGGGGAACGTCGAAAGGAGCTGCCCCGGAAGGAAAGGCAGAGCATACACACACACAAGCGCGCTCTGTCGAAATAAGGGGCCAGCAAAGCCTGCAGACAGGGTCACAGGCTGGACTAGCCCTTCTGGGGCAAGAGCAAGCTGCTCACTTAAAGGGCCCCTCCCAGACACACTCGGCCTGCACAGCACGAGGTCCACAGAGCCAACAACCAGTTGCAGACCCTGTGCACACAACATGGACCCTCAGCTGCAGCAGCAGCCAGAAGCCCTGGGCTAAGGGCTGCTGCACACGGCAACCATAGAGCCCTGCAGGGGCTGTACAGAGCGTCTCCCAACCCTTCAGCTGATGGCCGCCATGGAGGACCCCGCTATTTCGATGTAGCGGGATGTGGATCATCTACACACGCCCTACTTCGACGTTTAACATCGAGGTAGGGCGCTAATCCCATCTTCGGATAGGAATAGCGATTTCGACGTCTTGCTGCCTAACATCGATTTCAGTGTTGAAATAGTGCACGGTGTGTGTAGACGTGACGTGTGCTATTTTGACATTGTGCCAGCTACTTCGAAATAGCCGGCTAGTGTGGACACACCCCCTCTGTGTTATGATACAGCCATTAATGGGGCCATCACATACTATCTTCCTCAAATAACAGCATAGAACCACACAAATGTCTACGACTGAAGCTCTGACAAATATGCACATGTGCAGCACTGTGGTGCAATTGCCCTTGGACTGGTACCCAGGGCTGTTCCTGCCTTGAAGTCGACTTCCCTCCAAGCCGCCCCCAGTACACTGAGCTTTGACTCAAATGATCTTCTATCCAGCCAGCTAATTGGCCTAAAACAGCTTCTTCTCTTTTTTTTCCCAAGGGACAGAGGTTTGCGAAATGTTATGAGAAGCCATTGCTTTAAATATGGTGCAGTTCAATAAAATGGTAATTGTAGCATTAAATAGTATTCTTTAATAGGAAAAAATATAACATAGAACAGTCAAGTATAACACACAAAAACTGCATTAGCAATACTGCCAAATAGTTTGTGCTCCTGGAAAGTTTTGTCTGACTGAAATGAAGGCAGACTTTATAAAACAAACACTAACTCAATCCTAGAAATCCTAGCCTAACATCTGACTCCAGAGCTGATGGTCTACATGAAAGAGACCAAAAAGAACTTCTCAATTGCCCCTGGACTGAAGCAAAAAGCAGTCAAGGAGCACTTTAAAGACTAGCAAAATAATTTATTAGGTGAGCTTTCGTGGGACAGACCCACTTCTTCAGACCAGGTCTGAAGAAGTGGGTCTGTCCCATGACAGCTCACCTAATAAATTATTTTGCTAGTCTTTAAAGTGCCACTTGACTGCTTTTTGTTTTGATAGTGTATAGACTAGCACAGCTCCCTCTCTGTTTCTGGACTGAAGCAATGTAACAGATTTCTATAGAGTTCCTTTTCAGATCCAAGAACTAAGATGTGGATTGGCTGCTTTCTTCATTCTAACTTGCTAGGTTAGAATATATCTCCCTTATGAGCCCATGTAGCTATCAGGAACTAACTTCAAAAGGATTCTTGGGAAATGTGTGATTGCTCTCCCTGACTGGCTGCGGTCTCTGTCTTATGTTGAACCCAAAGAATAAAAAAGGGTTTTCTGTTGAAGATTATTCCCCTCCTCAGCACCACAGATGGCTCCGTAGAAGAATTGCTTATCCACCAAACCAATAAAGCTATTATCTGGGCATTTAGTTAAATAATGATTCATTCATTCAGAGGTTCAATTAATTTGGCTGTTTATTTGCCATATCGTGGAATATTTTAAAGGAATGAAAATAATCCTATTAGTAACATTTAGCATGTTACAAGCCACGTTCCCTAGCACTTGGGTGGCCTCCCAGAAGAGATTCAGGTGCTGCCTAGCTGATTAGCAGAGCACCCACAGCTACCCACAGCTGGCAGCATGTGTTTCTACTGGTGGTGTGCATTCACACATGCCATGGTGCACGTAAAATTTATTCCACCCATGTGTGGGAGAAATTAGAGGGAACTCTGGTCACAAGTACAAAATGTAAATTTACTGTCTGTGAACAGATGCTTTTTGCAGAAATGGTATGTCCTGGACACAGTCCTAAATTATCTCTTTCTCAAGCATATTGCTGAGAGATATAATAATGCCCTGCCCAAGTATTCACCCAGTACTCATCCTACTGACAAAAGGATGTAATATGTGTGGTGTGCTATTCCCTTAAAGGGACTGTGCCTATATGTAGACAAACCTGCTATTATGCTGCAATGGAAATTGATTTCTATGTTGATGTCATGCTCACATTGAGAAATGTTCTCACCCGCCCGCACAACTTTGTGGTGGGTGTAGTGAAATTGTGTTCCAAACATTACTCACCAGCTTTGGCAAAGAGAACTAAATGTGATCAATTTGCACCAGTCAAGTGTGAAACTCTAATAAAGAAGAAGGCACAACGGTTAGTCAAATGAAAGCTTTTGACAGCCAGAATTTATAAAATCATAGAATACTAAAACTAGAAGGGACCTCACGAGGTCATCAGGTCCAGTCCCCACCCCTCATAGTGGAATCTATATCATCCTTGTTAGATACTTATCCAACCTGTTCTTAAATATCTCCAATGACAGAGAATCTACAACCACCCTAGGAAATGTATTACAGTACTTAAATTTCTTGTCAGAATGGTTTTCCTAATGCCCAGCCTAAGCCTCCCTTGCCACAATTTAAGCCCATTGGTTCTTGTCCTATTATCAGAGACTAAGGAGAATAATTGTTCTCCCTCCTCCTTGTAACACCTTTTTAGGTACTTGAAAGCTGTGATCATGTCCCCTCTCAGTCTTCTCTTTTCCAAACTAAACAAACCCAGTTCTTTTAATCTTATCTCATAGGCCATATTTTCTAGACCTTTAATCATTTTAGTTGTTCTTCTCTGAACCCTCTCCAATTTCTCCACATCTTTCCTAAATTGTGTTGCCCAGAACAGGACAGTACGCCAATCGTAGCCTAATCAGCGCAGGGTAGAGTGAACAAATTGCTTCTATTGTCTTGCTCACAACATTCCTGCTAGTACATCCCAGAATCACATTCACTTTTTTTCTAGTGGTGTCTCATGGTTGACATACTCTGCTTGTGGTCTACTATGACCCCTTTCGGCAGTACTCCATCCTAGGGAGTCCCTTCCCATTTTGTATAATTGAAACTGACTGTTCTTCCCTAAGTGGACGACTTTGCATTTGCTTATATTGCATCTCATCCTGTTTTCCTCAGCCCATTTCTCCAGTTTGTCCAGACCATTTTGAATTCTGACCCTATGCTCCAAAATACTTGCAACTTCTCCCAGCTGGGTGTCTTCTACAAACGTTATAAGTGTACTCTCTGTGCCATTATCTAAATCATTGGTGAAGACGTTGACTAAAACTGGCCCAAAACCTGATCCCTGTGTAATCCCACTTGGTATTCCTTTCTAGCATGACTGTAAACCATTAATAACCACGATCTGTGAACAGTTATACAAGCAGTTATGCACCCACCTGATAGTAGCCCCATCTGCGTTGCATTTCCCAAGTTTACTGATAAGAATGTCCTGGGATACTGGATCAAATTCCTTGCTAAAGTCCAGGTATACCATGTCCACCACTTCCCCTTTATCAAAGAGATTTGTTATCCTATCAAAGAAAGCTATCAGGTTGGTACGACCTGATCTGTTCTTGACAAATCCACACTGACTGTTACCTATTACCTTAATGTCTTTCTATGTTCTGTGGCTCTGGGAACCTGAAATTCTGTGTATGCAAGGTGGGCACATTCTTCAGATTGCAGACTAGAGAGAGTACTTTCCCTACAACTTGTCTAAATGGTTGGCTCCTGGCTGCCTGCCTAAATCTAGAACTTTGTGGTTCTGATGAATTTACCTATGAACAGGTTACTTTTCTCCATCATTGTGGGCCTGGCTAACAGGCCCCAGGGACGAGACTAATGGCATTATTCTGGGAATAAAAAATTCAGGTACCAAACTCATTCTCCCAATAAACATGTCACCAGGGATGATCTGTAGCTACCTCTGGGCCATGCTGTTCTTCAAAACTGGAGAACAGAGTTCATTGTGGTCAAAACACTGTTTTGGTTTAAATTTAGGATGACCTTTTAGTTCTGCTGTACTTGTTTTAATTTTTGAACTTAACAATATGGTTTAACTCCTTTCCCATTGTGAAGACACAGATTTTGTTTTTTCTTAAAAAATACAGGAATTGTTACATGTTACAGCTGGAAATATTTTCCCCCCTTAAACTATTAAGTTACAGTACATTAAAGTTCCTGTAGTTTACATCATAGTAGATCAGATATACTAAGTTAGTCCCTAGATAATGTATTTTGAGTATGTTTATGATCTTTAAAAATGGTAAATCCAGATGTTCATTAACTCCTTTACTGCCCTCAAGAGTACAATATGAATATAGATATTTCACAGGTTTTAAATGGAGCTGCAATATAGTATAGTTACCAGCATCAGTAGGCATCCTTCAGTCTGCATAGACTATGATTTGCCCCCTTTATAGTTTCAATTGAGGACTTCATTTACAGTGTCTACTGTGACTATGAAGACCCACACGAGAGTGACAGTCCTTGCTGCATCTCTTGCAGATGTGGTGGGTGTCTGGCAAGTCCTTAGTGTGCTTTCTGTGTGCTCGCTTCTCCTCTGCTAGCTGTCTGATCCTCATCTCGCCCTTCTGAAGGCCCTTGTGTAACCCCTGCCTCCATCTGCTGCGGTCATCTGCTACATCTTCCCAGTTGTCCAGCTCGATGTCTACCTCTCTGAGGTCTCTCTTGCAGACATCTTTGTAGCGCAACTGGGGGCGTCCGGGAGGTCTTTTGCCAGAGGCTAGCTCACCATACAGGATGTCTTTTGGAATCCTTCCATCATTCATCCTGTGGACGTGGCCAAGCCAGCGGAGCCGACGCTGCCTGAGGAGGGTGTGCATGGTTGGGATTCCAGCTTGCTCGAGGATGGCGGTGTTGGTCATGCTGTCCTTCCATGATATTCCAAGGATGCGCCTGAGGCAGCGCAAGTGGAAGACGTTCAGCCTCTTTTCCTGGCGGGCATACAGGGTCCAAGTCTCGCTGCCATAAAGGAGGGTGCTGAGGATGCAGGCTCTGTAGACTTGCATTTTGGTGTGAGTGTACAGCTTGTTGTTATTCCACACTCTCTTGCTGAGTCTGGACAGAGTTGTGGCCGCTTTTCCGATCCTCCTGTTTAGCTCAGTGTCCAACGACAGGGTGTCAGTGATGGTGGACCTGAGGTAAACGAACTCGTGGATGACCTCTAACGTATAGTTGTCAATGCTGATTGAGGGGGATTGAGCAACATCCTGACCGAGTACGTTTGTCTTCTTTAGGCTGATGGTAAGCCCAAAGTCCTTGCAAGCTTTGGAGAACTGATCCAGCAGTTTTTGATGCTGGTCGTCTGTGTGAGACACTACAGCAGCATCGTCTGCAAACAGCATGTCTCTGATGAGGACTTCCCGCACCTTAGACTTAGCTTTCAGCCTTGCAAGGTTAAACAGTTTCCCATCAGATCTTGTGTGCAGCAAGATGCCCTCTGTTGAAGATCCAAAGGCATGCTTCAGGAGGAGTGCGAAGAAGATCCCGAACAATGTCGGAGCAAGCACGCATCCTTGTTTGACGTCGCTCCTGATTCTGAAAGCATCTGATAATGGTTTCTCTCATGTCTTCGTGGAACGACTGGATCATCTTGAGTAACCGTGGAGGACAGCCTATCTTGTGGAGCAGTCTGAACAGGCCATTCCTGCTGACCAAGTCAAAGGCCTTGGTCAGGTCGATGAAGGCATCACAGGGGTTAATAATAATGTATCCATTACATATGTGATCTCTAAATTTCATCTATTAACTTGTCATGCATTGAGCTTTATAATGTAGTGACTACTTCATTCACAGCACGCTGCAAAGCTTTCTCTGTAATTGTCTCATCTTTTATTTTGGAAAGGAGAAAATTAAATAATATGTTTGATCACTTTCATCAAACTGATTTCAAAGAAAATAAGTAAGCAAAAAAAAGTTGGTGACACCTTTTAATAAAATATTCTTAGCACAAATTTTCCTTGATGCTCCTTCTGGTTTTGACCTAAATAGTTCCTTAATTGATTAAAAAAACAAAAAACAAAAAACCCTCTGGTTGCTAAATAAATAATAAAGGTGTAAATAGGATGCCTTCACCCAGCATTGACTTTGCAGCTGTGTGGGTTCAAAGAGTTCTTGGCTAAATCTCTCCTACAGATTGACAAAATCAGAGACCAGTCTTGCAGAGAATCTGAGAACCACATCAGGATGAGCAAGATGAGCAAGCATGGCTGTCCTCCCCTGCCCTTGAGGACTTTGAGCATATAGGTGAAACAGAAGTTCTGAGAGTTATCTCAGCTCACAGATGGCGGGTATGTCAGACCTGTTCCACTTCTGGCTAGTCGAGGGAAGTCTAGGACCGCTGGGTCCAGCTGACACCAATAATGCTACATTCAAAGATGGCTCCCTGCCAGCCACTCAGAAGAAAGCAGTAGTTCAGCCATAGCTAACAGAGAACTTTGCAAATTACCTTCCATTGTTCAGCCTACTCTTCCAGGGCAAAATCAGGGAGAGGTGGTAGCAATTAAGTTCTGGCAGCATGTAGTTTTGTCCAAGGGACTGTGAAGAATGACAATTCACCCTCGATTATGGCACAAATATGTCAGCCTCAGTCCTGAACAATGAGCTAATGGTGGGAGAAGTGTGAGTTTTTAACATCAATGGTTTTGAAGTTGAAGCTGGACCCAGTTCTGTTTAGTTTTAGAAAGCAAGGACTACCCCAAATAAACAGCCCTGACTGGCCCCCTCCTACGTCTGGAACATCAGCTTCATCAAAGGTCATGCGGGAGGAGGTACAGAGCTTCATCAGAGTACCTGCTACATTGGAGTATTCTCTGGGACTATGCAGACCCTTTATACTGGTAAAAAGGCCAGGAGGCGGTATTCTCTGTGAGTTCTTGGGTGGCCACCCAGGAGAGATTCAGATGCCACCCAGCTGATTAGCAAAGCACCCACAGCCACCCACAGTGGGCAGCGTGTATTGCTATTGATGTTGCACATCCACACATCCCTTGGTGCATATAAAAAATTTATTCCACCCATGGATGAAAAAAAATTCAGGGAAATCTGCCAAGGGGACCTTTCAGCCTATCCTTGTTCTTACAAGACCTTAATGGGTTGGGTCTGATGTATCTCAGGGGCCATTTGCGAACCTCCAAGACACCTATGCTTCACAAGGATTGTTATAGCTCCAGCTGAGTTCTCTTTTGTGGGTGGACACCAGGCTGCTGCATTGGACCTAGGAGAAGAATCCTGATTCAATCCATCATGTTACTGACAGTGAAAGGTGTAACAACGGTCATATAGAGAATTCATAAAATCGAACTGGAATTCACATGTTCACGTAGTCTAAGTCCCAAAACTATCACAGGGATGCTTTTATTAGATTGACTGGCCTGTTTGGTCAGACCTACCCTGTGAAAGAACATCTTTTCAGAAAAAGCCCACTGCTGGAAATACTGGAAGGGAGGAAGAAGTGGTTTCAAAAGAGGAAAAAGATTAAATAGAGTCCTTTCTTTCAAAATTCTAGCAAGCAGACTGGGATTAAGGAAAACTGTGAGAATATCGACATTTAAGACACACAATCTTTAACTGTGATACAGTTTAAAGACATCATGCTAAACAGGTGCTGTAGAAAACCCTAAAAAGGACAGGTAAGTAAAATTCATGTAGGATGGAGACAAACTATAAAGAAGGGAATTAAATCTCTGTGTAGGTTATGGCATTTCTACTCATTATCCATTCACAGAAACTTATTTTGCTTGTGACCATTCTTTATCCCCTTTTAGAGGATAAACCAAAATTTAATATTTACTAACTTCACTTATAAGTAGCATATAGTGCACTGTACTTAATTGCCTCATTCCTGTAAAACTAATGGGAAAGATTCCCAGAAATAATTTCCTAGAATCTGAGCCGCTCCTCCTAATGTTAGGGGGACAAAGTCCTTTTCTCATTACTGCTACAGAGGGACTATTCTAAGAGCTTGTAATGGGTGTTGCAATTTCTTCCTCATTGAAGCCCAGTTTGAGTTCTTTTGCTCCTAAATAAAAAAATAGGCTTAGGACAGCAAAAATATAATAGGGTCACTAATTAAATGTCAGGCATAGACTGTCTAGTGAATTGGATGTTAACTAGTTGTGAGAACATTTGTGACGAGAGAGCTGCCATGGTTAGAGATGCGTCAGATATCTAGGTTGCTTTTGTGCAAGGTGTTCTTCATTGCCTGTAAAATAGTTTATTACTCTCATTAACATTAGTACTTACTTTGAGAATGTGCAAAACATAGATTAAGAAACAGTCTCTGTCCAGCAAAGTTTACAGTGTAAAATCATCATATTTAAAAATGTAATGAGGCTAGCTCAGGAAAAGAGAATCCTTATTTTTGTTGAATTAAAGCTACATTCTTCACATGTGCAAATCAAAAGTTAAATTTTCTTTGTATAAAGGGAACTTGATTAGAGTTTCTACATGTGCAGTAAGGCAAAACTTGATAATATCATGCAGGGTTAAAAATTGAAATTCAGGTGATTTTATATATATATGTATATATGGATAGAATAATCAAGTACCTTAAAGTAATTTATCTTAATTGTAAAACATCCTCATTCAATGAGCATTTATTAAAACAATTATTGGGATTAAACTTTTGAGGAACCTGTGAATTATATTATTGAAATTAAAGTGGTATTAGATTTTTCAAGCAAAGACACAGTACATGCCACAATATTCAAATGGCAAAAATCTAGCCCATCCAAATTCATCCTTTATGCCCTCCCTCATCAACCAACCATCAGATTAGCTCAGACTGCAGCAAAATGTTACAAATCTTTGGTACTTGCATGTCCGCCATTACTATAAGATCTGAGATCTCAATTAGCTTGGGGGGTAGAGAATACCATTTTCCCTGTTCTGTAACCTAGAGATTAGTATAAAAAGAAATTAAATGACATGCTAAATCACACAGGATGTTAGTCATCTTTAAATTTATGCCTGTGGAATTCCAGTGTAGCACTCTAATTACTGAGCAATCCTTCCTCTCCAAACAGAGAAGAATACCATTGGCAAGGATGGGTTTTCTGGGTTTTTTCTCTTTTTTTGTTCTGCTGTATACCCTAAATTTCAGTCATATATTCCAGAGGTTTTCTGAACATGAACACAGAATTGGCCCCATGCCAGTATAACACAAAACAGATCTATATCTTCCTCTCATTGTTTATAAACTTCTTTGGCAGAACATTTGAAAAACCCATAGTCTAAAATCTTTGTTTTGTTTCCTTTCATGAGTGAAACAGCTCAGCGATTTTAACTTTCTATACCACAAATAGAAATATTAATATGTTTACATGTGATATTGACAGATATGCCACTGTTATTGTTATTAAATCACAGCTATTGTGTATGTCTGCGCATGATGCAGTAACATATCTTGATTTGCAGTGTGGATATATCCTGACTTCACGAGTTTGAGTGATTTAAATAGAGACACTGTTTGGTTTTCAGTTTGTAACAACTGGATATTTTGCATTATGATATCCAAGTGTGCTTTCTTACAAAAGAAAAAAAATGCTCAAACTTTTTTTTGAGTTATGGGTCATTAAAAACTGTCCTGAAAAGGCAGCTCCTCCACAGTAACTTCAGTTAAGTTTTTGGCAAATTTCCATTATAAATCCTCATATAGTTGTATAAAACTAGTATTTGAGATTATTTATTTTGTTCTTTAATTTTGGAGGCAATCAAATTATTCCTGCCTTAAGGATGGTTTAAAAATAACAGGTAAGATTTTCAAAATGGCTGTCCTAACTGCCTCCATTGAAGACAATGGTAAAACCCTGGTTGACATGAAAGGGAACGCAGGACGTCACTCAAGGGGAGTCTTGAAAATTTCCCCACAAAACCTATTTTGAAATGATGAATGAATGAATGAATGAACTCAGCACCTCAGCTTGCCGACTACTTTCTAGGATGTTGACTATGCACCTGGAAGGTGTGACCTGCTAATCACAAGGGGTGGCATAAATAGGGGAAGCTACGCTGGAACTTTCATACAATGTTTACAGGATAGGTGGGGAAGATTAGTGAAACAGTGAGTTTGACAAAAAGTATTGTTTCTGTTCCTGGAGAATGTCATGTTCTGAGGCCAACTCTGGAATTCTGTGTCCAATTCTGGGGCCCTCATTTCAAAAAGGAGTGGATGCACTGGAGAGAGTACAGTGGAGAGCAACAAAAATGAGTAGGAGGCTGAAGCACATGACTTATGAGGAGAGGCTGTGATATTTGGGCTTATTTAGTCTATAGAAGAGAGAGAGGGATTTGATAGCAGCCTTCAACTACCTGAAGGGAGATGACAGAGAAGATGGAGACAGGCTACTCTCAGAGGTGACATGGTGGAATGAGGAGCAGTGGTCTCAAATTGCAGTGGGAGAGGTCTAGGTTGAATATTAGGAAAAACTATTTCACTAGCAAAGTGGTGACACTCTGGAATGAGTTACCGAGGGAGATGGTAGATCATGTAAAGACCTCCCCTAGAGGTTTTTAAATCCCAGCTTGCCAAAGCCCTGGATGGGATGATTTCACTGAGATTGGTCCCACTTTCAGTAAGGGGTTGGACTCGAAGACCTCCTGAGGGCTCTTCCAACCTTATGACTCCATCAAAGTGGATAGTTGGGATCAGGGCGGGGTGGGGTTGGAAATAGAATCTCTGATCTGCATATGAAATAAAAAAGGCAAGATGCTGGCATCTTTAGTTAATAATATGTATTTGAACTGTAGGATAGTCTATTGCTTTTGGGCCATCAAAGAAAAATGAGTCATGTAGGAATTTATAAGCCATATTCAAAATGTATGTGCTATTGGCTTGGTTGTGTTTTAAAGACTGAGGCTGGATGGCTTTTGGAAGATTGAAAGAGTTCAGCTTGTTTTAAGAATATGCAATCAGGTATTTTTAAAAACACACTTATTAGATTATATAATTGAATAGATAGGGACCTTACAAGATCAGGGGTCTGGTCCCCTACGCTTGCAGCAGGAGCTGTCACCATCCCTGACAGATATGTTTTTAAATCTAGCCTGCTCTGGACCCCTGAGAGTCCCCCTCCAGGATTAAACTCACGATCCTGGGTCTACAAAGATAGTGCTTTAACCACTGATCTATCCTTCCCCTGGCTGAGCTAGCCTTTCTCCTTTGAAAGTGTGTGAGCAGTGTGCATGTTTACATACTTAACTTTTTAAACTTTTTATTACTATACTTTTAAATGTTCAGGATTTTTGTTAATATTCTGTGTATGTATGTAGAACCATAACTTATTATTTTAAGACTACCTGAGTTTTAGTGCTTATCCATCTTGGAAATAAGTTCCAAATTTCTATATCTCAGTGTTGAATAGATCATTACCCTAAGGAGTAGCAGTAGATGAGATGTTAGGCAGAAGGAAACGGGAGGAAAAAGCAGTTTATATTGAGCTCATGGTGGTCCCATCATTAGAGAAACACCAGACTGCTAAAGGCATTTTGATGACTGAGTTCAGAAGTGAACATTGAGCAAACTTTCCTTATGATTAGTGGAGTCCAGCTGTTGTTGCTGAAGCACTGGGGACAAATGTTAGAAGGAGTAAACAGTGTGATATTGAAAAGTGATTTCAGCCCAGAGAAAGAATGACAAATGACAGTTATAGCAAAGTATATCAAATATTTAACTTTGTTTATTGTAATATCTAACAGATGCCAGGAGGAAAATGATCACTATTTCTGTTTCCCAAAGGGATGGTCAGCTCACACCAGATGTGCAATTTTCTTTTCTCTTTTATAGCACGCAGGATGTGTTGTGAATTGATTTAAATCTTACTTAAATTTGCATATAGCACTTTGTAGGTAATAATGTTACAACTTTCCTGACAATGTAGGTACCATTAATTTACCTAAACTCATTTTGTTATGTTAATGTTGTAATCTCGTTTTGGGAGAATAACCCATTAACAGCAACTTTTGTGTATAAAGGAATAACGTATCTTAAATGAGCATATGCTGCAGCCTATTTATCTTTACCAGCATAAGCTGTAGAGGCTAGAATATAAAAGGATATGGAAATGTCTGCTTTATACCTTTTAATGTTGTTTATACTATCAAAAATGCCAAGCCAAAGCTTAGTTTATATAAAGATTTAAATACAAGAATTAGAAACAGTTTTGTAGGAAAATAGAAACTGTGGTATTCTATACTGCATTTTGTACAAAATGTTGCCATGGTACTGAATGATAGTCTATTGCTGAAGATGTATTTTGACTCCTGTCTATCTTTTGATCTTGAATAAAATATGTATTCAGTGAATTTTTTTGACCTTACTTTAGTGTGCGTTCAACACTGGATAACTGTCAATCTGTCTTTAAAGTGGCAGTGGGTTAAGAAAAGAGGCTATTAATCATCTCATTCAAAATGTGAGTAGAGATAAGATTGTTAAGAACAGTGGAACTTACTATATCTCTTCTTACATGAAAGTCAGATCTACTGGAGCTGTCAAACATTTAAGTTGATATAAGGAGGCCTTTGCAGGTGGATCCACAGGTTTTAGATACTACCCATGAATTAAGTGCCATGAAAGGTCACCTTCATTTGTGGAAATCTGTAATCTCACAGGAGCTCAAAAGACATTTCTCACAGAAATTGTTTTTTAACTGTACAGTGTGATGTGCAGTTGTATATTTTTGATCACATAGAGCAAATGGTTAACATAGAGAGGGAATATATTTTCTTGATGAGTGCTCATCCCCTCAGTGGTTAACCAGTTGTCCTATATTCCTAGTATATCAGCTTCAGAGCAGGTTAAATAACAGAAAACCCAGAGGTGTGCTTGCTGCATTTAGTTTTTAAAATGTTAAGGTCAGTTATTCCCTTATATCACATACTGCTTTTAGTTTTCTGTTTTCAGGCTTCCTTACCATTTGTGCCAGGCACAGAAAAATGATATGTATCAGAGAGGTAGCCACGTTAGTCTGTATCTTCAAAAACAAAAAGAAGTCCTGTGTCACCTTATAGGCTAACAGATATTTTGGATCATAAACTTTCGTGGGCAAAGACCCACTTCATCAGATGTATCTGACGAAGCGGGTCTTTGCTCACAAAAGCTTATGCTCCAAAATATCTGTTGGAAAAAAGATAAAGGCTACAAGAGCCCCTACTTTGAATCCTTTCTGCAAATGTTTAATTTTTCTTTAATTTGTTTCAGGTAATACTATGACAAGTAAAGATGGTTGTACAAAATTGCTGTCTTTGCATACCAGTCAACAAATACTAAGTTCTGGTTAGTGACCAATTGGATTTACCTTATTTCAAAGACTATATGAATTCAAGTGCTGCTGACTTACACCATCATAAGCATCATGCATCTGAAGAAGTGAGTTAACTCACGAAAGCTCATGCTCTAAACTTTTCTGTTAGTCTATAAGGTGCCACAGGACCCTTCGTTGCTACCATCATAAGTGTTGTCTTCAGAGACTTGGCACTAATGTGAGGAGGTAATTAGAGACAAATATCAAATGATTTAGAGAGAGGGTTTCTAAACTGTGGCTATCAACCATGTGCAGTAACTCTGTGCTTTACATCATAGTTATGTTCCTGAAAAATGCTACTTGGAGCAAAACAAAATTAAGAGTATCCAAGTACCCCTCATTTACCTCTTGGGGGCGGACCAGCTCAGTGGTTTGAGCAACAGCCAGCTAAACCCACAGTTGTGACCTCAATTCATGAGGAGGCCATTTAGGGGTCTGGGGCAAATAAATTTAAAAACAAAAAAAAGTCTGTTAGGAATGGTGCTTGGTCCTGCAAAGAGGTCCCTTGCAGTTCTGTGTGATGGGTGTACTTCCCATAAGAATTAATGTAAATGGGGAGTTAGGTTCCAGGAAACTCTTTTGAAAGAGAGAAAAGGCAGCATATACACATGTAGTGTAAGATTTAAACAATTTAGTATTGTACATGGAAATGATGATTTTGAAGCTTGGTTGATGTGGTGGAGTCAAAGCGTGGAATATTTCCCAGGGAATGTCTTGAACTAGCACTCCAGTGAGCCCTTGAGTGTTAATATATTCTTAATGTAGCCTCACACTCTAGAGGCAGCATGGATTGAGGCAGGAGGAAGGAAATACGATAGACACACAGCAGTGCCTGCAAATGCTTCTCTGAAGAACTGGGGTGTGGAGTGGTCATGCTTGTTGGGGTGGTGGCGGAAGGAGGCATCCTGACACCAGCGTCCCTTTCCTCTCCCCACCCCCCATCCCCAGCAAGCAGGAGGCTCCCGGAAGCAGCTCCATGGCAGTGGGGTGGAGCAGCGTGGAAGGTTAGGGGAGTGGCAACTGAACTGCAGCTGCCTCACTGCATACTTTTCAGGGAACTTAGGGGAGCTGTTGGGGGGCTGCCAGCCCATGCTGCTTCCCAACCCCCCCCAAGGACAGACTTCTTTTCCAGAAAATCCTGCAAGCAGTGGACAAACAATGCAGCCGATTGATGTTATTAGGGAGTATTGCACAACTTTATATGAGTTCGTGCTCTAATAGGTAAGCAACGTAATGATGAAACAGTGTTAACTGGGACAATGTTGTGTGAGGAATTACCATGCCAACTGCTGCAGTATGTTTTACTAAAAAAAAAAAAAAATTCAGAAAGGCATTTTTGAGTCCGAAATGACTGTTCGTGGAGCATCAAAAAAGTTTTGTAGTTTACCTGCAGAAATGAGTTAGGACTTTATTGCTCTCTTGTGAGAGCCCAGTGTCCTTTTGTTTACAATCCCATACGAAAATATAGGAAAATAACCTCATGGCTCCAGTCCCAGCTGAAATGCATAACTTCAAAGATCAATAAAAACTGGCAAAACTTTGACTGTTTCAAAGCCATGGGGAAAGCAGATGCAAAAGTTGTGTGGGGGAGTGGGTTTCTTAGTCCAATTGATTAAAACTGCTCTTCCACCCTGAATTCTAGGGCAGTGTGTAAAAAAACTCCTCAACTATGTTATTTCATGGTCTCACCAGGGCAACGTCTGCACTATAATGATCCTCCCAAAGAAGTTCTTCTGGAAGGTCTCTTCTTTTGAAAGAGCACGTCCGTCCACTCTTTCCATAGAGGGTGTTCACATAGCTCCCACTCTTTTGAACAGGCCAGAGATCGAAAAATCCAGCTTCATGAGGACTGCTCTTTCGAAAAAAGGGCCCCGGGCATGTCTACACACTTTTTTTGTTGAAAGAATCTTTCAGAAAAAGGCACTTTTCCTCATCAGAGAGAGGAAGAGGTCTGCTGGAAAAAATGCTGCATTCTTCCAATTTAACATTGAAAGAACATATTTTGTGTATAGATACTCCACAGGATTTTTCGAAAGAGCCCTGGCTTTTTGAAAAAACTCACTAGTGTAGACGTAGCCCAGGTATGTCTCTAGATTTGTGACATCCTGTTTTAATGACCCTGCTGAAAATCTAAAGGTCAGTTCATCAGCACTTATGCCAATTTTGCCTTTTGTTGGGAGTCGGAAAATTTCCTTCACTAGAAAAGGGGTTAGCCTCCAGTTAAGTGATTTCCAAACCCTTCTTAATGGTTGTATTGCTGTTGTTTCTGCAAAGATGAGGGCTATGTAACAATGTTCAGTTAGTGCAACAACGGATATTTATTACCTGATGTTAGGTCAGGGAGCACCTTGAATGAATGCTTCTTGTGGCAAAACACATTGTTTCCCCCCGCTTCTCCCAGTTCAAAGGACAGACTGTACACAGGGAAACAAAACTAGTTTCAGAGATCCATTTTGCCAACTGAAAATAAATGGACTTCCTCACCACATTCAACAGGTTGATTTTGGTTAAAAAATAAATTTCCCAAAATACATTTTTTAAAAAAAAACTGCACAAAATGTTTTAAGTGCTCTTTCTCAGGGGGTTTTGTTTTTGTTTTTGTCCTAATATGATAGATGTTAGAGTTGATCTTAATAGCTTTATGGCCTGATACTTCGTTTTTCCACTTAGACTCCCACACTTTCCACCCCTATAGGATCAGGGTCTTTACTCCTTCCTAAGGAAAAAATCCTTTAGGTTTAAAATTCTGTTAATCTGAGGTACGCAGCTGGAGTTCCTGGATTATGTTGATAATCTGGCACAAACCAGTTGACCTGATTTCAGTAAGTGTTCAAAATGTTAAAATTACTGAAATAATTTTAATACCATGTCTTTTTACAGATAGAGCACATGCATGTTATGGAATCATAGAATATTTCAGTAATAGAACTTGAAGGGACCTTGACAGGTCATCAAGTCCAGTTCCCTGCCGTCACACCAGGACCAGGCACCGTATCATTCCTGATAGTTGTTTATCTAACCTGCTCTTAAATATCTCCAATGATGGAGAGTCCACAACCTCACTCGGCAATTTATTCCAGTGCTTATTTTACATTGTAAATAGAAAGCTAAAGCAAGAAGCATTTGAAGGTCATTGCCTTTTGTTTTTAATTTTAATTTTATTTTTTTTCCTGAAAGGCACATACAGTTTAAAAGAGCCTTAACGCTGCTATCTCACATTGTTCAGCACTTTTCTTCACCTGAGAGTTAGGTATGTTACCTTGTCCAGAAGGCTGAGAGTGATAATGCATTACAGTTGTGGGAGAAAGAAATGTACTGAAAATGATAATGTTCCATCAGGAAGGCAGGATTAAATGTGCTAAATGAGAACAGGTTGCTGTGCCAGCTAAAGTGTTACTGAAATTGATTCTGACATAGTCTGTTGCCTAAACAATCTTACTAGCAAGAGTTTCATGTGAAGTGGGATCCAGGGAACTCAGGTTTATAAATCATTTCCAGTCATATCACTTCTGTCTCTGGCTCTAAATTAAACACTTTTGTCTGCTTCCGCAGGGAATGGAATTGGTGCAGTAGCCCCTCCCTTGAGACCTGGACCAACAAGCCACTTCCTCTTCTCACCTGGTTTGGGAGCATAAAATCCAGCAAACCAAAAAGCAATAAATCAGATCCACACAAGCCCTAGCAACAAACAGGACAGGTCCAAAAGTAACAGTGTAACAAAGGGGGACTTCTTTGAGTGTAGGAAAATAAGAGTTAAGATTAATGAAAAAGTATAGAAAATCAACCAATCCCCCACTACAACTCTTCCCAACCAGCCAGCTCCCTCCCTGGCACTTTCCCTGATTGATGGTGCACTGAAGGTGAGACTGGAGAGAAGTGTTGCCCTGCTGTGTACATTAGCTGGCTTAAGCAAACAAGTCCCTTTTACTCTGTCTTCTGATTCTCTTCTGGTTCCCTGGTCTGAAATCCTATGAAGGTCTTGTCTGGAATATGGAAAATTTTCCAGATCTGAAGTAGTGGATCTGTCCCATGACAACTCATCACCTCATAAATGATTGTGTTATTCTTTAAAGTGCTATAGGACTGCTTTTTTTGTTTTGTGAAGATACAGACTAACAGGTTTCCCTCTCTGTGACTATGGAAAATGTCAGGTACCACAAAGCTCTGGCACCAGAGGAATGTGGGGGTGGTGGGTAGAACCTGGTATCCAAGGTAAACTCTTTGAAAACAGAAATATGAGGACAAAGAGGACAAGAAAAGATAAGGCATTTCCAAGAACAAAGAGATCATGTTTTGGCGGTGTTTTGTCAGCCTGGCTATTGTACGTTTGGAAAAATTGGTGACTGGATTGCAAATTAAGGGGCAGTTGGGGTAGGATTATTCCATGCGTAAGTCAATTGATTACCATGCTCACAGTAAGATATTACAGTACATGAGTAAGTGTGGCAGAATCTGGCCCAAATAGTATAAGAGGTGTCGCTGAGGTTTGCAGACTAAGTGGAACCCCTGAGAGAAGTGAAAAGAGAAAGGAACTTAAAAACAGAGTGCCAGGCTTCCAGAGGGGAAATCAGGATGGATTCCAGATGATCTCTAGCCCATTTCCTCCTTCTCTCCGTCACATGCACACACACCCCTAGCTACACATCACCAACACATCTGATCTTGTCATAAGGCCACAGCTAGCATTGCTGAAATTGCTGAGCTAAACATATTGGTTGTACCATGCCTCATCTCCTTGCTCCTTTTTCCTCCCATCACACACCTCTGTCAGCACTCTTTTGTTGTTGTTAATTTGTAAACCTGGGCATCAGCTAAATCAATCAATCGCAGCAGTCTCCCGCTGGTGCCACAGGAAACAAAATGCTCATGAAGTAAATGAAAACACAATCATATGAAGAGGAATTTGGCTGGGTTTGTGAACACACATTGAATAGGAGTGCCATCTGCATTTACTATTGCTGTCACTCAATTAGTTGGTGGATCTATACCATTTTAAAATCTTTCTGTGGGCAAAGCAAATTAGGAAAATTCTTTTCAGAATGCATTCAGTGTATTACCATTTTGGAGATTTGCTTTGGAAAAAAATTACAAGGGACCAGATTTATTTGAAAATTTTCTTAGGAAAGTAATGGTAATGTTTCCAACACAGATACTGTTAATTGGCAACATCCTGATGGAAGATGCATGGTTAGGGTTGGCTAGATTATTTCAAAGGTCTTTTAATTTGTTGTTAGAACCACTTAATCCAGAAGTCAGTAGACCTTCTGAGGTGGGGGGAGGAAATGACAAAATTTGACCTTTTAACCTCTATGTATGGTCCGAGTACAGGTGATACGTTTTAAAGTCATTAAGAGTCCGACTTACAACAGCTTCACTAATAAATAAATTAAGATGCAGAGCTTTACCATTTAGGTGTTGGTGGGTAGCATTAGCTGTCTTTTGTTAATCCACTGGCCTCATGACTTTGAGAAAGCTTCTGGTTGCATGGGGGAGAAAGGATAGGAATGAGCTCCTGGCTCATGTGCCAATGAAAATTAACTCACGTGCCACTCTTGGCACCCATGCTGGGGCGGGGGACGTTGCTGACCCCGACTTAAACTATTTGCCCATATTTATGAAGAATCTGCAAAAATACAAAGGTTTCTTCAGCTGCAGAATGTTGCTATTCTTATACATTGAATGCTGCTGTTGATTCATCCCTGGTCATATCCTACATTTGGGTACTTGGATTTGCCAGCAATTCAGGAGGGTTTGTGGTGAAATATTCTAAAAAAGGCAGATTTTTATCTCCCAAGACTCATGCTTAGAAAAGCCCCCTTTTCTAGTCATCTTAAAGCAGTTCCAGCCAGCTGAATTATTGCACTGCACAGAGATTCCTCTCTGCTATTATAGGTAGTGGCAATGAAGTGAAGGTAGGGTTGGCAGAGCTGCTAGTTCCCTGTCTCCCACTTCTATCCCCCCTCACATTCCTGCAGGGGTATACAGGATGGTGTGGGTTGAATAGAGTAAAGTGATATGACTCTACTTTCCCCTTCCTGTTCACAACATGCCAAGGAGCATAACCACCCCTAGAGCACCAAGCAGCATAACTGTGAAGAGAACAGTCTGGGTGCTGTTTATTCCATCCCTGGATCCAGCAATGGAACCAGGAGGGAGATGGTGACCTTCCTGATCTAGCCCATTATAATTAACTATTTGTCCAAATTAAAAAATTATATAATTTGGTACAAAGGTCAGTCTTGAGAGATGGCAACACAAGTTCCAATGGCTGTAAGAAGTAGTTAAATACATTGAGCATTGAAATTAGATGCAGTTTCTAAGCTGTGAGGGTTATTAAATCAGGGAAATGCTTACTCCAGGAGATGGTAGATTTACCATTGTGTAGCATCTTTAAAATGAGATGAGCTTTTCTATCTTTTTTTAAAATAATGCTTTAATCCAACTTCCGGGACAGAGTCTGTGGCTAGTGTTTAGAAGCTCTCCTATTCACCCGCTTCCTTTGTGGGCTATTGGCAGAACAGGACTGTCTGCATTTCCCTCATCACCTTCTGTGTCAAGATAATGACTATAATCAAACCTCTTGCATCAGCTCTGCAGTCAGTTGTGTGCAGGGGTGTGGAAGGAAATCCACATCATTTCACACCTGGCCAGATGAGTACTGAAGTTTCTTTCTTTCTTTCTTTTTGAGGGGGGTGGTGGTGGCGGGGGAACCTTCCTTTGAAGCATTGGTCACAGCTGGAGATAGGATACTGGGCAGAGTGGACCAGTGCTCTGAGGTTGCCTACAGAATCTTCTTTCTTGATGTGTCTTGCTCAGGATGAGATAGATTACCAGGTTTGCAGTTGGGAAGATATTTTTCCAAAGGCCAGATTGGCAGGGGCCTTGATAGGTGAGATGTAGTTTGTGCCTTCCTCTGCAGCCTGGGACATTACTGCTATCATCTGGTTGTATCTCACCTAAGCAATTCCATGCCCTTGCAGGGGCACTGGGCTCTGGTGACACTTCTGTTTCTCTCGTGTTTTGCCTGTAGCACGTAAAAGTTTCATCTTCTGGGGTCTGAAATGCTTTAATCTAACTAAAGTTTGTTTCTTAATATGGGGACTTTGGGGTATGCAAGTCAGACTGGATGATCTAATGGACTCTTCAGGTCTTAAGCTCTATGAAACTATGAAAGTTCATATCACAGATAGTAGACATTTGCCACTGAAGGCAGTCGCTTGCAGGTTCAGGTGATCCACAGCATTGTGAGCTGCAGAAGCGGTAATAGAAGTGCAGTGCATTGACAGGGCTGTGCGATACAGAAGCCGGTTCAACCCTAAACTACTCAGCCGCCATTACACCTCACAGGCATGGGATATGATCGAGTGCATGGCAATCTGCAATTGTATTTTTCACGTAATTAGACATCTAATTCTGTGTCTAAACTTCACTAAGCCATTTGCCTGAGTAATAATCCTGATTTGAAAACACTGTTCCTAATGTTTTTGTCTCTATTTTCTGCAATTTAAGATACTGAGAAAATTAATTTTGAGCTAATTGAGTACTTGAAAAAAAGGAACAGTGTGAGACATCATAGAATAATATGAGTCACATACAGTAAACATAGTCCCTGACTTTACAAATGTTACCCTGACTTTATAAATGTTACTCTTGTAAGAACCTCCTTAAATTCAGTGGAACTAATGTGAGTATACATTACTCATCTGCCTGAAGTTTTCATGAGTGGGCCCATACTTGTAAAATCCCTCATCTCATCTGGAACTAATCCTCTGTTAATTTATCCATATTCTAATTGTGTCCAGCATGAAGGCTGCAACTTTTTTCTATGTGCCATGAATCTCATACATGTTCATCATACCATATATATTTGGGGAGGCAGAGAAGAGAGAGGACAACAGAGAGTGTCCATTGTTGTAAAGTGGAGTGTGTAGGCAAGGGGAAAAGCAAATTTGATGGCAGAGGAAATTGTTTAATTTACACATCTGCATCAGTGAACTTAAGCTTTTGACTGGTGCTGGTTTTCCTTTTGATTGCAGTGGCCATTCTTTACATGAAATAAGAACATGGAGTTAAAAATGGCACTCAGGCAATCCAGGTGGTAGGAAGAATTATCTTAATCATCAAAAGGGTGATGACTGGTACGCAGCTGTATGGACAAAATGTAGTGTTGATGCGTAGGTTCTGGTAAACCTATTTGAAACTCCATTATTAGAACTGATTGGAAAACATGCCTTTTTCCATGGAAAAGTTTGACTTTTTAGCCAGAATTGGGATTCTTCCCATTTTGATTCAGAAACATCCCAGAGTGTCTTAATGAGTTGTACTTTGGGTGCCTCCATTTTTCCTGTACTGGCTGGGCTCCTTGTCTGGACTTCGTGTGCCATATCGTAAAATAATCTCACAGTACAATATGGGAGTCACATGCAGTCCTGCTGATGAGAGGGGCAAAGGGGGGAAGTTGCCCGGGAGGTGGGACTCCTAGTTGCCTCCACTTCTGTAGTAGAAGTGGCAGTGGCCAGGAGCTCTGCACCCTTTGAATCACCTGTTCTGCATGGCTCGGAAAGCCAGGTGGAGTCATGCTATGGTCTGGGTGGCACAACGGTATGACTGCCCTGGCCCCACCACTTCTGCCTGAGATACCACCCCTTTCAGGGACATGGAGCTGCCCCCCAACACCTGTTACCCTGGGGGTTAGGGTGGCTGTTGGCCCCACTGGACACATGACTGTGATGCATCGTGGTACATGTAGACCAGCTAAGGAACCCAACCAATAGAAGAGACTGGGGGCAAGAAAAACCCAAAGTAGAATTCTCATGAGCCACTAAGATGGCATTTTTAAATAGAAATGTTCAGGGTTTAGCCAAAGGGCTCATTTTGTGGCTGGAAGAATTCATTTTTCTGGTGTATGTTTGTTTTTTACTAAAATTGGAACAATTCTACAGAAAACAAATTGTTTAATCAAAAACTTAATTTTCCATTGAAAAACAGTTTAGGTGGAAGACATGTCCAACAGCACAACCCACTATAGAAATATGTGTGTCCAATAAGCATTCACCTTTAAGTTAGTTCCATTGGTACTCGTTACTTGATTTGCTGTCTGAAAATATTTCCATTCATTTTCATGTGCAGCTGCACCTGTGGTTAGTCGTTATGATGTGTTTAGACTGCATTAATTGCCCTTTGGCTTTGTGGATTTGCATGACCCTGGGCAGTATCAGTTTGAACATAACAAAAAAACAGTCAAGTAGCACTTTAAAGACTAACAAAATAATTTATTAGGCTATGAGCTTTCATGGGACAGACCCACTTCTTCACATCTGAAGAAGTGGGTGTGTTCTACAGAAGCTCATCACCTAATAAATTATTTTGTTAGTCTTTAAAATGCTACTTTACTGCTTTTTTGTTTTGATAGAATACAGACTAACACAGCTATCTCTCTGTCACAGTTTGAACATAGTCTGTGAACAATATTGCCCACTGGCAATGAAGTAGCAAGCAGATAAGTGTTTTTTGTCATCTTGACAGCTTTTAAACTAGCTAATTTCTACAAGCTAGGCCACAAGGGAAAAAGTCCATATAGACGCTTGAAAAAAGTTTTATATTACAAAACTTGTGTATGTTTGTAGTAGGAACAATTACATATAGTGAACAAAAAGGCTGCCATCCTCCAGGGGTCCTAATTTCAGTACTATTTAAAAGACTACCAAATAAGATATAGATATAATTGCTATATTGCTTGTACCAAATAATAGTCCAGAACCTCCTTATCAAAGGCAATCTATCCAAAGATGACAATGGCCTTGCCATACGGAGAAGTATGCAGTTCAGACCGAGACCTCCCTAAGGGGAAGATTTTTTTTTTTAAAAAGGGATATACTATATTCTAGTAAGGAGGAGACAATAAGAGTTGGTAAGGGTAGGAACTGAAGAGAAACAGCTTTGCCCATAAAAGCTTATGCTCCAAAATATCTGTTAGTCTATAAGGTGCGACAGGACTTCTTGTTGGTTATGAAGATACAGACTAACACAGCTACCCCTCTGATACTAGCCAAATGTAAGTGTCCTGTTCGGTTACATCACTTGAAGGAAGACAACTGAATCCTAACAAATATTGTAACTGGTTGTACACATATGCTAGAAGTACAAATACTAAAGTGGGTGAGCTTGAGTGACCAGTATTCGATGGGGGTATTCCTATAATACACATCACAGAAACTTGGCAGAATGATGATAATCAATGTGACAAGGTAATAACCGTGTACAAAATATGAAGCAATGACTGAGTAGGCACTGGTATAGGAGTGGCACTACATGGGAAGAGAGCATAGTGTGAAATATAGGAAAAATTCTTAAATAGATCAAACATTACCACAGAAACTCTATGGATAGAAGTTGCATGCTTTAATAAGAGTACAGCAGCAGGAACATGCTACCAGCTACCTAGTCAGGACGATGACTGTGATTTTGAAATTCTCTGGGAAATTAGAGAGACTACAAAAAGAGAAGTAGTAGTAATAGAGATTTTGGCTATCCCCATATTGAGTGGGTACATGTCACCACAGGACAGGTTGCAGAGATAAAATTTCAAGATACCATTAATATTTGTTAGGTTTAAGTCCTGAAACCCAGAAGGGAAGAGGCAGTTCCTGATTTTAATCCTACATGGTGCACAGGATCTGGTCCAAGAGGTGAGTGTATCTGAGCCTCTTGGTTTTAACAACCATCATGTAATTAAATGTAACATCCTTATGGGGAAGGGGAATACCAAAGAAACCCATTAATATTTTACTTCTAAAAGAGGACCAAAACAAAATGAGGATACCAGTTAAATGGAGATTAAATGGAACAGTCACCAGAACAAAATGCATGTAACCTGCATGGAAACTATTTAAAACCACTGTAATACAGGCTCAGAATAAATGTGTATCCTGAAATAAAACAGTAAGATTACCATGGCTAAAAGACATATTAAAACAAATAGAAATGATAAACAAGTCAATTGTAAAAATATAGTTGGGCAGACCAAAAAAGAATCTGAAGAGCAACTAGCAAAGAAACACAAGCAACATTTTTAAAATACTTCAGAAGCAAGAGGCCTATCAAACAATAAGCGGACAACTGAGGGACAAAAGAAGCACTCAGTGAAGATAAAGCTGAATAAATTCTTTGCATCGGTCTTCATTGCAGAAGATGTGAGGGAGATTCCCAAAAGAGCCATTCTTTTTAGGTGAAGACTCAGAAGAACTATCCCCACATGACATGTTCTTAGAGGAGGTTTTGGAAGAAATTGATTAATTAAAGCATAGTAAGTCACCAGTACCAGATGGTTCTTAAAGAAATCAAATATGAAATTGCAGAACTATTAACTGTATGTAACCCAATGCTTAAATTAGCCTCTGTGCCAGATGACTAGATGATAGCAAATGGAATGTCAATTTTTTAAAGAGGGACTTCAGAGGGGATCCTGGCAATTACAGGCTGGTAAGCCTAACTTCAGTGAATTGGTGAAACTATGTTAAAGAACAGAATTATCAGACACATAAACATGATGTTAGGGAAGAGTCATGGGAGGGAAATTTATGCTTTACCAATCTATTAGAATTCTTTGAAGATGTCAACAAATGTGGATAAGAGTGATCCAGTGGCTATCGTGTACGTGGACTTTCAGATAGCCTTTGATATGGTCCCTCACTAAAGGATCTGATGTAATGTAAGCAGTCATGGGATAAGAGGGAAAGTACTCTTGTGGCTCAATAGTTGGTAAAAAGATAGGAAACAAAGGGTGGGAATAATGATCAATTTTCACAATGGAGAGGTAATGCATGGGGTCCTCCAAGGATCTGTGCTTGGACTGGAGCTGTTTGATATGTTCTTTAATGGTCTACAATAGGGTGTTGGGGGTGAACAATGAGGTAGAAAAAAATTATAGATAGTGCAAATTACTCAAAACACTTAAGTCCAACTCATATTGCAGAGAGGCACAAAGGAATTTCACAAAACAGGGTGATTGGGTAACGAAATGGCAGATGAAATTCATTGTTGATGAAATCAAGGCAATGCACATTGGACAATATAATCCCTGCTGTACAAAGTGATTGGTTGTAAATTAGCTGTTACCATTCAAGAAAGAAATCTTTGGATCATTATGCATAGTTATCAGAAAACATCTGCTCAATGTCTAGTGACAATGAAAAAAAAACAGAATATTCAGAATCATTAGGAAAGGGGAAGAAAATAAGAGAAAATATCATAATGATACTATATAAATCCATGATACTTTCACATAAATGCTACATACAGTTCTGTTCGCTCCATCTCAAAATTGATCAATCAGAAATGGAGAGGATACAGAGAAGGGACACATAATAATTAGGAGATGTGGAACAGCTTCCATAAAAATGGCCGTTCAGAAGAGTGGGGGGCTGGTAAGGTTGGAAAAGAGATAACTAAGGGGCAGGTATAATAGAAGTCTATAAAAATCATCAGTGATCAGGAGAAAATGAGTAAGGAAGTGTCATTTACTTCATCTTACAACACAGGAACTTGGGGTCATCCAATAAAATAATAGTCAGCAGGTTTAAAACATCTAAGAAGTATTTCCTTTCACACTGCATAGTTAACTTGTGGAACTTGTTGCCAGAGGAGATTCTGAAGACTAAAAATATAACTGGCTTTAAAAAATTAGGTAAATTCATGGACGATAGGCCCATCTGTGGATATTTGCCAAGACAGTCAAGAATGCAACCCCACATTCTGGGTGCCTCTAAGCCTCTGATTACTGCAAGCTGGAAATGGACAACAAGATAGAACTCTTGATAATTACCCAGTTCTTTTCATTCTCTCTGAAACATCTGGCACTGCCCACTGTTGAAAGACGGGATACTGGACTAGAGGAACAATTGGTCTGACCCAGTATGGCCATTCTTGTGTTCTTATTTAAAAAGTCAGTAGCATAGAAGTTACAAAATATGAATTATCCAAAGCCACTGTGTGTCTCCACCTCCTCCTCCAGTTCTTTACCAATACCACACATAACTGTCAATCAGCAAAGACAGCTTAAATGTTTAATCTTCTACCACACATGCCCACTGGACAGAAATCCCGTCCTCTAGTTTCTCAGCCTTCCACCAGCATGTTTGAAAGCTTTAAGGTTATGTATTGTGTATTGCTGCAACTTTGAGAAGTATACAAGAGCAGCAGGGTTGAAAGCCTTGCCAGATCCCTGGGCAAGGTGGGGAGGTGGACCTGGTCCCAGAAGGAGAGGGGTCTCAGGCAGAAGAGGAGAGGCTGAGGTGGCCAGTCCTCAGCACTGCCTGGACTGTGGCATGCTACCCTCCCCCCAAGCCCTAAGAGCCACCCAGAACAGACCATGCAGTGCTCCAACAGCAATTTAAAGGGCCTGGAGCTCTGGCTGCTGTGGCTGCTGCTGCAGTCAGGAACGCAAGGCCTTTTTGAATCACCAGGTCTCGGGCCAACTACCCCCTGTATTACTCCCTCTCACCCCCCACATGCTGGTGGGCCTGGATAAGAGAAATGTGCAGAAAATCTGGAAAAGCTGCTTTGCTAATTAGTTTCTTTTAAAAAAACCTAAGCATGAGTGTGGCTCAGCATCAGATAACATTGGCCATGTTGTCAGAGACCTTAATTTTCAGCTGACCTTGTAAAAACTATCAGAAATTTCCTTTCAGAGAGTTGTTCAGGAAAACAATTGCTAAAGAGTGGGTCTCCAATATGAACAGCTCAGTGAGACGTAGTAAGTTTGGACCTGAGGTAAAACCCTAATGCATAAAATGTCAGATGGCCTGACTCAGGACTTACCTTCTCACACTGCAGCAAATGGCAGAATAATGCTGTGCTTGTGTTAGCGCAGAGGATCACAGAGAAAATATATTGTCTTGGGGCAAAAATATAACCAGTTCACTGCAAGACTGATTGCCTTAGAAACTTGGCACCAAGAACTGTGGAGATAAATTAGATTTGGAATCTGACATGCTGAAAAACAAATGGGCTCATAGAGAGTTTCTGGTCACCATGAGGGTGAAGGGAAATACATTCTACAAGACTAACTTGATAAGCTGCAGGATCAAATCAAGAGTCCTATTAGAAGTCTTTTTGGTTTTGGGGAGAGGAAAGAGAGCGGTAATGCTGCCACATTCTTTTGAAAAGTGGGTCTCAGAACTGCTGTTCAGGGGTCACCCAGTGTTTACAAAAAATGCAGACAAACTGCTCAATGGCAAAAATAGAGCAATGTTTGTTGTCTCTTACAGAGCAGGGTTGTAGTAGCCGTTATGTAAAGGGATCAGAATCCATATTCTCTAAGCATGGAAGGAACTTTTCAGTACCAAAAGGCCTCCCTCTCTAATAAAAAGTTTCCTTACCATACCCAGCACCTGAATCAGCCTTGCTCTGTCCATTCAGGGCCTGAATTATTGAGAGGGGGCAGTTGCCTGGATTTTGCAGTGTGAGTGTGTCCATGTTGCATTGCACTGCCAGGATAGCTAGTCAGCATAGGGAGATTTTCAAGTGGTACTGAGCGCTCCTTTGCCAGTCTTGCATAGTATTGGGGGCGGGGTGTGACAGGAGTCTCTCTATGTCTTTCAGAACCCCTGAAGCCATCAGTCCATTTTGGTCATTTAAAGGGAGCCTCCCACCTTTGCTTAACTCCGCCAGGGGCCTGGCCCAGCACACAACTGCCCAGTAGTGTTTCTTCTACTTTTTCCCCATCCGTGGGCAGAATAATTGTATCTGTACTGAGAAGAGTGTGGGTATGCAGCACCGACAGAAAAACATCCTTCTGACTGTGGGCATTCTGCTAATCAGCTGAGTGGCACTTGAATCCCACCTGGGTGGCTGCTCAGGAAGTCAGCTTACAGGGAACGCTTCTGCCTAGTATTTGTGCATTGAAACTCAATTGTCCTGTGCTCCCCTCAGCCTTAGGCTGCGTCTACACTACACGAGAAAATCGATTTGTCAGTTAGCCTGATTTTTTCCAGTGCCTGCCTTCGATGTAAATTCCATTAGCTCGATTTATGGACCACTAATATCGACATGATATCGAAATCCTAAAAATCAAAGTAACACGACAGGTGTAGAGTTCAATTTGAATTTAAGAATCCAAATGAGGGGTAGTGAGGATGCGGCATGTCTTTAAATTGAATTCATTAGCCTCCACAAATGTCCCATACGTACCCCACAATGCACCACAGTTCTCCGCTATGGGCCTCTTACATCTCCACTGCTCTCAGTTGCATAGGAGTTAGGCAACAGGACCATTACAATGCAGCACCTGCAAACCCATGGCTGTAAGGTCATGAGAGGCTGAAATATCGTCTTTCTTTTTTTTTGCTACGAGTGCAGCTGTGGGGTCTGTGCTTCTGTTTATACCCCGTTAGGTGCCTTTTTTTTTTCTGTGCCGCCTGGTGCCAGCCGCTGGCCCGCCGTACCATGTTTCAGCTAGGCTGTGGGTGGGCGTTGTGCTTGTCTGGTAGCTTGAGAAACTTTTCAGCCATTTACATGTTGTATTGACCCCCACATCCCCCACCTTCCCCACCCCCTGTGGCGCCCCACAGTCTGGAACATCCCCACACCCAGACGCATCACATGGCTTGACTCGGAACCAATAAAAGGACATGCTATGCAAGGTGCCATGCAGATTGTGCATGGTGAGGGTCATGATTTTCAGGGTCTGGCTGTAGCTGGGGCTCTTTTAGTCACCCGGTGTACGTCTCCCTCGGTGGTCGTGGTTTTGAGGGTCTGGCTGCAGCCAGGGCTCTTTTAGCCGCCCAGGGGACGTCTCCCTTGTCAGTCACGATTTTGAGGGGCTGGCTGTAGTCAGAGGTCTTGTAGCCGCCCCGAGCCATACATGTGTCAATGAAGGCAATGTATTAGCCATACAATTACCACAGTTCTTGAAATAAGGCTTGCAGCAGGGAACATTTGTGTCTGGAGGGTCTTCTTTTCCATGTACAAACCTGGCTGTAGTCTGGGGTCTTTTAGGCTGATGAATCATTCCAGTTTCAGTGTAACAAGCATGTCTACTTTGACATAAGGGTTTTCTTTTGCAGGTTACCTAACGTGCAGTCACAATTTGCATGACTGTCAACTGGGTACCATCTTTTAGCCACCTTGGCCCATTACTGATGATTCATTTGAGTTTCAGTGCAACAACCGTGTCTACTTAAACATACTTAACATGGCAGGGGAAAGAGGGGAATGAAATGTGGGAAGATGGGGTCATATACCCACATCTGCTTGTGGGGCCAGAATGCAAAAGGGCTCAGAGAACTGTGGGATAGGTTCCCACAATACACTGCAGCAGCACTCGATTTAAGCTACTTGTGTGTGGCAGCAGTAAGTTGATTTTGTGGGAAGGTGAAGATGCTCAAAAATCAAATGGAAAAAACCCCTGCGTTAAATCGATTTTAATAAAATCAATTTTATCTCGTTGCCTACCTGCAGCCTTAGCCAAGTATCTGGGCCTCTAAGTTGATGTAAATATCTGCACTGGAAACCAATCACCCAGTGAGTCAGAAAGAATCTGGTTTAGAAACTATCAGAGAGGGCAGTTAAATGCAACACTTGGACTTCATCAGTGTGGCTGTCAGCCTCTCTGGGCCCCTGGGTGAGGCACCAGCATCCTACTCTGCACTCCAGGAAGGGGCAGAGCCTTGGCCAGAAAAGGTAGAGCTGGGGTCACCCAGCCCTCAGCACTGCCCAGCTGTAAAACTCCCCCCTCCCCTCCACCAACCTTCAGTGCTGCTTGGACTGTACCAGCAACAATTTAAATTGCCCATCAGCTGCAGTAGCAGTGGCCTGGGCCCTTTTAAATCATGGAGTCCCAGGGCAACTGCCCCCTTTTCCCACCCTGTCAGCAAGCCAGGATTTGGTTAAATACTCCGCAAACTGCTTTTATGTTCAGTCTGTGTTTCTCCTTTGGAAGAATATTCACTGATGTTATTCCCTGCTCTGGATTTTCCAGGGTATCATCTCTCAGTCAGACTTTTAGACTACTATTTTTGCAGGCCAGGGGAAATCTCATTTGCTTTCGGTCTTGTACAGCACAGTTTGAGTAAATAATAAGCTAAAGAAATAATTGTTTTCTTTGTCATTTAGTTGTATAAAAACTGAATGGCTCTTCTGTGACTGAGGCATCTCATATGAGGGAAGGAATTCCTACATTTTACTATATTATTTTAAACAAAATAACAGTTGTACACCAGGATTTCAAAAGTTATTTTTCCTGTAGAAGTAAAAATACTTGTCAGTTCCAGGCTGTACTAAATGGGTCACCTTTATAACAGTGCTACTTTATCATATGGTGCTGCTAGGACAGACATCTTGCCCACCATTCTGGTTATTTCTGCTAGAGTGTTTTTGAAGTGAATACTTACCAGCCTATGAAATAATTATTATTTCGTCTGAAAATAAAGGAGTTTTGTTGAGTTAAATGAGGAGGATACAACACAGAGAAACATGATATCAGTAAAGTAACATGACAAATGCCAAACATCAAAAAATAGGCTTATCACAGAGCAGAGGCTAATTTTACTCTGATCGGAGGAGAGGTGGTTATAGGCAGGTGGTAAAAGGAGAGATTTCAGTTTTCAGTTATGATTAATTCATTGCCTACAAGCCTCAAGAAGCGTTAATGTTTTCTAAAGACGGATGCAATTTCATTTCCCACTTGTAATACAATCAGGGCACCAGCTCAGGAGCTAATGCCACATTCCCTTAATTAGTGTCCAATTTATAGTCTGGGTGAGAAGAATGGATTAGATGAACACAGATGCAGTCAAGGGAAATCTCAACATCCATCCAGATAGCAAATCCAAAAGGTTGAATCAATTCAACTTCCGTTTCATTTCAGGTGTTTTAACTGGATTTGATATTTATATGCAGTGAGGCACTAAGTGAAAAACCTGCATTTGAAAGAGAAGTGCTAGTTATTTGCTTAGCAGAGACCAGCCCACAAACAGGAAGCAAAGGGGGTGCTTGTTTTGGGGCACGGTGATTCAAAAGAGCCTGACCTCTACTGCTGGAGCGTGGCACAGTGCAAACTAGCTGGCTATCAGGGCTCTCTGAGGATGGGGAGGCCACTATGACATGCTCCTGATGGTTGACATAACTGGTTGGGGGGTGTGGGGCCAGCACAATGTGCTGTAGGCAGCTCTCAGTACTGTGGAGATTGGAAAGCCCAGTGTGGTGTGCTCTGGGCAGCCCTGCTCCTTCCGTCTAAGGCTCCCCTGCTTACGAAAGCACGGAACCTCCCCATTGCCTTGCCCAGGCTCCAGCATTTCTTTCTGGTCCCCTGACTTAGCACATAGCAAGTCTGCATTGTTTCACAAATGTTTCAGGGTAAAACATTTTTTCTCTCTCTCATTTCTAGTGCTACCTCAGCATAATAGGATAGCTTCCCATGTAGGTCAAGAGAGAGTGATTTTGCTAGTGTTCTCACCTTGCAGTCTATTAGGATATCAATCAAAGACTATTACTGTGTTAGTGATGTTTTCTTATTATTTTTTCTTTGAGGAGAGAGAGAAAGAGATTGAGTTCAAGGTGTTACATGTTAAAAATAACTTGGTGCATAAAAAGGGGAAAAAACAGTAGAAAGTCTAAGCCATGCAGTGTATACTAGTTATGTTGGTAGATAATGCCATACTTCTCACAGGCGATGTCTCTGGTCCTCTCATGTCTTTTTCTCTTCTGCCTGCGATTACAGTTTGCGCCGCCTCCCATTACTACCACATGTTTTAGCCTTTCCTGAACATGGCACTATGGAATGTACATTGAGGATCTGAAATACCATTATCTCAAGGGTCAGTTACCCTAGTGCAGAACACTTTCCTCAGGGTCAGTGGCAGCAGAACTCACTCTGAAATCTGTTGTAGAAAATTACTTCTTCACTGCCAAAAGCAGACTTGTTAACCAAGGCAGTCCAACACAGAGGGACAGCAGCACAACAAGGCACCTGCAGTGAGAAGGCAGCAGACCCGTCTTGCCTCACTACCATATTTCCTATGCAGTTTCACTTTAAAGCAGGAGTGAGCAAACTTTTTATGTCAGGCCCCATTTTTCCTCTCTGCAGTTATCATTCCCCCCTGCCCCCCAACCCTATCTAACATAATCCAAAGTGGTGGAAATTTCAGTTATGTTCATGTGAAAAAAAAAATCTTTCAGCAGGTATAAGAAAATAAGTCTGTAGAATGTAAAAACTATTTGTTGGTATATAAATGTGACTACACATACAGAATACCAGTTCAATATTTTTAATGAGATGGATGAGCCTGATGCCCAGCAGCTGAGCATGCTGTGCCCCACCCTTATAAAATTTCACACTCCCGGAGTGGGCCCCCTCGCCCTTTGCACAAACCTGCATTAAAGGCTCTTCCTTGTTAACTTTCAATGAAATCTTGACTGAGATTGCAGGAGCTAACCACAATGAAATGTGTCCCAGTCATCACAGTTTCAGTCGAAAGAATATTTTTCTTCTAGGTTCCAACGTGTGTGTATATTTTGTATTGTTTTTCAGTAACAATATTGTGAGGTAGGTATGAGCATTCTTGGCTTATCAGAGCCATGTTCAGCACCTGTTCAGCTAAGCGTTGTTTCTGTAATTATGGATTTCAGTATTCAGTGGCTTATCCAGAAGTGGAGTGTCTGGTCATTGGATAAGCGACAGGGAAAGACAGCTAAATACCTGGGCCCATATTGTCTGCTATGTTGGCAGTGGTACACTACATGCCTGTTCCCATCACAGAGCTGCCCCAGAGCCAGAATAACTGGCCACCACAGGATCAGCCAAAGAATGGGAGAACTCAAAGACAGCATAAAGCCATCTCCCCCCACTACTCTGGGACAAGGATTTTCTATCATTACTCAGATATGAGCAATGGTGCTAGAAAAGGCTTCAAAGAAATAAAGTTGGATTCTGGTACTGCTGGTTGAAAAACTGGTGTTGCATTGCCCTTTCACTGCCCTAGAAAAGATTTGGTGTACTCATCAGTCGGTGAATGGGCCCGATTCTAATACCCAGTTCAGTTAATTGTTTGCATTGTCGCAAACCAGGAGGAAAGCCAGTCTTGCACCTAGCATGGTAACACATGTGATCATGCCAGCCTGTCGTTTTGGTTTGGTTTTTGAGGAAGGGGAGTTTCCACAGTGTCAACAAGCCCAAAGTGTTTGGGGATTTATCTCCAGGATATTAAGCATGTGCATCTCAACCATCATGACTAAGCCACTCGTTCATCTGTTTCATTCTGCATGGACAGGTAGTTTAGCACTATTAGTATTAATAGTCAGAGTTGGGTCCAAGTCACATTTTGGAGTATCAGAAATTTGGACTTTCAGACATCATCAAAACAGCTGTTGCTGAGCCAGAGTGATTAAGGTCAAGATTTTGACCAGGGCAGTCAGGACCAAGACAGACATGGAGATATATACACATATCTCATGGAGCTGGATGGGAGCTTGAAACATCAAGTCCGGTCTTCTGCACTCACAGCAGGACCTATCATCAGCTCTGACAGATTTCCCAGCCCCCTCAAATCTGACCCGCTCTAGAGACCCTTGAGAGGCTCTTTCAAGGATTGAACTCACAGCTTACAGAAGGGTGAAGCTGTAAGCTGAGTAGCAGAAAACTTCATAGTCAAGTTACAGGCCAGGCTCAAGACCATAGGTCAGCATCCTGGTCAGGAGACAAGATCCAAATCAAGGCAAGCAGTAAGCCAAGAATTCAAGAACGGGAATGGCTATGACAGCTGTGGCAGTGTTGCCTGGACGCTTCCTGGAGCACCTCTTGGCTATATATGGGATGGGTTGTCAATCAGGATTCAGGAAGCTGATGCCTCTTGCACCCATTGAGGTGGGAGTTCTTGTGGTGTGTGTCTGCTACAGGTCATGAAGTATTATTGGCTATAGCTGCTTCTGGGCTCCCAGCATGGAGGTTTCAATACTGGTGGGCAGCGTTCCCTGTAAGCTGAGCACTTGGGCAGCTGCCCCAGAGACATTCAGGTGCTGCCTTGTGGATTAACAGAGCGCTCACAACACCCAAAGCCAACAACAGGTGCTTCTATGGTAGTGCACATCCACGCATACCTTGGTACACATAACAAAATTTATTCTCCCCATGGTTGGAAAAAAAATAGAGGGAACCTTGCTGATGGGCCTCAGTAAGGAAGCTACTGGGCCTTACAAACACTAGTCAATTGAGCTACGACAGTTTAACAATGCTTAGCTGAACTGGCGCTGAACATTTTTTGTCCTTGTCTATACTCATAGCTAAATCTGTTGTCAGATATTGATATCTATCTATCAATAGTTATATAGTTTGCACCTCCCTGATCTGGGACCCTCAGGACTGACCCCCAGACCACAATCTCTTCCCACTGCCAGCTGTGCTTTTACCCCAGTTGGCCACAGACCCTGCCCTCATTCTGGCCCCAATCCCACTGCTGCCAGCCCCAGACCCGCACATGCCAGCCCTGACCTGATCCTGACCCCACAGAAGCTGGCTACAGGTTCAGCTGCACTGCCAGCCCTTCAGAACTCAGCTCCAGCTGAGGCTGGGCTGCCAGATACTGTCTCCATAGAGGCAGGCAATGGCCCCAGCCCCAGCCAGGCTGGTGAACCCACAGAAGCCAGCTCCAGCCCCAGCCAGAATGCCAGATGCCAGCTTCCCTGACAGGGCTCCCAGCATCACTCCCAACCCTTCTGCCACTAGCCTTCTGGCCCCAAGGTTCTCTGGTTCTGGAACATCTGGTTTTGCTAGATCATGGATGTTACCAGACCAGACAATCCTGGATTAAGGGCCGTGTCTACACTAGCCCCAAACTTCAAAATGGCCACACAAATGGCCATTTCGAAGTTTACTAATGAAGCGCTGAAATGCATATTCAGCGCTTCATTAGCATGCGGGCAGCCGCGGCACTTCGAAATTGACGCGCCTTGCCGCCTCACGGCTCGTCCCGACGGGGCTCCTTTTCGAAAGGACCCCGCCTACTTCGAAGTCCCCTTATTCCCATCTGCTCATGGGAACAAGGGGACTTCGAAGTAGGCGGGGTCCTGTCGAAAAGGAGCCCCGTCAGGACGAGCCGTGCGGCGGCGAGGCGCGTCAATTTCGAAGTGCCGTGGCCGCCTGCATGCTAATGAAGCACTGAATATGCATTTCAGTGCTCCATTAGTAAACTTCGAAATGGCCATTTGAGTGTAGATGTAGCCAAGGAGGTGCAGCCTCTGTATAGAAAGGAAGGATATTCAATAAATGTTGATTGTGAAAGACACTTAGTAACCAGTCCTTCACGCGTTGGATTCAATATAAAATCTATAAATGTTAAATCTATAAATGAAGGTGGATCTAATATAAATATATTTAAATCAAATATTTACAATGATGTTAAAGCTATTTCCAATGTTAACATTTTGTGTCATATGTTGGCTCATAAGAGCAAAAATATTTATTTACATTACTTGAAATTGCTCCCAGCCTCATGGGCTGTCTTTAGGAATGCCTATTTTCACACGAGTGCTGTTTAAGGTGCTTCCTCACTAGTTTGCATCTTGCATCTTCCACTCCACAAATATGCAAACATTTTTTACCTAAAATAGTAAGGGCTTGTCTACACTTGTCCCCAACTTCGAAGGGGGCATGGTAATCAGGGCCATGGGAGATTACTAATGAAGTGCTGTGGTGAATATGTAGCACTTCATTAGGCTAATTTTCGCCCACAAAGCTTCAAACTTCGAAGGGCCGGCATGCGTGTAGCTTCAAACTTTGAAGTCCCTTTACTCCTCAAAATTTGAAGCTTCAGAGTTGCTGTGGGCAAAAATTAGCCTAATGAAGTGCTGTGTATTCATCACAGTATTTCATTAATAATCTCCCGTGGTCCTGATTACCATGCCCTCTTCAAAGTTGAGGGCAAGTGTAGACACGGCCTATGCGAAATAGTCTACATTGAGCTCACCCTGTAATGTCATGATCTTCAGACCAATAAATTTATAGTGTGAGGGGTAGTGGTTGTCAGGCTTGTGTTTGTGTAAATGATAATTCAGTGGATTTGTGTTATTAAATGGAAGGAATGTCTGGTTTTGAAGGTAATGACTGTAAAGCTAGTTAATTATTGATTTCCCCCAACATAGCTGGCTTGACATTTTCCTAGATATAATGAAGAAAAAGATATGCATTAACAGAATGAATATGGAACAAATGAGCATTTTCAATAGACTTATTTTGTTTTAGTAGATATACAGTAATTACCTAGGAAGTGTGACTACTTTTTTCATTTTGACATTAATGGTTCAAATAAAGTCACAAAACACTAACGTATAGGTATCTTATAAGTGTGTTTGGAAAACCAGAGTTGGCTTAAGAATGCATAAAACTATTGTAGCACATTAAAGACTAACAAAATGATTTATTCGGTGATGAGCTTTCGTGGGACTGACCCACTTCATCAGATCAATCTCATTTCCAATACAGACTGATGTTTATTATTACAGAGGAACAAAAAGATTGTATGTCTGTACTTATAAATATCAGTCTGTATTGGAAATGAGATTGAGCTGATGAAGTGGGTCTGTCCCACAAAAGCTCATCACCAAATAAATCATTTTGTTAGTCTTTGAAGTGCTACATTTCTACTGTTTTGTTTTGTTGGAGTACAGACTAACAGGGCTACCTCTCTGTTACTAAAACCATTGTGTTTACTAATCTTTTTTCACCTTCTTCGCTATAATAATACACACTTATGTTCTTTCTCGGCCGTGTCTACACTAGCCCCAAACTTCATTTTGAAGTTTACTAATGAAGCCCTGAAATACATATTTACTAATGAAGCCCTGAAATACATATTCAGCGCCTCATTAGTATGCGGGCAGCCGCGGCACTTCGAAATTGACGCGGCTCACTGCCGCACGGCTCGTCCAGACAGGGATTCTTTTCGAAAGGATCCCACCTACTTCGAAGTCCCCTTATTCCCATCTGCTCCCATCTCCTTGTCAACAGTCCACTAAACCCAGCCTTGCTTCAGGTGGTCAAGAGGCACACCCTTGCTTCAGGCAGGTGATGGGTAAATAAACCCAAGTCAGAGGTCCTAGCCCTAGGTCAAAGCAAGGCAGCAAACAACACAGTAAGTCCAGAAGCTCAACCCCCGGTCAGGGCAGGGCAGCAAACAAACACTTCCACCTATCAGCCGGTAGCCCAGCAATCTGTCTCCTTGTTCAGGAGAGGTGCAGGCAATTTGCTTGTGTTGGCAGAGAGTGGGGAGGCTGCCACCCGGCAGGTGGTGGCAGGGGGAATGCAGGGCCGCCCACTGCACTGCATCCCAGCCCATGGCCCTATCAGCGGCAGAGTGGTCTGCCACATGAGTCAGTGGGGATCCCTACCGCAACACGCTGCCCTGAGGACCTTTAACAGTCCTCACTATTCACTGGGCCCCTTCCATTCTGCCCCCAGCCCATATCTGGGTGTCAGGTCAGTCTCTCGGGGGTTCCAGGTGATCTGGGATCAGCTGAGCCCCGGGGGGGTGTTCCAGGCCAGTCCACAGCCACTTGCAGGGCTAATAGCTCCACACAGACTTGGGATGCAGGCTGGGGTTGATGCCACTCCTCTGGGTCAGGCCAGTCTCTCAGGAGATCCTGGACTAGCTGGCACCTGGGGGGCCCAGGCCAGTCCATGGCTGCTTGCAGGTCCAGTGGTCTCAGCCAGTCCTCAGCCTTACAGGTTGGGAGCACTCGCAGGCCTCTGGTTCCTCTGAAGGTTGGTGCCAGACTGAGCCCTCAGGCTGGGCTTTTGTAGTCCTAGCTCTGCCTCCTGGCTTCCAGTCAAGTGACTGGGATGGGTTCAGTTTGGCCCAAAATGGCTCCCAGAGGGGTTCCTCTGCCTTCAGGTCAGTGGATGGCCACTCCTCCCTACTGAGGCCCATAAGACACACAATCTGATTCTTCTGCAGACTGAACCTTTCTAATCCGGCACCCTCCAGAGCTGACGTGCTGACCCATAGAATTTTCTGAACCACAGGAGATCAATATTGTTTAGCAGTATTACCAACACTTCCCCTGCTTACTGGGCTCTTAGAACATATTTAGCAGTAAATTAGAGCTAAATAACAGTACAGAACACTGAGAGCCAGGACTGGTGGTTGTGATTTTTATGAGATCTCAGGAAACTTGGCTACACCCATTATAAGTGAATAACTAAAATCATGCCAGACATACAGATTTTGCCAGACCAGAGTATGCTGGACTAGAGAGGTTCAACCTGTATCTTTATTGATCAGCATGTCTCTTTAAACTAAGTCCCATTGATTTCAGTAGGGCTACTCACTGAGCTAAGTAATATTCAACATAAGAATATCAGAGTTATCCACCATCTATTTCCTTCCATGTATTTGTCTCCTAACGCAGAATATGTAATGAAATTTTGTTCACTTTTCATTTTCGATACTTGTCCATTAGATGGTGACAATCCATTTTTACAACCAGAGTGGCCTTATTGCTTCTGATTCCTCTGAAAGTATCCAGTGTAGGAAAGTTTTTGCTGGAACTTTACATGAACACACTGAAGGTTGTGGGTTGGGTTTTTTTTGTTTTTGTTTTTGTTTTTTTTTTGGAGTTTGTTTTGAAGAAACAATGGGCATGATTGTCCTACTGCAGGATATAAGAAACTCCCATTGAGGGACTCAGATTAAATACCTATTAAAGAACATCCTCTCTTCCTTAGATAAGTAATATGAGATGTACTCACTCCCTTGAAGACTCAAGCAGTTCAGAAGCTTAAAAGCAGATCTTGTAAAACATCATTACTTTGGGGTTGACCTTGACAGCAGGTTGCCCCATTCAGTGTGATACCTACACAGACTACTTTAACCTCATTGAAAGAATGGATGTAAATGTATTTCAAAACAGGCAAAGTAAAAATGAATTCTCAAACTCTGGGGCCACTGAGAAAAATATAGACATGTAGAAGGACAATTCAGGATGTAAGACTATCCATGCTTAGTGTCACTTAATGAGCATATTCTATGGAGCTTTATTTCTGACCATACTCCCAGCATCGTAGTATACTATATATTTCAGAGAGTTTGTCTGCCTTTTTGTCTGTTTAATCAAGAACTCCTCCTAAAAGGTAAGATCTAGGACCACCAAATTCAGTGTATAGCTTCTTATTGAAATGTAAAATAATGTAAGGGTTTGGTTGTGTCAGGAAAATGGGATGTGCCTGGAATGGGATAGCTTCTCATAAAACCAAACAGAAAAGACAGACAATCACTATATGAAGTACAGTCCGCAGAACTGGCATAACTGAGTGAATGTTGAAAGAGACTGAACCAATATGGGCCAGAAAAATCCAATGAACCTGGAATAGGGCTGCTTATCAATAAACCTTACAGGAAAGAGATAGAACAGAGACATTTGAAGTAGTGCTGTGCTGTGGCACAGTTTAATCAATGCTTTAAGTTTGAAAATGAGAAGAAAATATTACTGCAAAACAAATTGACTATAACTCTTCTTTGTTAAAGCATAACAAATTATAAGAATTTTAAGGGATAAAGAAAAAATACATTTGATGGAATTCCCATTTTAAAAACTTTACTAAAAAATGAAATAGAGAAATTTTAACATTTACTTTTTAAAGAAATACAAAAATAAAAATTAACTTAATTAAATAACGCTGTTTTTGAAACATTCGATCATGTAAATAAACCACAGTAAACTTTCATATCTGGCAGCCCTGGGACTGGGAGGTTGCTGGATATTCAAATATTCTGGATAATAGAGAGGTATACCTAGCTATACATAGCACTAAAGAAAAACAAAATTAGATATCAAGAAACAAACAAAAATGTATGCAGAGTGCTTTATTGACCAACAACAGCAGTATTGTACGCTGTAAATTTATACTGTATTTGCTGTATTTGTTTGCCGTTACTTTCAATATACTGTACATATGGAAAATATAATGAAAATTTACTCATGTACATTTTCCTTTTATTTAAAAAAAATCTTTAATTGAGTCAATGAACAATGCCAGGCAGATCTCCTCGTTGTTAATATTGAAGAGTGAACCCTCTACGTATTATATCAAATTCCATTCAATAAGCCTGCAGACAGTGGAGACAATGATTGTATTGTATTTATTAGACTCTAGAACTCTACAGGCAGACACAATCTTCAGTATGTTGGGAGTTTCATAAAAAGAGAGTACAAGCGATCTAAACTTTATTTTGTTCCTCAGCAGCTTTCTGGCAGCAAATCCTGAAATATTTATTAACCAGCAATCGGTTGGCTAAGAAAGTGATGCTATAGAACTTGCCCTGTCCAGGACTCCTTTTATGTGTATGCAGCATTTTTCATTCTGAAAGAATCACCAAATACTTTCTAAATAATAGACTTACAGTGCTGTTTAACTGGCACAGTGTGGAGGACCCTAGCAGTTTAGTATTCTGCAGTACATAGCACGTGGTAATGGGAATTTTTACCAAGGAAACAAGCAAAATAAAACAAACAAACAAAAAAAATTTAGAAGGACACTTCCGTGGTACGAGCTCCAAATGAAAGACCCCAAAGTGTTTAGGTTTTCAATTTAGTTTCTATTTCAGAGGGATGAAAGACCGATTCTACCTTGTTAGGATTTGAATGTGTGGTTTTGGGGAGCTGAGATATTTCTGAACCTGATCCATAGGTCACTAAGCTGTCGCCTCTGGCAATTATACCTGGTATAGTAGTGCAGTAACACTGGTCTGCAGAGTGGAACAAAGTTTCAGTTGTTTTGATAAAGAATGGTGAGTTTGCATAATTTCACTATGCTGATTTCAAAAATGACATACATTTTGCTCCATCACATAAGGTTTTTTCACAAATCAAAAAGAAAAAATGGACATTTTTCATGTTTTTTATTCCACCTTATGCATGAAAAAATTGGTAAATAGTAAGTTATAGTTCTTTTAGAAGGTCTATTGTAAGACCTTGTTTAAAGAACAAAGGAACAAAGTGTGAAATTTAACAACTGAGTAATTTTAAAAGATTAGATGAGACTGAATCGAAGCTTTTGTGGATTTTACAATCAGTCTCTCTTTCAGGGCCCAGCAGTAGTCAGCCATCATGTTGACATCCCAGCATCCTTGATATCTTTTTTCCATCATCTTGATATCCCAATGAAATCATTCCCCTGGCTCTTCACTGACACTTCAAAGATTTTTCAGGAAAATAATCCAGATTGGAGTGCAAAAAATGAACTTTCAAGCTCATGTTGCATCCAAATCTTTCAAATTTGTTTAGCATGTTGCCAACAATGTTTTTATAATCAGGATCTTTCTTATTCCCTAAGAAGTTTTGTATGATATTTCTGAAGGCCACCCAAGTGTCTTTCTCTGTGTCATTCATGGTTTCTTCAAAGTTAGTGTCAAGAATCAGTTTCCTGATGTGAGGACCCACAAAGATACCTTCCTTAACTTTTTGGTAACTGAAAGCTGGGAACTTGTTGCAAATGTACTTGAAACAGTCACCGTTCTTGTTTAATGCTTTCACAAATTGTTTCAGCAAGCCTAGCTTGATATGGAGTGGAGGTAACAGTACCTTGTTGTGCTCAATCAGTTTTTCATGAATTCTATTCTTGGAGCTGGGAGTCAGACTCTCCCTTGGTGGCCACTGTTTCTTTACCAAATGAAGATCTCTTGCTTTGCTATCCCACTCGCATAAAAAGCATGGGATTTTTCTGTAACCAGCCTGCTGACCAAGCAGTATACACAACACCTTCAGATGTCACATACAGTCCATTCATGCTCTGGATAATGCACCTTTTCAAGGAGAAGCTCAAGAATTTCATAGGTTTCTATTAAGTGAACACAATGGGCAATAGGCAGAGAGGAATAATGATTGTCATTATGAAGTAGAACACCTTTCAGGCTTGCCTTTAAAGAGTTGATAAACAGTCTCCAGTCAATTTGTTGGTAAGCTCTCCTCAAACTTTCTATTAATCCAGCAATGTTACCGCAGTATACAAAGAGACCATCCATAGAAAAATATGGAACAAACTCTTTCTCCTGGTTCCTGTACCAAGCAAAACTTGTCCCAGGGGAAAGCAAATTCTTCGCTTGAAGTCTGGATCCCAAAATCTCAGCAGAATCTTTAGACAGATCCAGGTCTCTCACCAAGTCATTCAGTTCACTTTGGGTGAAAAACTGTGGCTCATTACTGACACGTTCTGGTCCGTATTTAGTATCACCACCAACGTTATCAGCATCGGTGTTGGAAGATGACATGAAATTTTCAAGACAAGTTGGTGGGTTAGGGATGGGCACATCAGGTCCATGTGGTATTGGCCATATTGCAGAAGGGAGGGCTGGGTAAGAAATCGCATGATTGTTTTTAATGTTATACCCTTCTACATTACATAAATAATTTGGCAATCCTCTTCAACAAAATTAAGCTAGATGGCATTCATTTTGACATATTCAAACAATCTGAGGTATTTTTGCATGCAAGTTCTTGAAAATAAGTCACAGCCTATAATGTATAACACATTTTAATATCATTTTTTGGAAGAGTAGACTCCAGTTTTCAGAAAATCTGTACGTCATGGGCAAAAATGGATATAATTTTTGAACCCAGAACACCAAAGTTATTTATTCTCAAACAATGAAACCCATGCAGAAGCATGATTCAGCTGAAGCACTTCTGGAGCAAAAAAGAAATAACTGTCCAGGACACCTTAAGTGGATCAAAAACTGTAAGGCAAACACTAAAAGAAGTATTGGCTGCATTGGCTCATGTTGGAACTGTGTATAGGAACATATTTCAAGTATTAACAAAAGGCACCTTTCAGCTTTGAATTGTTGCAGGTTCAAATTTTTCTTTTTTCTCTGTTCCTCTTACCTGACATTTCATTCGATATGATTATACCTGAGTTACTTTATACAGAGCCATGGTTTAGGGTCCATGAGGTCCACAGCTGTGGAACAACAAATGTCATCTCTAATCTTTGGCACAGGGAGAATTGCTTCCTGCACCTTTTCAAAGGGTGTTCCTCCATAGCCCTGGAAGGAATTGTGCAGGAGGCATATTAACATGCCCTCTTTTCAGGCCTCTCCATTTCCTAGTCACCAAGATCTCCATACAAACCACAGCCTAAAGCTATAGTGTGTCCCTAAATAAGACCAGCTGTGCTGTCTACATTAAAATCATCAAGATTATCAAAGTGAAGGTGCAGATTCAATGATGAATACATACATATCCTTTACTTAAAATGTAGCCTTTGCAGATGATCACGTAAAGCCCTGGAACCTCCTATGATGTGGAGGATTTTATCCCAGAAAATCCTCCACACCACTTCCTGTCACTTATAGTATTGTTGAAAAATGGTCCAGCAGTTGGGCGTTGGCAAGGACCTGAGGAGGCTTGGATTCAGTTTCTTGCTCTGCCACAAACTTCCTGTGTGACTTTGGGCAAGTCACTTAGTTCCTCAATGCCCTAACTGTCGCATGCCTCCCCTGCCTCATAGAACTAAGGTGAAAAATAATAAATACATTAAAGTTTGTGAGGCACAGTGCTGTGGGGCATGTAAGTATCACAGATGGACAGTGCTTTTCAAATTCCCTGATTTTATCATCCAAGTTTCATTTTTATCTTTACACTGAAAATTGAGAAGACATCCTGTCACAATATTAGCTTTCTTTCAGTCTTCTGGAATTTTTCTAGTCTTCTTCAAATGCAGCATTAATGGTCTGGAGAGCTTTGCCAGCTCTTTTAAACCTCTTGGATGAAAGTTATGCGCACCTGCTCATTTAAAAAATTCTGTATTTACTAGCTTCTTTTTACCATGCTCCAGAAATGCAGATGAAATAGAAAGAGTATAATCACAGTGGCTGGGTCTACATGAGCCCCTTCCTTTCGAAAGGGGCATGTGGATGAGCGGGTTCAAAAGATGCTAATAAGGCACTGCAATGAATATGCAGTGCCTCATTAGCACAATGGCAGCCGCGGTGATTTGAAAGTGTGGCTTTTTGAATCGCATGCCACCTGTGGAGACGGGGCCTTCTGAAAGGACACCCCCCCAGTTTTCGAAAGCCCTTCTTCCTATCTGGTGTAAGGAAGAAGGGCTTTCGAAAGGTTGGGGGGGTCCTTTCGGAAGGTCCCATCTCCACGGGCAGCGCGCAATTCGAAAAGCCGCACTTTTCAATCGCCGTGGCTGCCATTATGCTAATGAGATGCTGCATATTCATTGTAGAGCCTCATTAGCATATTTCAAACTCACTCATTAACATGCCCCTTTCGAAAGGAAGGGGCTCGTGTAGACACAGGGAATATGATAAGACTACATCATCTGTTTTCCCCCAAGTACAAAACAGAAATATTTATTGAACACTTCTTCCCTTTCTGTATTATTATTAATAATTTAACATTTTCATCTCTTAATGGACCAATATCATTATCAGAATTCTCTTTATTTATAATGTAGTTAAATATCTCCTTGTTGCCCGTAACACTGTGGGCCACAGAATTACCATTCTATCCCTTGTACTTCCTCCCTTATCAATTTTCTATAAATTTTAATTTCTGATTTATATTCAACTTTCTTCAGTTTGTGTGTATGTTAAAAGCCGCATAACTGCCCACTAAATCAGGTTGATTTGACTCAATTGTCCTCTTGGACTAGCTTATTATGGACAGATGCTGTCCATCATTTCCATGTTGAAGACCTGGTATCAATTTAAAACTCTGTCTTATTCCTCCTGCTTCCCTTCTATCTTGTGACCACGGTGTGCTCATCCAATATTTCTCCAGCCATGTAGAATGTTGCCACAACCTTTGCTACTTACAAACTACCAGGCCTCCTCTCTGACTTCCTCTGTCACTAATTCCTTTGTGGAATTCTTCCATGAACTGAGAGTACTTCTGTTTCCAGAACCTGGTTGCCGCGGAATTCCTCAGCTTCTCTGATTCTTAGTAGCATCTTAATTTGTCCCTTCAGTCCAAGAATCTTTTTTTCCAGTGCACATATTAATTCACACTTCATGCACATGGAATCCCTGCTGTCTTCAGGCAGGGAAGAGACTGCTGCACGTCCATTGCAGGTCACCACCACAGTTCCATCACTGGCCATCAGAATATCAAGCACAGTGCTGTACCTGAAAAGGAAGCCACTCACACTGCCTTTCCAAATCCCTTTGAAGCTGCTGGCTTAGGCATCTCTACTTGAAACTTTCAAATTCATCAAGCAAGTGAATTTAAAGCAGTTTCCCCTGCTTGGTCTGGTTTATACAGTGGAAGCGGGTAAGAAAGCACACAGTGGAAGGGGGTAAGAAAGCACACAGGCATATCCCTTTTGGGCAGACAACACAGATCATGGGTAGTGATGTGGAGAAGAGAGCAACATTTGCAGAACACCACATCCATCCCCTGAGCAAGTGGGCTCAACAGCACAGGGATTTCATAAAGCTTTGGCACCAGTACTTCAATGCTAGCATAGATGTGCTAGCTAGTACGATGGGAAAAACACCCTGCCCCAGAGATAGACCAGGGACAGGCTACTTGCCTTGTGAAGCACTAAGATAAATAGTGACCAGGTTGTGATCATTGTTCTGCACAGAACAATGTGTTGCTCCTTGCTAGGAGCTTATGGAGAAATCTTAATTAAGTTTATATTGAAATAACAAACCAACCGAAAATTAAACATCCATCCTGAACATTTGCCAATAAGGTACACTGACCTTGCTGTTCTTGGTCTTTTGTTTCCTGGGCCAACAGGATGGGGAAATAAGCAGTAGTAATTTCAGAATGTATCTGTACAAGAAAACTTGCTCTGATGTGATTAAAGCAGTGCAAAATCAAATTAGTTATATGGATTCTCTTTAAGCTTATTTAAACTGCACTTACTCCAGTTCAGTTTACGTTAGCTTAATCCAGTAATTTACCAAACTGTTGCAAATTGATTTTGTAGCAACCGTGCGAAACACCTAGTCTATAAGGGACCAGCCAATGGGACCTGAAGGGTAATGCCTGCTGGTGAGAGCAGCATGCAGAGCCCCTTGCATATCTCTGCTTATGAGCCAGACCTATTGAACAATAAAACAGCAGCTTTACATTGTTTGCTGTTGTTCTTAACCTTTATCTTCCCACCACTGTCTGTTATCACGTTTTTTAAGCAGAGAGGGGAATGTTGTCATCCCATGGGGCCAGATTTTCAGATACAAGTTTTCAAGAACACAATGCACACAGCTGGGAATGGATTTCCAGGAGTTCCCATTTAAGCACATTAATGAGAGGGAGATCAGATTTTAGAAATGATCTGTACCCAGCAGTTCCCATTATTATCTTTATAGCCAGTTTTTCAAAACAGCTCACTACCCAGTATGCCTATGTAGGCAGCTACATGGAGCTGATTCCTGAGAAGCTGGTCTTTTCTGTTGGCATATTAAATTCTATGGGATTTTCACTATTTTTTGTTTGTTACTTATACATGGAAAGATTTAGTGGGTCAGGCTCTAATTTAGGGTCCAGTCTTGCAACTTTATTGGTACCTTTATGTTGACATAAATTGACATGCAAATTGAACTTTTGACTCAACACCTGTGTCTACACTTGCATTCCTCTTTCGAAAGAGGAGTGCAACTGAGGGAAATTGAAAAGACAGATGAGGCTCTGATTTACATATCTCATGCTTCATTTGCATTATCTCTTTTCAGAAGAGATTCTTTCAAACGAAAAAAAGCAGTGGAGGCAGGCTCTTTTGAAAATACATCCCATTTTGAAAAGAGCCCTTCTTCCTATTTTGTTTGAAGATGCGGTTTATTTTCGAAAGAGCCCCATCTACACTGCTTTTTTTCTCTTGAAAGAATCTCTTCCGAAAAGAGATAATGCAAATGAAGCATGCGATATGTAAATCAGTGTCTCATTTGCATTTTCGATTTCACTCATTATTAAGGCAGTGGAGCATGTTTTATATGTTTGTAGGGTGTCCTTCATAGCAATGGAGCCATCGATAGAAATAAAATGTAATTATTGTCTGGGTTAAACATTATGGTTGATTTTAAAACCTCATTGGTATTAATGGCTGTGAACTCGGCATCATTTTGAGTTCCTCTGTCATACATCTCACATTGGGTTTCTGTCATACATACAGAGGGTGCATGTCACATGTTTGAGCCTTTGAAGTTTGAGAGGACAATACTTGTGGATGAAGTGGCAAGAGATACTTTTATGAGTAAGCTGTGAAATACATTTGAAACTGCCTTAAGGTATTTTTTTAGGTTTTTGTTCTAATTATACAGAGTAATATTTTTCATGCCTGTTATTTTCCAATTAACGTAATCATTTATTCATTGTTAAGAAGGTTTTTCTTGCCTTTTTGAACTTCCAGTCACTGAGGTGCACTGTTTTTTTAAAATCTAAGTGACTCAAAGATTGCATATTTTATTTTTAAAGCCCACTTCAAATGGCTTTGGCAACACCCCTCCAAAGATGCAGCATGATGTATTTTAAAAATTGAGTTCTAAAACAATAATCACTTTAATGAGCAATCAAATATGCATTCTTATCATCTCAAGTACACTATTTACAAAAAAAATTGCCTTTCCAAGAGTGACATGTCTCAGTTCTGTTGTGACATTCAGCTGCATTAGTGTATACTTGTTAAACTTACATATCTAAATTCCACTTGTCAGATATGTGAGATCTCTACTTACACTTTCACCCTGCACTCAAGTTGCACCACTTTTAAACCACTTAACACATTTCAAGTGCCTGAGTGCTAACAAACTCTTGTTCCTTCAGACTGTTCTGCTATTCCAGCTGCCCAGAAGTGCTTCTCTGCATGTAAATGGACAAATAATAAACTTATGTGGTAATTCAGAAACTAAAATAAAAGTTGTTAAAGAGAGTTGAGGAGGAAAGAGTGATTCATCAGGGTTCAGTTATTACTGCTCAACATTACATTTACTCTTACAAATTCCTCCCCTAATGAACAATCCTCAGTCAAATTTCAGAATGGCTAAAAACTCACTTTAGTTGCTTATTGCCAGCCCCAAACAGTCTGTTCCTTCCTGCCTTTCCCACTGCCCTCATATGTTCTTTTCCTTTTGTCCTTTCCATTTATCTTATTCATTCACTTCAGATCCCCTGTGCTGCCATCCTCCTATGGAGGAAATGTAGAATACCAAATGTCAGGATGTTCTAAGTCTCTTTTTAGGGAAGGGTTCACAATACCAAGCTGTTACCGGGGTTCTGAGATGGGAGATCGCAGGCACTTTTTTCAAAATAACTTCTTATTTTCTTTCATCTTCTGTTGATTTAATTGTTGTGAGAATTCAGCCAGTAGATCTGACCCTCTTCCCATTAACAGCTGAGCTGGAAAAAAAGCCATTCTCCATGGTGTATTTTGGTAAACAAGTAACACTTTATACAAATCATCCCCACTAATGAAAGTCTTTTTCAGAAGGTTCTTTACTATCCATGGAGACTTTTCCACAAGTCCATTTGATTAAGAGAAATTTGGACTTGATGTTTTGGGATGAAAATCCCAATCTATGGAAAATTGCCCGACATCTGCACTAGAAAATTGTGGCCCATTACTGCTGAAGACTTCATCTGCAATGCCATGTCCTCCATGCCAGTTATTACTAACTTACTGTAACTACTGTACAATGTGCAGATTTCTGGAAACAGAAAATAATAATCTGTAACCAGTGCATTTTTTTAGTGGAGAGAGAGAGAGAGAGAGGCTGATTGTTCCTGCCAGACCCTGTCTCCCCAGCAATTCCTGAAGCTGGGGCTGCCGTGGTGCTGGTACTCAGTACCAGCAAGTGCCAGCATAAAAAAAGCACTGTCTGTGACTATTAACTAATCCTTTGACGTCTAGGTAAATAAGTCAGTGTCCACCTTCTCATAAAGACTTTGTGGAGCTGGATGAGGTCTCAATGACTCTGCCTGCTGGCTTGGCTCAACTTGTATTGCAAGCAGGAAAAGCAGCTTCCTTCTACCTATAGTGATGCCGTGATTGATCTGTGGCCAATACAGCACCTCTAATGCTCGTTTGCACTTCTTAATGTATAAGTGACCCTCAGAGATCTTCAGTAGCATTTCTGTTTGGAAGCGAATTGCAATTACAACCAGGGAGGCTGACAGACTTTGTGGGGCCCTCAGCAAAGTAGCAGGGGAGAGGGAGAGGCTCTCCATCCTTGTAAAGGGCAGAGTCTTGAGCAGAAAGGACAGGGTTGGGGGCTTTGAGCGCCAACAACAATTTAAAGAGCCCAAGGCTCCAGCCATTGCAGCTGTAGTGGTGGCAGCAACTGGGAACCCTGGGCTCTTTTAAATCACCGGGCCCCAGGGCAGCTGCCTTCTCCTCCCCCACTCACTCTGCTTAATGCTGTTGAAAATCACCCCAGCTAGTTCATATCTGCAATTCCAATAGTTTCTTATACTTGGACAGCAACTTCTTATTTTTTCAGACTACCCTTTTATTGTCAGTTCTTTAAGGATTCATAATGACTCCTCTTCCATTTCCTGCTACTTGATGCAGTTTCCTGTTAGTTGCAGGAGCTGACTTTACAGTCAAATCGTCTTAGGCTTGCCTCTTGGTCTCTAAAGTCTTCTCTGGAAAGTACACCTTCAATGAACATGAATATACCGGACATGTAGGTCCTAACCAAATCATACTTTTGTAGCTTTATCACCACTGAATCCTACAGGACAGTCATTTAGCCGTTTACTACATAGCTCCATCAAGGGCTTGCCATTCATTTCAACTTTCAGTCTGTTCATAAATATACTGATTCAATCTTTCATGGGCAATCAGTATTCCTAAAGTTTGTCTGGTTTCTGACTCAGTTAGAGATACGGATGCATATGCTACTGGTTGCCAACATGCCTCTCTGTAAAATCACTGCACCTAACCAGGACTGCGAAACATCTGCTGAGGTTTTAGTAGTCCTTCCTGATGCATAGCACTTCAGTATGGATTCTTGAATCACTTGTTGCTTTATACTTTCCCATGATTCCTCCTGTTTTGCACCCCAATACCATTGATTTTTATTCTCTAGGAATTTTCTCAAAGCTGCTTCTTTAGATTGCAAATTAAGTATAAATTTTCCAAAATAATTAACCATTCCAGGAACTGCTGAGCATTGTTCTTTGACTGGGGATGTGGCATCGTTTCAATGGCTTTTCTTCCTTCAATATTGCAATCTTCCTCTTCTCAAGTTTTACACCTTCATTGGAAATAAGGTCCCCGAGAAAAGTCAGCTCAGTAACTCCTAAAATACATTTCTCTCTCTTTAGTTTGAGGTTTGCAGATCTAGTTGAACACAGGATTCCCAAAGTCTATGACTATGCTTCTCTTTTGTTGAGCCCCAGATGAGAATGATGTCATCCTCTGGGGTGTGAATAGATCTATATGGTTTCGCATTACACTTCTGGTGCTAAAGACATGCTGAAGGGTAGGAATCAGTATCTTCCTTGTGGGGCATTAAAATGCATAGCTATGTGCTTTCTTCTGTTAATTATAGTTACCAAAAACCTGAGGATGAATCTGATTTACTGAAACATCTACCATTTGCAAACTGAGCCATAATCTGTTCTCTGGTTAGTAGTTTTTGTCTTGCTGAGGTCTCTGGAATCTAAGCATATGTGTAGCTAGCTGTTCTTTTTCTTCACAATACCGAGGGAACTTGCCCATTCTGTTGTCTCCTCAGTTTTGTTTTGTTATACTTGCATTGCTTCCCTCCTTGCCATATCAGTTTTGAATTTATCACAAGGTGCAAATGGTACCTTTTTACATGGGTGGATAAATGGAAGAACCTGCTTGTTTATCCAGATTGTATGTTCATCCTGCAAGCAACCCAGCCTTGAAAGCGATTATGACATTCTCAAAGGAATGCCTCATAGCCTAATTTCTGTATGATTTTGTATTGAGAGCAACCATTTTACCAGCTGGACTTTCTCATATGCATACAAGCCTAAAATTGGTGCCACCTCTTTTGGCTCTAAAATTAAGGGAAATCTGTCCGTGTTGTTTTTATGTTTGATGCAAGCAGTTCACCACTCCCAACTCACTGGTATACTTGTTGCAGCATAACCAGTATTTTTAATTTAGTCAGTGCTAGTTTTGGTCTTATTATCAGTGTCTTATTATCTTGTTCAGACCAAATATTAACCTGTGCTCTTATTTCCAGTTTCTGTGTCAGTGGAATAATTGTTCTATTCACTATCAGAGGCAGTATCCAGGACCTCTCATCAATCGTGCTAGATCCCAGTATGTCTATGAAAAGCTGATCACCCAGATTGTCTTTAACTGAATGCCCTTGACTGTTCTGCATTTGGGATCTGGGGCCATGCTGTGATCCATACCTTCCACATAACCACCTGTGTTCAGTTTCCCCCCAGCAGTGGTTTTCAGAGCATATGATTCCACTTTCTGATTTGACCAAATCTAGCTATATTCATTAATCCTTAGCACATAGAGAACCCCTTCTGGTGAGTTCAACTCCTTAATTTGTGTTTTCATGGTTTCTGCTGCCCTGCATATTTGGAGAGCTTTTTCTAAAGTGAAACCTCCTGCATGAAGCCATGTCTCTTAAAATGTTGTTTTAGTGGTGCAAATGATAGTCTCTGTTACTTCACCAAAGTCATAGGTTTTACTAAGTTTCCTTAATTCTGTGGCCTTGCTGTACCACATCGTCAGGTTTATGCGTACTTGTAAAAAAATTGCCTTTCTAAAAGTTCTTTCCATCTTAGCATGCAATAGCTAGTAAACATAATTCAAATCTCTGTGTGATTCCCTTTCCCCCTCCCCACACCCCCAGTTCTCTGACAGTTGCAGACTGGAAAGAGATTGAAACACATCCATTTTTGGTTTTTATATCCCATTCTTAAGCTAGAAGAGCTACCATTGTACTCACCAAATACATACAAAAGCCTCTGTGCCTGGCACTCTACATGCTTCTCTTGTGCCTCCCTTTGTCTCTGCATTCGATTGCGAACACAGGAGTTAACTTTAAAGCTAGTGAGCTTTGCTTTTCATTCAGCACTTCTGACCCAAGGTTATGATCCTGGGGTCCATTCAGAAACAAACCAGTGAATGCAAGAGAACAAACTTTTAATAAAACACAGTGGAGAACTTCTGCAGTGTTCCCAACTCCCACCTCCAAGACACAGTTTCAGATTCCCACATTCATAATACAGTCCCTTGTAAGGGAGTGTCTCTGAATTATAATCTTCTATAAACACACCTCTACAGAAAGAACTTAATCCTTTACTTAACTTTTAGAACACAGTTAAGTCTCATGGGGACATAGGCTATGCTTAATTTCAGGAACTCAATTAAGTGCTTTCCTGAAAGGGGCCAAATATGTACTCTTAGAACTGTGCTCCCAAAGTCCCAGAAATGTACATTCAGGCTACAGTTAGACTACTTGTGTATTTCGAAATAATTTACATAATTTGCACAATGCAGATTGTGTAAATTATCTCAAAATACCTTATTTCGAACTTGGTGCTGTCTAAACGGCACCAAAGTTTGAGATAGGGCCATTATGGACGTTCTGGTACCTCTGTTATGACAAGGGGTAGTGGAACCGGAATACCGCACTTGATATAGCAGCGCAGCTGTGTTGGGATACTCCATATCCTGAAATAGCACATGCAGTCTAAACATAGCCCTAGATAGCTGACTGTCAATATCTCAGTAGTTTAATTCTACTGCTTTGCTTGTTGATAAAGCACATAGACTCAAAAGGTCATGTATCTCCTGTCTCCTATGTGTGTGTAAGAAAATGAATGCTTTCTTAGAAATACACTGCAACATGATATTGATTTGAATGAGCAATGTTAGAACCCCATGATATTTCTACCTAGTAAAGGGCAGGTAATATCCTCATGGTATTTCCAGTACCAGTAATACATGCAGTATGGTACACATAATGCTGTCATAAAAGGTCATTTAGAATGGTTGCTTAACACCTGCATTTAAGGGCATTAAGCCCTATCTGCCATATAGTTGATTATTTTTCCTTCGAATTTGCATATTTGCTTTTGCATTTGTGACTTGCCTTGTTTGTATGATGAATAAGAGACTATAGAATGAAAACATCTGGTCAGACACAGCATGAAGGAGCAAGGTGTAAAATTATTTCCATTATTGAAGATGCAGAATGCATGGGGCTTAAACAGACACTCCACTTGAGAAAATAAGAGATTTATATCTATCACTTGATTCATGAATCTTTCAGCACTTGTAAAGATATTTATCCCAGAGGCACTGACTCATGATTTAATGCATTTTTTGTTTTGTTTTATAGTGCTGTTTATGTGTTGTGTATGTTCGCTGTAGGATGAATAGACCCCAGTAAATTAATTAGTTATGTCTGCCTTTTATAATAAGGGACTTGATAAATCAATGTGTGACTCCAGATTTACACGAATGTAACCACATTGATTTCAAAGATCTTGTATTGTTGCATGACTGAAGTAAAGCAATGATGTATCAGGCCTCTAATATCCTTATGGAAATCTGTGCTCATGCTGCTACTAATCACAAAAATGTAAATATTGTTTTCTGTTTAAATAAAGATATATACAGTGCTTTTTTATAAAAAAAAAAAAAAAAAAGAGGAGGATCTGGTACTCAGCTGGACCCCTCCTCCCTTTTCCTGCCAGCCAGGATTCCTGTGTCTGAGGCTGCCAAGGTGCTGGTACTCAGCACCTGCAAGTATGAGAACCAAAAAAGCACATGTAATGAAAACACTTTAGTGAAGGTTTAATTTTAAATACATCAATTGTGATTTTTACTTATTTTCTTTAACACCTTTTAGTTTAATTTTTCCATTAAGAAAGGTACCACAGAAAAACAAATTGTCAATTGTTCTTAATTTTAGGGGCTAACTTTAAATGGCAAAACTCAGGAAATTCTGTATCACTTCTACATAAGTGGGTTCATATGTCATACTTATCCCGCAGCAAAGGGCTGCATTGATTCTTCTTTCACTTACTCTGGCTTTACACCACAGTATTTCCATTACCTTCGGTGTCATTATTCTTGAGTTATTGCACTGAAAGTGAAAGAAAAATCAAGCATTCTATCTCATCTTTGTTTACTGTGTTTTGTAGGATGTTAGTCATCATATATAAGCTAACGCTGTTAAGAATGTTATTTATTCTGTATTTTTGGCTATGTCTGTCCCAGATGTGTGACTAGTAGAACATAAAAGACTGTTGTTTACATGGTTCATTATTTATTCATGGTCATATTGCAATATCCTTACACATATTTGTTAGTACCTTACTCTGCCCCAGTAACTTTAATGGGACTTTAATAGGTAAGAGCCTACTCAGTGAGAGTAAAGTATCAGTGAGTAAAGGTATCCTTAATAATCTGTTGTTATCTCTCCTCCAAGCATATGTCCACACAACACAGAAAAATCTGTGACTCACCTGTACCAAGAGACTAGGAGTTGCAGGGCTTGGACAGCAAGTCTTTTTCATTTTTTAAGGAATGAAAGTTGTCTGTGATGAGTAAATGAAACAAATTATTACTGAATTTAATCCTCTTTGGGATGCACATAACTTGGAATACACTTTTTTTTTTACTTTAGGCTACGTAACTGGGCCTTTAAATATGTTTCTAATTTGTTTTAACTCAGAAATATGAGCTAAATGGAGATATAATGCATTAATAAAATCTCCCTTACGTTCCCAGTTGGCATGTAATATAACAGTTGTGATTCATAGAAAATGACTTTGGACCAACAACATTTTTGATGTGAGTTTAGTTTTTATTTTCATCCACTCCAGAACTCTCCTGTGACTCTTTTTTTTTATTAGTGTTTTATGATAGATTTGTGTTCTTGTATACGAGTCAGGGGAAAAATGAGTGAGATATTTAATTTTCTTTTTCTAAGTTATTTTATCAAATGTAAGGGCTTGAGGGTTCTTATCCATTCACAATTTGTCACCAAACATAAAGCTGGTTGAAAAATTATGCACTATTAAAGTAAAGCCATGTCCATCTGCATCTCTGTCTCCACTTCCATTTAGTTGCTGCCCAGCTTTGCTCCTTTTTTCACCTGTGTTTTTATGTTTTCCTTTTTCCTGCCAATTTCTGTGCACTTTCCTCTCTGACACTTCATTACCCTCTCCTTATTGCTTTCACTTCATCCTTCCATGTGAGTTTCTCTGCCTTCCCTTACTCTATTTACTCTACCCATTTTCCCTCCTACTGTGTTTATACCTGTCCCTCCTTGAATGCCTCACCCTACTACACACTTCATTTCCGAACTAATCTGAATGTGCTTGTGTTTTCTGAATGGACCCTAATCACTGTTTATGGATGTGTGTCACATTTTGAGGGGAAATATGTTTATATTCAGGAATATTAAACAAAGAACTCTGTGGTGATTACATAAAAGCAGTAAAAAGCCTGAACTTTAGAGTGTCAGAAAGATAAAGGGCCAGTTCCTCATTTGATGTAAATTGGCATGGTTCCATTGTTCAGTCACAGATCTACTAATGTGAAGAGAGGAGACACTTCCATTCTAGCTGGCACAACATTACCTACTTGTTAAAACATCAAAGCCATGTCTACACTAGCCCCTTACTTTTGGAGGGGCGTGGTAATGAGCGAGGTTGGAAGATGCTAATGAGGTGCTGCCATGATTATGCATTGCCTCATTAGCATAATGGTGGCCATGGCGATTCGAAAGTGCCACTCTTCAATCTCATGCCACCTGTGTAGATGGGGGCCTTTCGAAAGGACCCTCGGTCTTTGAAAACCCCTTATTCCTAAAACCAAATAGGAAGAAGGGGCTTTCGAAGACTGGGGGTTCCTTTCGAAAGGCTCCTGTCTCCACAGGCAGCGCGTAATTTGAAAGTGGCACTTTTGAATGGCCACAGCTGCCATTATGCTAATGAGGCACTGCATAGCACTCCTCACCATGTCCCTTCCAAAAGGAAGGGGCTAGTGTAGACATAGCCCAAGGGTCAATGGTTTCATTTGAACCTGATATTCAGGCTGCTATATATATATACATGGTAGAGGAAAGTTATTTGTGTTGAGTCTACTGAGTTTAATAATGAGTTATTCTTCCTAAATTCAATTCACATCATGTTATGATATGATTTTACTTCAGCATATGCTTTCTAAGTGTTTTCCTGAATTGGCTCCCGGGTTGATATCTTCCTCCTCCGTTTCTCCAAAAAAACAGGCATAGCATGGGCGGTAGCTCTTCAAACTTCCCCAGAGAAACCTTCCGGCTTCAGCCCTGATCTGTAAAATGGGCATATGCAGGGACTAGCGAGCGGTTCAGTCTCCATGTTGTTCAGTTCGGAGGCTGCCGTTAGGGTTGCCAGCTGTCTAACCCCACAAACCCGAACATCCCCAGCCCCGACACACCCCTTCTCTTAGTCCATGAGCCTTCCCCACCCATTTTCCAAAACTGCTCACCCACCCTCCCTCCCTCTTTTGTCCATCCTCTCCAACCCCACTCAGTTTCACTAGGATGGGGCCAGGTGTTGGGGTGTGGGCTCTGGGCTGGGGCTGAGCGTTTGGAGTGTGGCGGGGGCAGTGGACTGAGCCTAGGGCAGGCGGTTGCAGTGTGGAAGGGAGTTTGGATGCAAACAAGGCTTAGGGAAGTGGGTTGGAGTGCAGCAGAGGGTGCAGGAGAGTGTTCAGGGGTGGGGCAGGGACATGGGGTGCAGGATGTGAAAGGGAATTTGGGTGCAGAAGGGGACACAGGGCTGGGATAGGGGGTTGATGTGCGGTGGTGGGGGATGGGAGGATGCGGACTCCAGCCAAGTAGAATTTACCTCAGGCGGTTCCCAGTCGGTGGCGCAATGAGGTTAAGGTAGTCTCTCTACTCGGTCAGGTTCTGTGTGGCAGCTCACACATCCTCCCTGCGGCCCCTAGGGGTTGGGAAGGGTCAGGTAGCTCCAAGCACTGCCCCTGCCTGCCTGCATTGCACCCGCAGCTCCCAGTGGCCACAGTTCCCAGCCAAGGGGATCTATGGAATCTGGGCTCGGGGTAGGGGCAGTTTGCAGAGCCTCCCAGCTCCAAATCCCACCAAGAGACCACAGGGATGTGCCGGCTGCTTTCCACAGCCACACAGAACCAGGACAAGCAGGGACCAATGTGCTGTCAGATTTTTAGTGGTTTAAAATCTCCTGGTTTGGCTGGGAGATTAAGTCCAATTTCAGGAGACTACTGGCAGAACCAGAAGGTTAGTAATCCTTACCTGCCATAGCATCCCAATTAGTCAGTGTGCACCATGGAATTTCTTGTCTTCGTGAATATCAAATTAAATATTATTATTTGATTATATTTTCCAGTTCAATCTTGTATGATCCAAATTAGTTACTCACTAAAATATATTGCTTCATATTGCTGTGCCAGTATCAGACTGAGTTCTACAATCCTCAATCAATTAAACCCCAAGTGCTAGACTCAATATATGTAAGTGTCAGAAGCACAGATTATAAATCCTAATATCTAAATACTCCACTCTTATCCTATTATTTACTGTAATATTTTTAATCAAAAAGGCATTATTACGAGACACAGAATGTGATAGCTCAGTAAAAAAGAGCTTAGCTTTCTGCAGAGAGTATGAATCTGGGACAGACTGAAATGATCTATTTTTGACAAAAACTGAGCACTTTAGTTTGAACTGGCTTGTGATTAGAGGGGGTTATATAGTATGTTATTGTGTGAATAGCACCCATGTCTAAAACAAGCAAATAAAAAAAACAAAACAATAAAAGCCCTACACATAAAACAAAACCCATAAATATTTTTGATTAGAAATAAAATTTTAAAATTATTAAACTGAAATTTTTCTTTGAATTTATGTTTTTTTTTTTAAAAATAGTGGAGTCTGGAGCAGATATTAGTCTGCATTTTATCACAAAGTTGATTTTTATACCAAAATTATATGTTATGAGCAGAGAAATGAAATGATCAAAAAATTAAATAAGCTCCACAGTAAGGGACTTCAAGATACATGATTTGCTATTCTTTTTTGGAGTAATATGTTTCCAGTTAGGCACATGAGATGAAATCTTGGCCACACTGAGGTCTGTGGGACTTTTGCCATTGACCTCATTGGGTCCAGAATTTCATAATGCAGTGTAAACCTACATACTGCTGTGTTGCAGTCACCCTAAATGAATAGAAATGGTGATAATGCGACTTACTGTCATGGTGAGAAAAATAATTCTTGGGTCAGAACCTTATTTTATTTTTTGATTGCTGCATTTGAAGGGCAAAAATGTTTATTTCCTAAGTAGACGGATGTGCTCTTGTTTCAGAAACACCATCTCATTTCCAATCATTGTTCATTTCATTCCTCTTTCAGTTATTTGAGAAGAGTGAAATTCACATAATATTCTTACTTCTGGCACCTATCTCTTGGAGGGCCATCCCTAGGCCCTGGGCTTTCTTCCACTGATTGTAAGGGCTTTGATATTCTGTGTGTGTCCTAGGACTATACAAATTCATTTAACTACACCTTGAAAATCAAAAGAGATAATAATCTGTTAGCTCTTTTGTTCATTTTAAGAGTACCGTAGGATGTGTAGCAGGTAGCAGAATGAACTATCTCCCTGCACTTTCCTCTAACATGTAATAACATCTAAGTAATTAATGGTTCTATTTGCCAAACATTGTTTTGTTCCCTGGACTAATTGGTGTTGTATGGGAATAGATACGGGTGCACAAGTGGCAAGATCAGTGGATTGATTTATTGTAAATTGCTATCAACAGTTCCGCCTTTTGTACTACTTTGCCAATAATCCTCATTTTAACTGGTGCTGGGTGAGATGTAATGGTTCATGTGTTAGGTATAAAATACAGCTGGTTTTTAAAGGATTATTTTAGTAGTTTTAAATCAGATCTAGTCTTCTTTTTGCCGCTGGCAGCATTGCTCTTTTAAAATTCCTTCAATGGGTATAAATAAGGTGTAGAAGAGTAGCAGACAAAATAATCCTGTCTTATGTTGTCACAACATTGGCAGGTCCAGACAAGAAAATCCTGATTTAAAATAGTAGTTTATTTGTACTTCATAATGCTCTCCTGATTAGGGTGACCACATTGCCCTATGACAAATACGGGACACTTGCCTCCAGAGATGCTGTCCCATGCTCCTTGGCTTTGGAAGCTGCTGCCTCATGGGGAGAGACTGGGGATGGGGGCGCCACAGCCTCTCGATGAGAGTGAGCGGAGGATGGGGGTTCAGCAACCTCTGGGCACGTATGTAAGTGTGTGTGCGTGTGTGTGTGTGCGCGCGCACACGTGGGCTAAGAATAAGGGCTTCACAACCTCCCAGAAGGAGGGCTTAGGGAACAGGGCATCTGCCCCACGTACGAGCTGCCTCACCAAGGCATGGGGTGCCAGGGAATGAGGCAGCCATCCCATGGAGGGGCTTCCTGGCAGTGGGAGCTGTCTCCCCTAGGCGCCAAGGAACGAGGCAGCTGCCCATGGGGAAGCTCCCCTGCAGCAGGAGCTGCTACCCCATGGCACATGGCACCAAGTAACAGGGAAGCCTCCCCACAGAGGAGCTCCCTGGCAGTGAGGGTGCTGCCCCAAGGCACAGAGTGACAGGGAACTGGGCAGATGCCCTGAAGTGGGGCTCTGTGGCAGCAGAAGCTGCTGCCCTGAAACACTGGGTGCTGGGGAACAGGAGCCCCCAAAAATACAGGACGTTTTGCCCATTTTAAAAAAAAAAAATTGGGACTTCTGTGGGATAGCTTAAAAAAGGGACTGTCCCAGGAAAAATGGGAGCGATGGTCACCTTACTCCTGATAGCTAGTTATGCTTTGGTTGCATGTCAGAGCAAACCAGATTGGTTCATTTGTGTGCACTAGATTCTTGATCTGTAACATGCTTTGCAAGGGACAATTGTGCTGGACTTTGTATTGTAGAGGAGACTCATTTTTTCTCTGTGTAAGTGGTGTGCTGCCACTCCATGAGACAGTGAACCACACCCAGTAAGTCTGTGGGTTACATATGCACACATGCTCCAACTATGTATATATTTTGTCCTGTAGAAACTGGCTGTTTAATGCACTATTTCAACACATTCTGTGCTGTGAACCTGTTGTTTTAATGCTTCGTCAGTCAACAAACTTTCTGTGGCCGATTATCCTAAAGCACATTGCTCTCTGAATGTGCTATCATCACTTTTTCCTGAAGTAAAATAAATATTCAGACCGTGAGATGTATTTATCTAAATGCCTTCACTTCTCTCCTCCGGAGGTTTCCCTTTTGTCAGCTGCACCAGTGGTAGGGATTGCTGTGAGGACAAAAATTGACGTCTTTCCTGTCAGTGTGTCTCTGCATTTCCCCTCTTGATTACAACCAAGTGATGCAGCTGGATATTCATATTCACGTTCTCTTAGCATTGAAAATAGTCCATCTGCACAGTTTTTGTACATTGCCACATGAACACAGGAAACTTTACTGCCTCCATCACATTAAAAAATATTCTCCCCAAAACTGGATTTAAAAAAATGCTATGGTCTTGTTCTGGGTATGTCGTTGTAGCATTGTGATGTGACTGTTGTATGAAAGGAAAGGCCAGGGATCAGCATCAGCTTGAGATAAAGAAGAGTTATGAACACCCTCCCCTTACAACAAATTAACAAAACCTACCATTTCCAGGATATTTGATCTGGGGCAAAATACATGACCAGCAGAATCTGGTGGAAAATACCTCGAAAGGACCCCTCACACTTCGAAATAGGAATAAGGGGACCCCGTGTAGATGAGCCGCGCACGATCGAAAGCAGCACTTTTGAAGTGCCACAGCCACTATTATGCTAATGAGGTGCTGCATATTCATTACAGTGCCTCATTAGCATATCCCAAAGTGTCTCGTTAGCATCCTGCTTTCCAAAGGGGAGGGCTAGTGTAGACATAGCTGAAGCGATCCATTACTGGGGGCAAATTAAATTGCTGGCAAAAGTAACATAAAGAAGTGGGAGATCACTTGGCTCTCACAATGTGCAATCAGCATGCACTTCACACTTGCTTTAGATGGTAACAGAGAGTAAGCCGTGCTAGTCTATACACTATCAAAACAAAACGCAGTCAAGTAGCACTTTAAAGACGAGCAAAATAGTTTATTAGGTGAGCTTTCGTGGGACAGACCCAAGAAGTGGGTCTGTCCCACGAAAGCTCACCTAATAAACTGTTTTGCTCATCTTTAAAGTGCTACTTGACTGCTTTTTGTTTTGCTTTAGATGGGTGTCACTTCTCATTGTGCCAGGGGCTGCTTGACCTTCTCTGTGGCAGGGCAGGCCTCTCCCCTGCCTCCTTGCCCAAGCATGCCCCATCCCTTCTCCTCCCTGCATTTCCACAGCACTGTGAATCGATGGATTCGCACCCTGTCTCTACCCCTCCTCCCTCCCAGAGCTTGAATGCTGCAAGTCAGCTGATTCGTGGTATTCTCTTTCCCCCCACAAAAAGCCCCATGGAGCTCACTGTGCAATGCCTAGTTGCTCTTTACTTTTATGGAGACAATGAGATAAGTTTTCCAAAGTACCTAAGTGACTTAGGATCCTACAGCTCACTGAAAGTCAATTTTACCCTGTAACTTCATTCTCAGAATCCAAACATTAAATCGGATGACCTGATGATAAGAAATATGTAAGTTACCAATCCTTATACTTCGGGGCATACATTGATCACCTTTAGTGAATGGAAAGAATTTCCCTTCTTTTCCTACCCTGCAAACTGTACAATCGGAGCCAAAATCTGCTCTGAGATAGACCAATGTATATGAGGAATAATTCTCTACACTTCTGTGGATTTGTTTGATGTTATATTGCAGTGACTGGCCGTGGAAGTTGTCCCTAATGGAGGTTTTAGACTTTGCTCGGAAGTTTCTAAATTGGCCACTGCCCCAAACAGGCTACTGGACTAAATGACCCATTGGTCTTTTTCCACTATATCAGTTCCTGCATTCCAGATATGAAGTGAATTTAATGTTCTTTGGACCAAAGCCAGACCAGGGTAAAGTAGCTTTATATTAAAGAGAAAACATTACTAAGTGCAAATATACTTCTATGCTATAGCATTACTGCAATCCTGCTTCAGATATAGTTTCTGCCAAAGTTCTGTAGGTTAACTTATGCATTAAATATTACAGTAAACTAGTTCATATCGGGCATTCTATCATCTGGAGCTCTCAAGTAACCAGCATTTTAACCATAAGTAAATTGTAGTGACATTTCCTATAAGTACAGTGTCGTGAGAGTAAATGCAAATAAATGCAGCCAATACAGTATGGCTACGTCTACACCAAGAGAAATCTTTGAAATAGCCATGCAAATGGCCATTTCGAAGATTACTAATGAGATTCTGAAATGCATATTCAGCACCTCATTAGCAAGCCACCGGCCACGGCTCTTCGAAATTGCTGTGTTTTGCTCCTGCGCGGCTCGTCCAGATGGGTGTCCTTTTCAAAAGGACCCCACCAACTTTGAAATCCCCTTATTCCTATCAGCAGATTTCAAAAGCAACATTAAAATCCCCTTATTCCTGTCAGCAGCAATTTCGAAGAGCTGCAGTCGGCAGCATGCTAATGAGGCGCTGAATATGCATTTCAGCACCTCATTAGTAATCTTCTAAATGGTCGTTTGCATGGCCATTTTGAAGTTTTGTGCCAGTGTAGACACAGCCTGTACATTTCCAGTGTACAGTACTACTGGTACTGTTGTTGGTAAATAAAGTACTCTGTACATTTTTGTTTGTTTCTTAAGATCTAATCTTGTTTTTCTTTAGTGTTACGCACTGCTAGGTATACCTCTCTATTATCCAGAATATTCGACTATCTGGCAACCTCCAAGTCCCTGGCTGCTGGATATGAAAGAGTTTTACTGCATTCCCTTTGAACCCTGTTCATTTTTTCTCTTTGCTTATCCTCTTCTATTTCCTCTTGCTCCCCATTTTCCCTTTGTCCCATCTTTAACCCTTCCCCCTCCCTTCTAATCTCTGTAAGATTGAATCCATAGTTCTTAACCTCATAGCACATTTCTCTCAACACACAGAACTCTTCTCTTTCAACAAATGTGATTCTTCTGCACTGGGTAAAAGAGCAGATGCACACCTCTGATACTTGCACAGTTGTGTTTTCTGTTCACTGTTAGGCTCAGGGAGAGGGAAAGGATCTGTTACTGCACCCCTGGTGCAGAGGAGGGCAGTTATTCTCCAGCCTTTAAGCAAAAGTAGCCGATGTAGAACACCTCCACTTCTGCTCTGCCGCCTAGTGCACAAGATCCTTCCTTCTTTGCTGCTGAGGGAGTTCCCACTTCCCAGCCAAGTTATTCAGACAGAGTACAGGGGAGAGGATTTTATCTTTATTTAAGAAACAATGAGCAGTTTGGTATAAATTTGGAGAACAAGAAACAGTTCAGAGAATTTGGAGGGGTCCAGAGAAGAGCAACAAAAATGATTAAAGGTCTAGAAAATATGACCTATGGAGAAGGATTGAAAGAACTGGGTTTGTTTAGTTTGGAGATGGGAAGGCTGAGAGGGTACATGATAACAGTTTTCAAGTACCTAAAAGGGTATTATAAGGAGGATGGAGAAAAATTATTCTCCTTCACCTCTGATGATAAGACAAGAAGCAATGGGCTTAATTCACAGCAGGGAGGTTTGTGCTGGACATTAGGAAAAACTTCCTCATTGTCAGGGTGGTTAAGCACTGGAATAAGCCACCTAGGGAAGATGTGGAATCTCTGTCTGTAAGAGTGTGAGAGGAAAGCCAGGCAGGGCGGGGTTTGAACAGGGCCTGTTGGCCCAATCAGTCCCAGCCCAGTTCACCCGCAGCCAGTGTCAGGCCTGTAGGAGTATAAAGGGAGGAAAGCCAGCCCAGTTTGGGGCTGACCAGCCACGAGGCAGGAGTTGTCTCTGAGGCAGCAACGCCCAAGCCAGAGCTGCCACCCGGTCAGCCGCAGGACCGTCCCTCGGGCACAAAGGAGGAGAAGCCCCTCCCAGGGAACCCCCTCCCACCAAAGGGGGAACGAGATTCTCAGGGCCATGCCCCAGACTTATCCAACAGACTCTCACGTGGAGCTGAAGACCCAGGCCCCAGCAAGAGGGCCTAGCCACTAGGCCACCCCGTCACTGCTGGGAACTGCTAACACTGTCACTGTAGGTATTTAAGAGCAGATTACATAAACACCTGTCAGGGATGATTTAGATTGGGGTGGGCAGAATCATGCCCGGGGCTGGATCCTGCATTCCAAGCATTTCTTTCCCCTCTGCCCAGCTGATGAGCAGAGTGTGCCTAATTACAGCCTTGTGTTTAGTTGCCCATCCCTCCACTTGCTCTGTCTGCAGCAGAGGTGCTCCGGGGATTCTCCTGCTAGCTGTGCAGAGGGGAGGGGGTGATGGAGAGAAGGTAGTGCTGAAGTCAGGGTGTTCCCTTGCACTTGCACCTCACCTCTGCAGAGCAGGGATCAGGAGGAGGGAGACACACAGTGGAGCTGCTCCAGTCTGAAGCATGAATGGTAAGTGTCTCACTCAGGAGTGCAGATAAGGGGAGGAGGAGACAGCAGATCAGAACAAATTTCCCTTAAAGACACGGAGGGTGGCTTCCCTCAGAAACTTACCCAGCAGCAGCCAGTGCACACACTGCGTCATTGTCACACACACCCAAGCCGTGCCACACAAACGTACTCACTGTCACGTAGACACTGCAGCACACACTCAATCTGTGCACAATGTCTGTCTGTCTCTCTCACACAGTGTTTCTCTTTCACACTCACTCACTCTCTTTGTCTCTCTCTGTAGCCGCCAACCACAACCCTTCAGCCCAAGGCCCAGAGCTGTCCCACAACCAGTACCAAAATTTGTGGAGTGGCCCCTCTGTGAAAATTGTTGCCCTCCCCGATCTAGATGGTGCTCGGCCCTGCTGTAAGTGAAGAGGACTGGACTCGATGACCTCTCAATGTCCCTTCCAGTTCTAGTTTCTATGATTCTATAAACAGGCACATTTTCTAATGTATGTCTGTTACAATCTGTTTGGCCTAGCTATAAAAGACCCCTCCTTGTTAATTTAACTAGCTTTGGAAAGCAAAGTTTTCTCTCATGGTTTAATGGTGTCTCTACAGAGGTATCAGAATATATCACATAATGTTAATATATTTATGTGTTTGTGTATAAATTAATTAAACATAACTTTCCTTAATGATTTTATGGAAGATGTACAAACCAACGTTTTACCCACTCTGCATTAATTTTTACACCTGCAAGCAAAGTGATGAATCAGATTCTGTTAGAGTAATAATAGTTTATAGCAGTGAGGCAATATCATCCCATATAAATATATTCACAATTGCCTCATAAATCTGTTACATTTTAGAATAGTTGCTTCAGTGTTTTGTTTAGTAACAACATGATTAAGGAGTTTATAGAATATTAACAATACTCAGCAGAATGTGCCTTGTAAAATATCTCCAACTACAAATCTTAAAAGCTGGACTCTGAGTTTGGCTGCATTTGAGCAGACTATTTTTTCCCATGAAGTTCAAGAGAATGTTTGAGAAAAGAACAGTAAATATGCAGTATTTATTAATGTATATACAGGTGGTGTTAATTATGTACAGTGTTGTGTTTTGGGAAAAAAACTCTATGGACAGACACCCGGGGGTGGGGGGCAGTGGTATGTATCAATGGACAAGATGCTGAATTTTTTGTAAATTGACATATTGCCAAGAAAAGCAACAGAGCTATGCAGATTTATACAAGCTGAGGCAATGGCCCTGCGGCTTTATCTTCACTTACACAAACACATTTTTTTATTTCAGACAATGAATATTAAAGAGCAGGGCTTCTCATACTTCATTGCACCAGGATCCCCTTCTGACAGTAAACATTACTGCATGTGGGGGGAATTAAAATCAGGGTGGTGCGGGGGAAGAACTAAAATCTGAGTCTGCCCAACCTTCACTGCCCTGAGTGGGCTGTCAGAGGTTCTGTAATCTGAGCCCTGCCATGCAGGGCCAAAGATTCTAGGCTTCAGCTGTGGTTCCTCAGGCTTTGACACAGGCCCTGGACCTCAGTAAGTCCAAGACAGTCCTGCCATCTCTATTAAAAATGGTGTCATGACCCACTTTGAAGTCCCAACACAGTTTGAGAACCACTGTTCTAGAGCAACTAATAGTTCCCTTTCATGAAAAGAGGCCCATTTTGCATCTTAAAAAAAGGAGTCACTGTCTCTTCTAAATATGTTTTTATAATTTTTTTCCTTTACAACAATGGGAAGACTTTTAACCTCTTTCGTGCCTTGTACTACATAAAAGCTGAGCTTTGGTGATATTTTTATTTTTAGGCTGGTGGGGCAATGGAAGGAATAGAATTCTTTCAAAGTGGAGAAAATTCAGGGCAAGACCTGTTTTTAAACAATAACTTTTGTGACCTTTGTAGGTTCACATAAATCTAGAAACTTTTAGAAGAGGCTCCTTGAGGAAATAAGTCTTGCTTCTTGAGTATCTGACATAGTTAAGTTTGTCAGTGTTTCTATAATACCAATATTTTCAGACATTTATGACTCTGCTATAAAAATTGTCTGTGAAGTAAACTTGGGATGTAAAATTCCATCTAAGGAATAAATTTTCTTACCCAATCATAACATGTTAGGACTAGAAAAACTGTGTAGTAAATCGTCTCCTGTCTCTTATCTGCTGTGTGGGATACTCCCAAATCGAACACAGGAAAGTCAGTCAAGTTATTTTTGTGGAAAGTTTCCTTTTGGTCCCCAAACCCACAGATATCTTGAAAATGGATGGGCATAGCAGTTCTTTTCCTCCATATCCAGCCTATTCCTGTACTTGCTGCAGGTATATGGTAATGTGGCTCCTGTCAGGAACTTTCTTGCTATTTGGTGGCCAGCAGATCTTCTGGGGCCATAAACAAAGTGTGGGGCCTGGCTCTGCACTCTCAGGAGGCGCAGGGCCTCAGGTGGAAAGGATGGGGCACAGGACAGCCATTCCTCAGTGCCTCCCAGAGCACGCCACATCCCACCTCTTACCCCTGCAGCCTCAAGAGCCACCTGAAGCACAACACACAGCACTCCAGTGGCAACTGAAAGAACCCTGGGCTCTGGCCACCACAACTGCCAGAGGAGCAATAGAGGCAGCCAGAAGACCAGGTCCTTTTGAGTCTCCAGGTGCTGGGGCAACTTCCCCCTCTCCCCTCCCCGTTGCCCCCATCAGTGGGCCTGATTGCTGTCCAAATGCCCTTACAATTCTCTTGATAGAATGTACCAAGTAGAAGAGGAGAACGCCAAAGTTAATGTAACATGGAAGAGAGGAAAGTGATCAGGAATAGTCAACATGGATTCACTGAGGGCAAGTCATGCCTAGGGGGACCATATCTCCTCTGGCCAAATATGGGACATGGGGAATAACTCCTGTCCCAATCGTAATGGGGTGGATGGACACCCTACATGAGGTGCTGGGAACAGGGTTGCCACCCGGCCGGCGAAGCTCCTGGTTTTCCCGAGCTGTGGGTGGCAGCCTGTGCAGCCACACAGGTCCAGCTAACAGCTGCCTCAGCTTGGGGAAGCCAGGCAGCTCCAGCTCCAACCTCACTGTGGCCATGATTCACATCCCTGGTTCAAACCTCCTGTGGCTGCAGCTCTGGCTCCAGCCCCTGCAGTCCCAGCTCCAACCTCTGCGGCCTAGCTCAACCCCCCGTAGTGCTGTCTCCAGCCTCCCTCCCCACCAAGACTTGGTCCCAGCTCCAGTGTCCCCACCCCAACTTCCTCTCTGGCCCCTGTGCTCCTGCTCCAACCTCCTCAGTCCAGCTCAACCCCCCACGGCTCTGGCTCCAGTCCTGGCTCCTGCTCCAATTCCCACTGCCCAGGCCCTGGATCCAACCCCACTGAAGCCCTAGTTCACCCCACCCCTACTCGCTGCAGCTCCTCCTCCAACCCCCGTGGCTCTAACTCAGCTCCAGCCCCGCTGGGGGAAGTCAGACTGCAGCTGAGCCACCACCCGGTCTGTCTCCCAGCTCCTGACTCCCCCAGCTGGGGGAAGCTGGGTCTCAGTGGTGCGGGTCCACTTCCAGCTCCCCCGGGGGTGGTGGGGAAGCCAGTGAACCCTGTGAAATATGGGGCAATTAGCCCCTTTTGCAAAATAAATCAGGACACTAGAAAGACACCTAAAATACGGGGCTGTCCCACCGAAAATGGTTTGGATGGTCATCCTAGTCATGCCTCACTAAACAGATTGCCTTCTGTGACAAGGTAACTAGGTCTATGGATACAGGAAAGGTGATGGACGTAATATACCCTGACCGTACTAAAACTTTTGATACAGTCTCCCACAGTATTCTTACCAGAAAGATAAAAGTGTATGCGTTGGATAAATAGAGTCTAAGGTGCGTAGAGAGTTGGCTAGATTGTCAGGCTCAAGAGGTAATGACCAACAGCTCTGGCTGGTTGTGGCTGGTATCAAGCTGAGTACCCCAAGGATCAGTTCTAGGGCCGGTTTTGTTCAACATCTGTCTTAATGACCTGGATGAGGGGATGGATTGCATCCTCAGCAAATTTGCAGATGTCATTAAACTGAGGGAAGAGGTAGATATGCTGGAGGGTAGGGATAGGGTCCAGAGAGACCTAAACAAATTGGAAGATGATGAGGTTCAACAAGGACAAGTGCAGAGTCCTGCATGTAGAATGGAGGAATCCCGAGCACTGCTACAGGCTGGGAACTGACTGGCTAAGCAGCAGCTCTGCAGAAAAGAACCTTCAGATTACAGTGGATGTGAATCTGCATATGAGCCCTTATAGACAAGAAGGCTAACATCATACTGGGATGCATTAGTAGGAGCGTTGCCAACAGATGTGGGGAAGTGATTAGTCCTCTTTATTCAGTATGGGTGAGGCTGCACCTGGAGTATAGCATATAATTTAGGGTCGGGGGGAGGGGCATTACCGAAAGGATGTGGCCACACAGGAGAGAGTCCAGTGGAGGGAGACAAAAATGATTAGGGGGCACATGATATATGAGGAGATTTGGAAGTATGTAGTCAACAAAAGAAAAGAGTGAGGGGGGGATTTGATAGCAGCCTTCAACTACCTGAAATGGGGTTCCAAAGAGGATGGAAAGGCACTGTTCTCAGCGGTGACAGATGACAGAACAAGGCACAATGGTCTCAATTTGTGGTGTGGGAGGTCTAGATTGGATGTTAGGAAAGACCGTTTCACTAGGAGAGTGGTGTTCTGAAATGGGTTACCTAGGGAGGTAGTAGAATCTCCTTTTCTAGAGGTCTTTAAGTCCTGGCTTGACAAAGCCCTAGCTTAGATGATTAATTTGGGATTGGTCCTGCTTTCAACAGGGGGGTTGGATTCCATAACCTCCTGAGGTCTCTTCCAACTGTATGATTCTATGATCCATGCTATTGTGGAACAGTGAAGGCATCATGTGGTCTACATACATGTAAATATGCAGAATGAGCAACAAGGTTCTTTAAACACTGGTTTATCCACTGTTATCACTGGCTCATCTTTGGTAAGGGTTTTGTTACACTAGGCTCGATGCTCCCAATCATTTTGATTCCATGTCATTTTTTTAACAATGTTATGTATATTCAATTCCTTTTAAAATAATATTGATTAAAACCACTTGAACTCATTGAATGTTTTCCCATATATGAAAAGTGCTTCCTTTAAGGGAAAGTTTATAACAGCAGAAAGTGATAATATTTCCATAGTTATTTTTTAACCTTCATACAGAGTTTTACAGGGGAATTCTGTTCTATTTATGAGGATAGACTTTCAAAGGATGTTTCAAAAACATAAAAAAAGAAGTCATTCTTCATTAAATTCTATCACTTGCTGGAGGATTTTCTAAGGAATCCAATTGATATAAATGCTATTGGAGTCTGTGGGGGTTTTCAGTACAGGTTAGTTTATTTTAATAGATTAATTCCTGCTTAATTATTGTAATTTGCAAAACAATTATTTTTCCGATGAAAATTGAGCTAAAACTTTTCCAACATGGGTCTAATATTTTTTTCTTTATTTTCACACTACATTTCTGGAAAAGACATAAAACATCTAATGTGGATGAAACAAACAAAATATGACAGGTATTATATTCTGGAAAGTCATCTGAAAAACTATTGAGTTTAATAAAAATCTGAGGTTTTTTTTAACAAGGGTATAGATTTCTATGGAAGAGTAAGTACATGTTAAAGGATGGTTAAGACAAAAGTCTGTCTTATTAATCACTTATGTTGCCCTCATTATAGCTGAGCATCAACTGAGTATTGAAGGCTACGAGATAAATCTGAATTTGTTAAAACTGATTTTGTAACACTTGGTTTTATAAATTCGAATTTGAGTATCTTCACATCCCCACAAGTTCCGCAGAAAGTTGACTTATTGCTGCCACACTCAATCACCAAACATCGGCTGTCATAGCAGGGCATTATGGGAACCTATCCCACAGTTCCCTCAGCCCCATAGTAGTCTGGGTAGTCTCACTGTTGCAGCCTGGGAAAAAAATGCCCCGCAATTCCCTTATGTAGAAAACAAATGGCCATTTTTCCAAAAGGAAAGAAGGAAGAGTAAAGCATCAACAAAAATGGCCAAATTAACTGAAATCTCTTCCTTCTATAACTGAATTGCTTTTTATAATTGAATTATCAAAGAGTTTGCAAAAAGCAGCACGTGTCTGCAATGGGCTTAAAGTGCAGCAAGGTGTCTGTATCTTCTCAACTGGCCCTCCAGCCACTTTTCCTTTGTTAAGGGGGCCAAAGCTTGAAAAAAGGGAAGGCTAGAAAAGGTTACAAAAAAGATTTTTGTCTTCCCATTTCACTATACAGAGTTGTCCAGTGTGGGAGATGGGGCTTACCAGATTTCAATGAATGGTGTTGCCCAGGCAGGGGGGTCAGCCCCAACTGACTGTTAGGGGGCTGGACCCCCTCATCCCATTGCGGGGGTTGGGTGGATCGGTGGATGAAGGGCCAAGTTAATATGGTGCCTTCAGTGTTGCTCGGGTGATGGGGGCGGGCAGCCCCAACTGACTGTGGAGGCTGCCCTCCCTCGTTGCCATAGGTAGGTGTGCGATCCATGACTGCTGAGCTAGTTGAAATGGACCCCAGCAGCAGCAAGCCCCTGAAAATCTTTGGGCACAGTGGAGGTGGTGTCTGTGGCTGCAGAGCCAATTGACATGGTCCCCCTGCTGGCACCAAGCCCCTGAAAATCTTAACCGCCAGGGAGCCTCCCCTCCCCCCGCCCAGTGGCATCAAGCCCCAAAAATCTTTGCAGGTGGGAGTGTGGGGGATCTGTGGCTGCAGAGCCATTTGATGTGGTTCCCCTGGTGGCAGCAAGCCCCCAGAAATCTTTCCTGCCTTTGGAACCCTCACCTGGCAGCATAGTCCACACTGAACAGCAGGCACGTCCTTTTCTTGGGTTGGGGGCTGGTCATGTGATGATATTGGGCACGGGAAAGACCCTGGCTGCGTGGCATGTGGGGAGGGGGGGTTGCACAAATATGAACCACAGAAAAGAAGGTTCTGGGCCTCTCATACAAGCACAACCACTGTAACAGCTTAGCTACCATGTGGTGCGGTGGGGCAGGGGCTGGCACCAGCACAGAAAACAAATCCAAGTGCTCAGCTTGCAGAGGTAGAGACAGAACCATGAATGCCATGTTGGGGCTATTTTTAATGAACAGATGCGCTCAACGTGCTGATAGCAAAGAAAGAAAGAAGTTTTCAGCCTCTCCTGTAAGCATGACCCCACAGCCATGGGCTTCCTGCTGACAAGTTCAAATTTGCAAGCTTCCTGTTTCCTAATTCCTGCGCTCCTGCAGAGCAGCGGAGATGGAAGAGGCCAGGGTGGACAAGTGTGGGGCTTGATGGGATACATACGGGACACCTCTAGAGGTTAATATAGTTTATTGATAGATGTGGCACTTCCATGCTAGCCTTCATTTGAACTTTTAAATTCGAACTTGACGCTACACCCAGACGATGTTATGATATTGACAGCGCTCCCTAAAATGGAGCTAATGGTATTGAGTGAAGATAGTCACATTGTAAAATTGAGCCAACTGTCTAAAATGTGACTTTATCATGTAGTGTAGACATAGCCTTAGTCTTATCTTCATACCACTTCTGTAAGGTAGAGAAGCAAAAATATTCCTCCCATTCCCCCACCCACCTTCCACCACCACCTGCCTTTTTTTGGTAGAGAACTGCGGAACAGACAAGTAAAATGACTTGTGTAAATTTACACAAAAATCATAAAAGAGCAGGGAATTGAACTATGCCTTTTGAAAACAAAACTACCCTTTCTGCCAGTGTAGAAGTTTAGATACAGAAAGTTTTTCATATTCTTTAGGACTGTTTCATAAAGAATTGTTTTTAAGAAGTTCTTTTAAATAAAACCTGTGCTTTATACTCAACTATGCTAATGATGATTCCATACTGTGACAGCTTGAAAATCAAAATTCTATAAAATGAGATTTGAAAAAAGCTGGGGAATAAAAATTGGATTTCAGAGTGAAAAAGTCAGTTAAATCGTAGCAGAATTAATATGACAGGGGCATTGTCTCTGGAAGGGTAATAGTTCTAGCATCCTATTTATACTAGTCACAGACCTTTTAGAGATTACAAGATTTTTGTTTTTTTTTAATTAAAAGACATTGCTATCTATGACCTTTAGAGTCTATCATACTAATTTATTCCAGTACTAATGAGCTGCTAAAGGAATAATAAGTGCAGTAAACTGTGTTTGCCACCACTAACAAGGAGAAAACAGTCTGACTTTTGAAATAAGTTGAACTAATTGACTTAAAAATAGTAGAACTGTCCCTTTGGGTAGCTGGCTGTAGGCAGCTTTCTTTCATTTAAATCATAACTTTTAAAATGTTTGTACTCTTCCGTATGCATAATTTGCCCCTTGCAGTTATTAATGGTTCTTTATCTGCTTTAGAGGAAAATTACCAAAAGTAATGGCAACTTTCCAATGAAATGATTAAGCCAATGGTAAAGTTTAAGATGAAAGTGAGCTGCTCAGGACATCAATATGTCTTAAAAATGTGTAACATATCCAAATATTAATATTTTCAATGTTATTTATATGGAACAATAATGGGCCAAATCCTCAGGTCATTTCACTTTGCTAGATCTATGTCAGGTTACACCAGTTTAGGATTTGTCTCGTTCTTTTTTTAAAACAAGCTGTGGCCCAAGTATTTAATTGTGATAGTACTATTCCTGTCATTCTGTGTTTGTAGCATAAGACAAGGAATCAGGATATCTGGTTTTTATGGCTAACTCTAGTCCCAGGTACATCTCAGTGACTCACTTTGGCCATCTATAACATAGAATAACAAAAGTTATCTAGGGGATGTCTCAGCAATATAATAATTAATAAATCTTTTTTTGTGTTTTGAGATCCTCAAGAAGAAGTCATTGTAAAGTACATGTGGAGGGATTGTTATTTGTTACTAATAATCCCATTCCGGAAGTCTTACCTGGGTGAACCTTGGTTTTATTTTATTCGTAATATTGACTGAGCAAGAATTTCAAGGTTGGGTCTAACAGGACTAGCAACATGGATGACATAATGTGTGGTGTTCTTCACAAAGCTATTAGTCACATCATTATGCTGTTTTGTTTAGGCATGTTTATGTTTTGCTGCCTGCTGCTGGATACCATCAGTCCTGGACAGGAGTTAATATGCCTTCCATATTTTAAGTCAGTGGGTGCTGAGGCTGAGGTGTTGCACACTTGGTGGGATCCAGCCATTGTGTTGCACCAGATGATGTGTGTAAGAGAGTACATGTGTATATTGGCAAGGAATGTTTTATTTTAAGGAAGGAAAATAAGAAAATGTTTAATTTAATTTAAATGTCAGATTTTCAGAATATTGATTGATGGGGTGTTCT